>NW_011494715.1:9932445-9970507 GCF_000754665.1 Bison bison bison | reverse complement strand
AGAAACTAACACACTGTAAAGAAATCATACTGCAACTAAAGCTAATAGTTCTGAAAAACAAGCATTCAGACTTCAGGCTCAGGCAGGTCTGCGTTTGGACCCTTGTTCTCCCAAGGGCTTACCTGCCACAGGGTCGCCCGCGATGAAGCAAGAGGCTTCACCATTTGAAGCTTCCCGTCCTGCTCAGTGCGGACACTGACTCCTCCACCCCCAGGTCAGTGTGAGGGGTAACGCCACAGGAGGTGTGGTCTTCCCTGCTGGTTCAGGCAGTAAAGAACCTGCCTGCAACGCAGAAGACCAGGGTTCAATCCCTGGCTCGGGAAGATTCCTGGAGAAGGGAAAGGCAAAACACTCCAGTATTTCATGGGCAGAGGAGCCTGGTGGGCTATAGTCCATGGGGTTGCCAAGGAGTCGGACATGACTAAGTAACTAAAACTTTCACTTCTCCCCACTTAGCACCTAAATGTGCGGTCAATAAAAGGAAGCCAGAAACTCCATTAGCTGCTTAAGATGTTAAATTAAAAAAAAAAAAAAGGTTGGTGTTGAATTTCTTTAAGGCAACATTTCACTTAAAAGTGAGCATTTCTGGTGTAAAAAGACACTTTAACTCAGCACTTCTTTCCCGTCCACTGTGACCGGGGTCACCACGCTCCTTGTTTAGCCAGTACTTGGTCATCATGTTTTAGTAGCGGATCAGCCTCATCTTTCTAATGCTCAAGAAATTAGGGACAACTGAGGCTGACAACTCACATGCCGTGTGACCAGAAATGAAGATCCACAGAAATATCGATCGCTTCCAGGAGCGAGGGGACGGCGAGGGCTTGAGGCAGATGGAGGCGGTGGAGAGGAACAAGGTATACCCTCCGGAGCTTAATTCTTTCAAAAGAGCATCTCTTCCCCGGATTTGATGCAGTTTCCCAGTCTCAGGAACATGAGACCCCCGTGATCATGCTGATGTTCATTTTTACTGTCTCCATTAATCATATTAACTGGATAATTGCTGAGTGCAGAGGCTATGGACCTAGAATCATCTGATCCATGAAATCAGCCGCACCCATAATTCAGCTAATAAAATCACACAAGTGGAGAGAAAACAGTTCCATTAATTTGTCTCTGTGAATTCCACATCTTGGCTTCAATTTGCATCGCATTCAGCAGGGCTTTTCAAATGCAAGTTCATATCCTCAGGGGGCTGTGTGCTAAGGAAATGGGAAGTCAGAGGATAAACATGGCGCATTAATTACTTCATTCTTTCATTCTCTCAGCAAACATTTACCAAGTATTTATGCCGTGCCTGGTGCTGCCTAGGCCCCGGAGATTCAGCAAGGAAGAAATGAGTTGCAATTCCAGTTCTCCTTGGTGTTTATAAATAGTGCAGTGAAATAGTACGTGATGGTCACACAGGTCTGGCCGCAGCGTGTAGGTATTTAAAGACTTGGTGGAAAAGTCAATCAAGTGGGAATAAACTCAAGTATTTTTACAACTTTTAAAACAGTTTATTTATTTATTTGTTTGTCTGTGCTGGGTCTTAGTTGGACTTCCCTGGTGGCTCAGATGGTAAAGAATCTGCCTGCAATGCAGGAGACCTGCGTTCGATCCCTGAGTCGGGAAGATCCCCTAGAGAAGGAAATGGCAACCCACTCGAGTATTCTTTCCGGGAGAACTCCATGGACAGAGGAGCCTGGCGGGCCCCCAGAGTTCATGGGGTTGCAAAGAGTCGGACACGACTGGGTCTTAGTTACAGCATGTGGGATCAGGTCTCCCGACCGAGGATGGACCCCAGCCCCTGCACTGGCAGCAGAGAGTCTTAGCCACTGGACCACCAGCGAAGTGCCAACAGTTTATTGTACATTAAGCAGTGCACATTGTTTTCTATTGCTCACATCTATGTGTAAATTTTGTCCGCCCTCTGATAGCGGAGGATAAGAGGCCTGCGCAGACTTCCTGATGGGAGGGACTGGCTGTGGGACAATTGGATCTTGCTCTGGGAGGGTAAGGCCAGGCTCAGTAAATCTTGAATCCAGTTTTCTGCCAATGGGCGGGGCCGGGTCCCCCTCTGCAGTTTGGCCTTAGGCCAGACGAAGGTAGGGTGCAGGCTGCCTCCTCCCAAAGGACTTAGCAGCTCTCCGTGCCTCCCAAGACGGCAGCTGTCAGCGTCCCTGACCTGGAGGCAGGCTGCTGCCAACCCAGGCACCCACTGGAGACTCCCAAACACTCTCGGGCAAGTCTAGGTCAGTCCCCATGGGCCCACTGCTCCTTCCTCCTGGTCCTGGTGAGCACAGGCCTCGTTTTTGCCTCCAGGAGTCAATGTTTGCCCAGGCCTGTGGATGTTCTGTGATGAAACCCTGCGGACCTGCAAGGTCAGATTCCCTGGGGATTCTCAGTCCCTTTGCGGGACCCCAGTTTGGGAATGTGTTGTGGGGCTGAGAACTTTTGCAAGTGTGAGAACTTCTTTGGCATAATGGTTCTCCAGTCTGTATGCCGCCCACCTTGTGTCTCTGCAGTGGGGCTAATGTGCTGTCCCCCAGGAGGGCTCAGGCCACACTCAGAGCCTCCAGGACTGCTGCTGCCAGAGCCTGTGTCCCGTCGCAGGCTGCCACTGACCCCACAGGAGACCAGCATACGGTCACAGGCGGGCCTGGCCCAGTCTATTGTGGGGGTCACTAGTTCTTCCCCTGGGTCCTGCTGTGCATAAAGTTTTGTCTGTGCCCTCCAAGCGTCCGAAGAGCCAAAAGCAAAGAGGAACTAAGGAGCCTCGTGATGCAGATGAAAGAGGAGAGTGAAAAAGCTGGCTTAAAACTCAACATTCAAAACACTGAGATCATGAAATCCAGTCCCACCACTTCACAGAAAATAGATGGGGAAACAATGAAGCAGTGATATATTTTATTTTCTTGGGCTCCAAAATCAATGTGGATGGTGCCTGCAGCCATGATATTAAAAGACACTTGCTCCTTGGAAGAAGAGCTATGACCAACCTAGACAGCATATTAAAAAGCAGGGACATCCCTTTGCTGACAAAGGTCCGTCTAAATCAAAGCTATGGTTTTATGGTCATATGAAGATGTGAGAGTTGGACTATAAAGAAAGCTGAGTGCCAAAGAATTGATGCTTTCAAACTGTGGTGCTGGAGAAGACTCTTGAGAGACCCTTGGGCAGGAAAGAGCTCCAACCAATTCATCCTAAAGGAAAGCAGTCCTGAATATTCATTGGAAGGACTGATGCTGAAGCTGAAACTCCAATACTTTGGCCACCTGATGCGAAGAGCTGATTCACTGGAAAAGACCCTGATGCCAAGCAAGATTGAAGGCGGGAGGAGAAGGGGATGACGGAGGATCAGATTATTGGATGACATCACCGACTCAATGGATTTGAGTCTGAGCAAACTCTGGGAGATAGTGAAGGACAGGCAAGCCTGGTGTGCTGCAGTCCATGGGGTAACAAAGAGTCAGACACTACTGAGAGACTGATCAACAAAATACATGAATTACTTTTCCCAGCTTTATTGAGGTGCAATTGACAAATAAAATGTATATATTTAAAGTGTATATGTAAGTTACTTTTTAAAGTAAAACATCAGCACTTCAGTCTATTCCCCTTTCAGAGATAAGGGTTTGCTCTTCTCCATCCTTAGAGTCTTGTTAGTGGAACTGTTTGAAAAGTACTGAAATATTCAAAGCTAGATAATGTTTGGGAATAGTACTTAAGTCTGGATTGATTATGTTACCGACTCCAAGCTTACTCTGCTCTCCCCAAGACAGGTCCAAAGGACACACTGAGGCAAGGGATGCGACTTGAGACTGACAAGATGGCAGACTAATTCTCAAAATAAAAGTAAGGGGATATGGCATCTGATGGGGTGTGGAGGCCAAGTTCTTTTACAGATCAGAGATGGGGGAGGTGAGGAAACAAAGTAAAAAGGCCTTTAATCTTGCAAATATCTCCTGGAATGGCAAGCCTCAGGCAGGCGGATGTGTTAATCCCTGTCTTCCTGCTATTAACACGTGGACAGGGTTCTAAACAAAGGGAAGTCAGCTTAGCAGTCAGGCAGAAGGGCAGGATTTTCTGAGGCAGGCCATTATGTGTGATTATAATAACAAAAGCAACGGAAAGAAAGTCAAAGAAACAGTTCCAACATGGAGTCAGAACTGATTTCTCCCTGCAACAATTACACCTTCAGGAGCTTACTTTTTGTGAAACTGAAAAAAGGGCCACGTCCACATCTCGGGCCATGATCTTGGCTTATCAGTCGCCTCCTGCTTGAATATCTCGCCTGGTGGCTGCTGCTGTCATAAAGCGCCCCTCTTAGCCTTTTGCAAAACACACGGGGGTTGTTGTCACTGTGGCTGTTGCTCTGACCTTGGTTTCCCCAAGTCTATGCAGGGGAGGATTTGGCGTTGTCCACACGTGGTTGTCACTGTGGCTGTTGCTCTGACCTTGGTTTCCCCAAGTCTACGCAGGGGAGGATTTGGCGTTGTCCACACATGGTTATCACTGTGGCTGTTGCTCTGACCTTGGTTTCCCGAGTCTACGCAGGGGAGGGTTCGGCGTTGTCCACACATGTATCTTAGTGGCTCCCCAGGTGGCGCCAGTGGTAAAGAACCCGCCTGCGTTAGAGACGTGCGTTCCATCCCTGGGTTGGGAAGACCCCTGAAAGAGGGCATGGCAACCCAGTCTAGTACTCTTGCCTGGGAGATCCCAAGGACAGAGGAGCCTGGTGGGCTGCAGTCCATGGGGTCACATAGAGTCAGACACGACTGAGCAACTTAGCATGCCGCATGCGTGCATATAGCTTGCAATTATCTTTATTTAACACCTACCTGAAGTAACTTTTGATGGGGAAACACATCAATGTACTGTTACAAGATATTATTTTTTCAGTAGCCCCATAGCTGAATGGCATCCTGTACTCTCATTTTTGTCAGTGTATAAAAACAAATGCTATGCTTGGTCAGATTTAGTATCAAGGAAACTACTGAAGAATTGGATTTGGTTTTACATCTCTTCT
Organism: Bison bison bison; assembly: GCF_000754665.1. Lineage (NCBI taxonomy): Eukaryota > Metazoa > Chordata > Mammalia > Artiodactyla > Bovidae > Bison > Bison bison. The sequence goes on along the minus strand of NW_011494715.1, from coordinate 9,965,499 downwards.
ATCTCCTCAAATAACAACTAAATTGTGCCAACAGGTGGCTTCCTCAGGTCAGCATGACAACTCCTTCACCTTCCTGGGGCTATTGAAAAGCAAAACGTATCAGCGTGGATGCCTGCGAGGAAACACGGGAAGGCACACAGGAGGAGGGAAGGAAGCGACAGACTGCACGTTTATCCTATTCGCTTTTGTTGCTGAGTCGCTAAGTCATGTCTGACTCTCTGCCACCCCATGGACTGCAGCACACCAGGCTCCTCTGTCCTCCACCATCTCCCTGGGTTTTCTCAAATTCACGCCAATTGGTTGGTGATGCTACCTAACCATCTCACCCTCTGCTGCCCCCTTCTCCTTTTGCCTTCAATCTTTCCCAGCATCAGGGTCTTTTCAAGGAGTTGGCTCTTTGCATTAGGTGGCCAAATTATCAGAGCTTTAGCTTCAACATAGGTCCTTCCAATGAATATTCAGATTGACTTCCTTTAGGATTGACTGGTTTGATCTCCTTTGATATTATGTATACAAATGATAACTCTAGCACAATATTTCCTCTTGAGTATAAATCAAAATAAGAAGAGTAAAATATTGTCTCAAAGCATAAAAATATTGTTTCTCCTTCCTTTATATGCTTATGTCAGGTGACAAAATTATCAGTCCATTCCTAGCATTAGAGAGGCAATATTTTTAAAAAGAAAATAGATCAGGGGCTTTCTTGGTGGCTCAGTGGTAAAGAATCCCTCTGCCAGTGCAAGAGACACGGCTTCCGTCCCTGATTAGGAAGACCTCACACGCAGCAGAGCAACCCGGCTGGGGCGCCCCAACGATCGGGCCTGCACTCTGGAGCCGGGAGCCGCAACTGCGAGCCCACGTGTGACGGCTACTGAAGCCGAGAGCCCACGCTCGGTGACGAGAAGCCTCCACGATAAGAAGCCGATGCCTCAGCCAGCAGTCCTCACTTGCCTCAACTAAAGAAAGCCCGAGCAGCAACAAAGCCCAGCACGGCCAAAAACAAGCAAACAAAAAATATTAGAAAGAAAACAGATCAAGAGAGATCTTCTTAAGTGATACTTCTCAATTTAATTTCATGAAAAACACAGATGCTGAATTAAAAATTATAATATATACTTGAATCCAAATCAATAAACACTGAACTGTGTTGTTTAATTGTATGAATAACCAAGTTTTAATAGTTAAATATCAAAATTAAAATATTAAATTTAAATAATAAATTTTTATAAAATAAAAATATAAATTTAAATGATAATTATAAAATTAATAGACTACCACTTTAGTGAAGTGTGTGCTCCCTTTTTTTTTTTCCAAAACATAAAACAACTCTACAGTGTACACGTTTTCTCATTTATTCCTCTTAGGAATCTCTGTATTATTGCAGGGAAGTGGGAGCTCATACGGCAATTTTCCCCAGATTTCCTCAGTTGGTATATGATGGAGCCAAAATTTGAAACCAGCACTCCTGGCCTTCAGGACCCATCATTTCCCACGATACTCTGACATTTCACACACACACTCATTTAGCTGATATTTGCTCTAGCTCAAGATGTGGATTGCAATGCGTGGATGATTTAGGGACGGGGTGAGGGGTGCTGGATGAGGCAGGATGACGGTCAGGCACAGTCCTGCTCTGTAAGGTATGTGCTGAATTTACCTGCCGCAATTCATTCCTCTTCCTTCCAGGAAAATACAGCTTTTCCTTTTCAAAGACAGTTTTACTCTATTCTCAATGTGTGTGCTTTCAGCAGAGCCATTCAGAGTACCACCACCCCCAGTCATGACTACTGGCTCACAGATGAGTCCATCAGCCAAGCTGGGCCAGTACCAGCCCTACTTGAGACGTTAATTGAAACTATTAAGAGAAAGACACCATCTCTTTAGTTGATAAACTGGTGGAATACAAGCCTAGAATAATCTGTAGCCTTCTTACTATACATGGAGAAAGGCTGCTTGGGAACTGAGTCAACCACGATGAAAGCTGATCTGAGATGGGAGAAAAGGTTCGTATTGCTCGGCCCTGAGCTTCCGGATCTGGCCTCACCTGAAGCAGGCCTACCCCTGGCAACACACGAGTCAGTAAAGTCCCTGTCCGGAACTGGGCTTCTGGCACTTGCAGCTGAGTTCCTTCAAATACATGATGTACGTAGACTAAGATTTGGTGGGTAAGATGCAAAGTAAACAAAAGTAATTCATGATAAAAAGGATAATGCCTCAAAAGGTAGGTGAGGTGTGTGATAAGGATTCATATCAGCTGTGATGATGAGGAACACCTTCTTGAATCTATGTAAATGAATTAATACGTAACATTCTAGAAATCTAAAAGCTAACTTCAAAAGCTGTCTTAAATGAAAATTGTTGAAACTAATTCAGAAGCAACATTTTAAATGAGTCACGTCTAAAATAATGAAAGCTGCCAGGCTGTGTCACGGTGCTCCCGAGTGATGGGTTCCGGGTGGAGGGCTGCTCTTGTTTAGTTGCTAAGTCGTGTCCGACTCTCTTGGGACCCTCTGGACCGTCAGGCAATGATGGAGGGTTATTCTCCTTCCAAACCTCTGCAATCAAATTTCTTTTCTCCAATGCTCAGTTAAGTTGTCCTTGCAAAGAAGTGAATTATTAATACAAATGCAACTGTTTAAGCGGAGAAGTTCTGCAAACAGCACTTACTGTTCGTGCTACTAACTCTGGTGTGTTCCTAACGTCCTCTGCTTTGTAGGTTCTGAAATTACTCTGGGCTGTGACTGCTGAACAGAAAACAATGGAGAACACTGGCAACCTCCTGTTGAAACTGATTCAACTGCCACACTGGATAATTAATACATTTCAATGCAATTTATTCATATTCTCTGTCTACAAGCATCAAATTAATGAGGTACTTGCCAAAACTTCCTTTTTAGACTTCCTGTGGTTGTGAAAACCACATGTCCTGGCAAAATTAAAACACAAAGAAGGATTAATATGCAAAACAATGAAAGATGCCAGCAAACAAAAACATTTATGAAACATGTCTCCCAGGCATTTTGCCTATCATAAATGCACAAGAAATGTTAAATCAGTTCTGTTTTTTTTCAGGGCCCTATAAACTCATAGCATTATTTCTAACCCTTGAAGTCAGCCAAATTCAGAGGGCTGATAAAGATGAGTTACCAGCAAGATCCATTCTGGGATGGGCAGAGGAGACAAGACAAGGAGACTCGGGTCAGGTTTCACAGACATTAAACCCCCACCTTTAGGGCTCTAACATCAGGCACAGATGAGATGATGCACTCAGTTACAGAGGAACACTGATGGGTTGGAAGAAGGGAGCACTGAGCTGTACACCTGGCTCCTCATACGGGACGCTGCTGCTCCAGGAGTTCGTGTGTGTGCTTGCGTGCTTCCAGTTCAAACACTGTATACCCGTCTTATGCACAGCACACATTTCCATTGAAAACTCTTTTAAAAGCATTGTTAGAAATGAGTGTCAATCTATACCATGATTTTTATACTTCTGAGTTGAAATTCATTATGATGCAATATTTTAAAGATGTAACTAGACCAGACCTTTATTGCTATGCTCTGGTATTTAAGGACATTTCTAGAAGATATGCCCTTTGCTCATCTTTCTACTTTTCTTTCCCCAGAGTTCTCAGTTCTTGCCTTTGTAATTTTTGCCTTAACCCCCTTTTCTGGCTCCCAACGGATCTGGGGGTTTTATGTACTTTCCTTGGTACTGGGGCCTTAGTTTCGCTTGTGCTTCCTTGTATATATTTCCCCCCCACAACTTCAGCTTTTGGTGTTACCCAAGGAAGGAGTTCTCTTCGTGTGTGCTCAGTCCCTCAGTTGTATTCGACTCTTTGGCAGCCCTGTGGACTGCAGCCTACCAGGGTCCTCAGTCCATGGATTTTCCAGGCAAGAATACTAGACTGGGTCGTCATTTCCTCCTCCAGGGGATCTTCCCAACCCAGGGATCAAACCCGCATCTTCTGTATCTCCTGCTTTGGCAGGTGGATTCTTTACCAATGAGCTACTTGGCAATTTCCTGCTCTAGAGTTAAAGCCCCAGCAAACCTTCTTTTTGCCCAAAACTTGGGCAACCCTTGTTTTCTGTAAAGAAGGGTCCCGTAACATACTCCTCATCAAGGCATGGAGCACTTCCTGTTGGAGACCTATGATAACTGTATCTAAATACGCCTCACTGATAGTCTGTAGTTTTTCCTTATCTATAGTTTTGCTTTTCATGGTTTCAGTTACCCATAGTCAATCCTGGTGTGAAAGTATTAAATGGAAAGTTCTCAGTTCAGTTCAGTTACTCAGTCATGTCCGACTCTCTGCGACCCCATGGACTGCAGCACGCCAGGCCTCCCTGTCCATCACCAGCTCCCAGAGTTCACCAAACGCATGTCCAGCGAGTCGGTGATGCCATCCAGCCATCTCATGCTCTGTCGTCCCCTTCTCATCCTGCCCCCAATCCCTCCTAGCATCAGAGTCTTCTCCAATGAGTCAACTCTTCACATGAGGTGGCCAAAGTATTGAAAAGTTCTAGAAGTAAACAATTCATGAGGCTTACACTGCCTGCCATTCCAAGTAGTGTGATAAAGCCTTGCCCCACCTGCTCTGTCCTGCCCTGAACATCATTGTGGTCACACGTTCCTGGCATCCAACCCTCCACGTCATCAAAGAGCCACATCCCAAGGTCACCCGAAGCAGACATTCTTTCTTCTGATGTGTCCAGAAGCCTAATGCTGGGGAATTAGACTGTTAGTGGAGTAGAGCCCACGGAGTCACAGAGTCGGGCATGACTGAGCATCTGGGCACTCACTGAGACATGATGAAGATAAGTCTTCATGTGATAAAAGTCATCATTAGAATTCTCCACACAGCCTAACGCTGCCTCACAGGGGTGATGTCATCCTGCTCACTTCACCTCATCACACAGACATTTTATGACCTCACATCCTCATAAGAGGGGTGAGAATAGTAAAATCCAGTATTTTGAGAGATAGAGAGCCACACTCACATAACTTTCACTATAGAATACCGTTATAATTCTTTTATTAGTTTTTGTTATTATTTTGCCTAATTTATGAATTAAGCTCTACTATAGGCATGTGTCAGGAGAAGGAAATGGCAACCCACTCCAGCGTTCTTGCCTGGAGAATCCCGGGGCGGGGGAGCCTGGCGGGCTGAGTCTATGGGGTCGCGCAGGGTCGGACCCGACTGAGCGCCTTAGCTGCAGCATGGCCATGTGTGTTGGGCGCTCAGTGGTGTCCGACTCCGCGACCGCGAGGACCGCAGCCCGCCAGGCTCCTCTGTCCACGGGATGCTCCAGGCAAGAATCCAGGAGTGGGCTGCCGTGCCCTCCTCCAGGGGATCTTCCCGAGCCGGGGGTCAGCCCTGCCTCTCTTCGGCCTCCTGCACTGACAGGAGGTCCTTTACCACTAGTGGCAGCAGGGAAGCCCATTACAGGCGCAGACTCAGGGGAAACAGTACATCCAAGGCTCAGCACCATCCGCGGTTCTGGGATCTGCCTGGGGTCTTAGATACGGCGGGATGCTGTAAAGTGATATCTGTACACAATGCATCATTTATAGACACTAATCATTTTAGTTCTTTTTCAGGTCCCTCTGAGACATAGGGCTTCCCAGGTGGCTCAGTGGTAAAGAAACCGCCTGCAGTGCAGAAGACATAGGAGACGCGGGTTTGACCCCTGGATCAGAAAGATGCCCTGGAGAAGGAAATGGCGATCTGCTCCAGTATTCTTGCCAGAAAAGTCCCATGACCAGAGGAGCCTTGCAGACTAGAGCCCATGGAGTCACAGAGTCGGGCATGACTGAGCATCTGGGCATTCACCGAGACATGACGTGGATCAGTCTTCATATGATAAAAGTCAGCGTTAGAAGAACACAACGTTTTTATTTTCTTAAGACTAAAATTGACTTTAAGGATAGAAAAGGCTTCTAGGTTTTCTGGGAGCCCTGAGAGACGAGGCTTGCCCAGCCCTAAGTCTCCTAAGGTGAGAGTGTTAGAATTCTCCAGGCAGGAATGCTGGGGAGGGCAGTGCTCCCTTCTCCGGAGCACCCCCACGCAGGGGCTGAACCCAGGTCTCCCGCACCGCAGGCAGATTCTTCACCAGCTGAGCCATCAGGGAAGCCTTGGGGCCCTTAGAATTACTTGAAAAGGCATTCCCAGGAAGGCCCTGCAATTTCTTTTCAAAGAAAGACGGTAAGAAAGGCTCTAGACAAATTAGCACATAAAGAAAAATTTGCATGAACAAAGTAACACACTAGGCCACAAATAAAACCTGACTCCGGGGAAATGTACCTATCAGAGATGCTCTGGAGATGCAAAACGGTCTTTTCAGATAAACATGATCATAAGCCATTAAGATTCTTAGGTTGTTCCTCGGGTAGTGTAATCCCAGAAAAAACTGATACATAAGTGCAAGTGAAGTGAGAGTGAAAGTCGCTCAGTCGTGTCCGACTTTTTGTGACCACATGAATTATACAGTCCATGGAACTCTCCAGGTCAGAACACTGGAGTGGGCAGCCTTTCCCTTCTGCAGGGGATCTTCCCAGCAGGGGAGTCCCCTGTTGGCTCCTCAAACTATCTGTATCTGTGTATTCCTGCTAGGCCTCTGAGTGCACATGTGGTGTGAAAGCTGGACCAGGAAGAAGGCTGAAGAACTGATGCTTCTGAATTGTGCTATTGGAGAAGACTCTTGAGAGCCCCTTGGACAGCAAGGAGATCCAACCAGTCCATCCATCCTAAAGGAAATCAGCCCTGAATATTCACTGGAAGGACTGAAGAATCGGACACGACTAAGCCTTCAACACATACACACGCTGAAGCTCCTGTACTTTGGCCACTGGATGTAAAGAGCTGGCTCATTGAAAAAGACTCTGATGCTGGGAAAGATGGGGGGCAAGAGGAGAAGAGGGCATCAGAGGATGAGATGGTTGGATGGCATCACTGACTCAATGGACATGAGTTTGAGCAAACTCCGTGAGACAGTGGAGGGCAGAGGAGTCTGTTGTGCTGCAGTCCGTGGGGTCGAAAAGTATTGGACATGACTCAGCGACTGAACAACAGCACTCTTCTGAGTAGTGATACACAAATATCGTCATTACTATTTTTAATTATGGGAAAGAAGGCCTATTAGAACTAGTTTCTTATGACTGGATATAGAGGGTTAGTTCACACTCTCTCCATTATGTCAGATATTCACAAAATGCTACACAGCTAGTCTGCAGAGCACTGATATATCCAGGACCCAAAATGCCACAGTAAACCAGGAGTAGAAGCGTATCTACCCTCATGATGAACATGGGAACGGCCGCTGGGCAGCTTGTTGCCAGCCGTGCACACAGCTGGGCTTTCACAGGGAGCAAGACCCCGGATGGCATCCAGGCCACCTTGGCTGTCCATACATTGCAAGGATACTGGTCAAGCTTCCCTTCCAGAGGCAGTAGAATGAACCACTATCCCCATTAGGGGTTTGGGCCAAATATCAAAATGTACAGTGTGTCTATAGGAACTGAATCTGGGGAGCTCATGAAATTAAAAATGCTTGTTCCTTGGAAGAAAAGCTATGACAACCCTAGACAGCATATTAAAAAGCAGAGACATCACTTTGCTGACAAATTTCTGTATAATCAAAACTATGGTTTTTCCAGTAGCCATGTACAGATGTGAGAGTTGGACCACAAAAGAGGCTGAGCACTGAAGAATTGATGCTTTTGAACTGTGGTGTTGGAGAAGACTCTTGAGAGTCCCTTGGACTGCAAGGAGATCCAACCAGTCCATCCTAAAGGAGACCAGTCCTGGGTGTTCATTGGAAGGACTGATGCTGATGCTGAAGCTCCAATACTTTCATCACCTGATGTGAAGAGCTGACTCCTTAGAAAAGACCCTGATGCTGGGAAAGATTGAGGGCAGGAGGAGAAGGGGAGGACAGAGGATGAGATATCCGACTCAATGGATATGAGTTTGAGCAAGCTCTGGGAGATGGTGAAGGATGGGGAAGCCTGGAGTGCCTGCAATCCATGGGGTCATGAAGAGTGGAACAGGATTGAGTGGCTGAACAACAACAGCATGCTCAGAGATGGCTTTTTTAGGAAAATGACATGATCTTCCTTACAGATTACTAGAGTGAAGTAGAAGTTATGAGATAGCGAGAAGAGTATCAACAACAGTAAGATGGAAAAGAAAAGCTGTGACAGAACTCGTCCTAAGTCTACACATTTAATTATGTGGTGCCGAGGCATAGGGCCAAGTCCACTGAATGCAAGATTCCTTGTTCTTTTCTCTGTGCTTCAAAATACATGTGTGTTCATGAATATACACAAGCTGCGCACGTATCGCTGTTGTTCAGTCACCAAGTCGTGCCAGCTCTGCAGCCCCACGGACTGCAGCACGCAGGCTTCCCCGTCCTTCACCGTCTCCTGGCGCGTGCTCAAACTCATGTCCATTGAGTCAATGATGCCATCCAACCATCTCATCCTCTGTCGTCCCTTTCTCATTCTGCCCTTAATCTTTCCCAGCATCAGGTCTTTTCCAAGGAGTTGGCTCTTCACATTAGGTGGCCAGCAATACATTTGTATAAATATTGATTTTTTATTGAACATCTACTGAGTGTCTATGTAAAATACTGCACTCCATCGACTGGCACAAACAAGACTGGCACAGTCCCTGGACGATGGCCACTGTTAGTCTCGGGCACCCTCTCATCTGTGCTTACCACTGCTGCTGTGGGAGAGGAACGCCGGGGGGAGAGCCAGTGCTCTGCGACAGCGGCTCTCCTGCCTGTCATCCCACCTCTCCAGACTGTGAAGTCAGGAGCGGAAGATACACGCTGTTTCTCTTAATCCCGCCACTGCCATTGGTCAGGGCCCAATTTGGTTTTTTGCTGGAGGACTACCTGGTCACTCACCCTGAGAGTTAAGCTTTTGAACACTCACTCCAAGCTAGACAGCCACTGAAGGAGGACTCGTGTGTGTATTATGATGTTTGCTGATTTCAGGCGCGATCTGGGAGGTAGGATGATGAACCAGCCATGTAATTATGATTATACGCTTAGTTAATTCCAAACGTCATTTACCCTGTGTTGTCTAATATACAAAATAAGTTAAACTGACTCCCTCCCACCCTGCCAATCTCCACTCCCGCCCCTCTCGTGTTCATAAACGTCTGGAGGGAAGGTTTCATGTGGATTCTGTATTCAGGATAAATCCAAGCAGCTGACGGCCCCCAAATGTCCACTCTTTGCTGAGAGGGGTCTGCGCAGGGCTCTCTGCCCACTAATGAATGCCTCGATCACTCGGTGCTGGGAGAGGCTGGACAGGATGACTTAATACAAGCTAGACAGAACCAAAACTACTGTAACGGAACAAAGAGAGCTCGTTTCCAAATTTCCTTCCTCAAAATAAAATAAAATGAGGTCCATACTTAGAAACGGGAACATTTCACAGCGTGGAGGAGAGAGTGGCTCGCAGTTCTCGGGTGCTGGACCATCTGACGTCACGGAGTGGGACAGGCAGGACGCTGTACGGGAGGGCTTGCCTTCCCCCCTCACTCAGCCAAGCAGCTGCAATCCAGCTAAACTCATTGAAAGTGATGAGCTATCCCAGGAAGGCCCAGAGGAAATCCACAAAGGTGCCACGTAACTCCTAAGAGTCTGTAGAGAAAATCAGGAGCAAGACGCCAAGCTGAGTGCAGAAGGGTCTTTGTTTCACTAGAGATGCCACTTGTCATCTTGGGCCTCGAGATAAAATGCCCAAACCACAAATGTGTCATCACATATCTCATTCAGTTAACATGTCCATATGGTCACAATCCAAGTGTCTATTGGCTACTGCAAGGACTGACGCTGAAGCTCCAATACTTTGGTCACCTGATGTGAAGAGCCAGCTCGTTGGAAAAGACCCTGATGCTGGGAAAGATTGAGGGCAGGAGGAGAAGTGGGCAGCAGAGGATGAGATGGTTGGATGGCATCACCGACTCAATGGACGTGACTTTGAGCAAACTCCAAGAAACCATGAGTAACAGGGGAGCCTGGCATGCTGCAATCCCTGGAGTTGCAGAGTCGGACACGACTGAGCTACTGAAAAACAACAACTGCTTACGTGGAAATGATTTATTTTCAAGGCCAAAAAAAAAGAAACATCTATTCTGTTCACTAAACCTTTCATTCAAGAGTGAGTGCGGATACATGCCTCCAGTTTTGTGTCTGGATGTATAAAATTGTATAATCTCAATACTCTCTCTGACTGTTTAAATGTTTGCCTCTAATACTTTTATACTAAGATTTCACTGTTCTCAAGCTCTTAATTTTTTTCCATCGCTTATAAGTGAAATATGTATTCACCTATCATTTTTGCTCCAAGCATGCTATATTTTCTGAGCCCTTGATGACCTAAAACCAATCGCCTTTATCCATGAACTGCAATATGGCAAGGCACTCGTTCCTGGACTGAGCACACAGCTTTGGAAAGCTGCAGCTGCCCTCTGGCTCTGTAACTTCAAGTGTCGTATATAATCGTTCTGAAGCCAGTCTGTTTTGTCTTGCTTTGCCAGGGAACTATTTTCCTTTCCTCACTAGGGTTCTTGATGCTGTTTAAAAATTATGACCATCTGTATCTCCTGTGGTTCTCTTCTCTTCTGATTTTGCTCAGAGCGCAGCCTCCTTTCTTAGATTTCTTTTTGTATTTTGCTAAAATCAGAGGGACTACCACTGTTGTTTTCATCATAAGCGGAGAGACTCATATTCCGTACTTTCTGCTAGTTCTGTTTTGGTCTTTTCTTTTGGAACCCAGAGCACAGATCTCTTAAATCTTCATTCCGTGTCTCTAAATTGATTTCAGGTATGGACTCCTTTTGCTATATGTTCAGAAAACTTTTCACATGTATCCCTTATGCCAGGGATGTGTTTCAGCTTCAGAGGGTCCTCAGTTCCTCAGTGTCTCTGGCGTGGAGCAGAATTCCACTTCTTCACTTCTAATTTCCTCGAGCCATCCTGAGTCTCAGCCGTCTCTCCTAAGATACATGACCTGTGCACTGTCTCTTTCACCCGGGACTCTCTCTGCTGTTTCAGAGAGTGTCCTGTTTGCATTTCCTTGTGGATGATGAACACACTCATGCAATTTCTCCTTGTTGTTGCACGAGTAATTTCCAGAGGGACCGTCTTTGTGACACCTGAGGTCAGTTTCCTTTTTTAGTTTTTGGAGATTATTTTTTCTAGACAACGCCTCACTGGTTTTCCCTTTACTCATATTTGAATAAACTGAGACCTCATCAAAGTGAGTGGGGATGGTCCTTGACCAAGGTCTACAGCCACTTCAGAGGGGTCTTACGAAGGTCTTTGAGGGGTCAAGAGAGACCCAGATTGCTTGTATTTTTCTGGCTTCTGATATATTTAAAAAGGAAAAAGAAAATTGCAATATAATATTAAAAATGTTGTGTCATATTTAAAATATTCAGATTTAACAAATTGCTACTTTTTAATATGTACACATGGAAAAATAACTGGATGTATAAACTTATTTAGAAAAATATCTAAATGTAAGCTTCTTTGTGAATTTTATGTAAATGTCCTTCTTAACATCCTTCATTGCGAGTTCTTGGTCAAGTTTCTTTTTCAGGTTAATAGCTTGAGATTAGTTAACATACCGGTCACAGTAATCACATATATTTAACCTAATATATTCATTTTAACCTAACTGTTCATTTTTTTCCTGTATCTTGTACTCTTTCAGGCATCACTGATCGTTCCTGTTCAAGTGTTTTACCCAACTCTGAGGTGAGGCAAAAGTGTCACCTGCTGGAGAACAACAAGACTTTTATTACTGGGGACATCGAGGCTGGAGTACATACTGTGAGAGAGCAAAACGGGCTGGACCCACAGAGCCTCCAACCTCTCTCCTGCCTCCTCTAGTTCCTGAGGAGCAGGACGCACTTGCACCCCTTGATCAAGACCCTGTCGGAGCAGCTCCAGCCTGGCAAGAACCAGAGACCCCCACCTGCCACCCACCAGGTGGCCTCACCTCTGCAGAAGGCTGGGGATATTTGGGAATGAGAGGGATAGGGCAAAGTATTATCTTTGAATTTAAAATCTTCGTCTACCCACAATGCTTAAACCTCTGATTATCAGAATGAATGACACATGAAAGTAAGGAGGAAAAAAATCTTATCAACTCCAGAAAAGTCTGAGCACAGAGCTTCCTGTCAGTAACACAGTCTTCCTGGGAGATGGTTCCCTTCTCAGGGTACCTTCACCTCAGCTACCTGTGCTTTCACCCCCACTTTCTTGCTCTGCTGTTTCCTGTGAACTCCCATCTATGAACAAGTATAGAAAGCGGGCAGAGTCAGAGAACTGCCTCATCTGTTTTTGCAACTAAGGTCGAGTCCTAGGCCTTAAACGCAAGGAGAGGGCCCTTCAGTCCCCATGCGCCCTCGGTGCTGTTACAGACGCTGTGCAGTTTCCACCGTGCGCCGTGCCCAAAATGTTCCCCAAAGCCTAGCACGAGCTTCTTTGAGTCCTAATGATCACTTCTGGTTGTTACAATTTCCCCTTGTTTCTATCTCTTCTTGGATAGTTTAATGGAGTGATATTGAGTCAGGTAAATTTGGTGCCAACTAAAATAGAGTAAAAAGTAAAATATGCTTTTGGACTGTGGTGGAGAAGACTCTTGAGAGTCCCTTGGACTGCAAGGAGATCCAACCAGTCCATCCTAAAGGAGATCAGTCCTGGGTGTTCATTGGAAGGACAAATGCTGAAGCTGAAACTCCAGTACTCTGGCCACCTGATGCGAAGAATTGGCTCATTGGAAAAGACCCTGCTGCTGGGGAAGATTGAAGGCAGGAGGAGAAGAGGACAGCAGAGGAATAGATGGTTGGATGGCGTCACCGACACAGCGAACATGAATTTGAGAAAAGCCCAGGAAACAGTGCAGGACAGGAAAGCCTGGCCGCAGCCCATAGGATCCCAAAGAGCCAGTCAGATCTCGGCGACTGAACAACAAGAGCAGCAAAAAAGAGTAACTTCTCGTTTTGTTTCTTTCAAAAGTGTGGACCATGAGACTTTCAAAGTGCTTTCTACTTTTAAAGAGATAAAACTTTTATTGTTCTGTGAGCGGTTTACCTTCAATACATCACACCTAATTGAGTCAACAATGATACCTTGATATAAAAATATATTCTGTTTGGGGGTAGACACATTTTTTTTTACATGTTATATCTTGCTTTTTGCCCTGATTTTCAGAAATTGGATGCATTGGAGATATGCGGTTTCCCTGCATCAAGGAGAGGAACACGAATGATGTGAGCTGGTCGGGGACATCATGTTTGCTCAGTGGAGGAGAGATCTCAGGCAGAGTTTCCAAGACTGGGCTTCGCTGATGCAGGAAGCTGAGCAGGGCATGGTTGCCACGTCTGGTCCAGGCCTCACAGGCACGCATGTCATGTTTCATCAGCTAATCGGTGACAGCTATGTCATGCTTTTCAAGATATGTCCCACTGATGGCTCTAAAAGAAGGACAGCATGATGAAAGAGTGACATGTGACATTATGTCCCAATTAGCACGTCTTCCTCTGATATCATCACAATGGGAGCCAAGGAGATCTGAACACACACTGGTCCTCTTTATTGTAGGAAATGCAGACCCTTCTCCATCCTTAAGTCCCTTATGGCATTTCTGGCTGCTGGCTGTGTTAGTCACTCAGTTGTGTCCGACTCTTTGTGACCCCATGGACTGCAGCCCGCCAGGCTCCTCTGTCCATGGGATGCTCCAGGCAAGAATATTGGAGTGGGTTGCCACTTCCTCCAGGGGATCTTCTCAACCCAGGGATCAAACCCACACTGCCTGCATTTCAGCAGATTCTTCACCATCTGAGCCACCAGGGGAGACCCTTATGGCATTACTAACAAAATTGTCACAAGACTTCTCAAAGTCTAGTGTGAACCCACGTCACCTGGGGATCTTGCTAAAGTACAGACTCTGTTTTGGAGTAAGGCCTGAAACTCTGCATTTATATCAGGTTCCCAGGGCGCTCAGTCTGACTGGCCCACAGACCATATTTTGAATGGCAAGGAGCTAAGATACATCTCCCGCGCAAGAGGGAAGGCCACGAACAACCAGGTATTTGATTGTGTCCTTTTTCAATGCAGCAGTAAGTACAAGAAGCAGGATAGTTTTCTTGTTTCCTCTGATGCGTGTGCTTCTAATATTTTAAGTAATAACACTAAATGGATTTATAAAAGTCATCAACCCCTCATGTTAAATATTGGCCTTAAAAATGGCAAAGGCAGGAGATAGATACCAACATGAAAAACTTTGCAGGAAGCCAGGGTAATAAATGATTAGCTTGTGAAGAGGCAGTAATTTAGAAAACCAACTGGGGCATTGAAGGAGCTACAATATTCAAACCTCCATCAATCACTCCTTAAACTCCAGTTTTAGCTCTCCCCTGAAAGAGGAGACAAAAGTTGAGGAGCTCACTGAAGAAATAGAACCCTGCTGTAAGCCCAGATGCCCCCCTTTGTTATAAGTGAAACAAATCAGGCATATTTATGGTATTCCTCAAAAATGAGTCACATCTGGACTTTATTTCTCATGCCAATAAGTCTGCGCCTAGCCCCCAACATTCTCTCTTCCTCATAAATCGTCTCTGTCCACAGTCCGTGTCCCCAGGATCAAATTAAATGGAGACGAGACGCTTACTTCCGTGAAGAGAGTGGATGACAGCAACATGATGAACCTAGAGAGTGTCAGGCTGAGTGAAGTCAGACAGAAAGTGGGAAATAACCTACGGTGTCCCTTACAAGTGGAACCTAAAAAGAAAAAAGAAGAAATGGTACAAATTAACTTACAACACAGAAAGAGACTCATGGACGGAGAGAAGGAACTTACAGTTGCCGGGGGAAGGGATGCTGCCGTTCAGTTGCCCATTTGTGTCCAACTCTGCATGACCCCATGGACCACAGCATGCCAGATGTCTGTCTCTCACCGCCTCCCTGGGTTTGCCCAAGTTCATGTCATTGAGTAGATGATGCCATCCAACAGTTTCATCCTCTGCAGTCCCCTTCTCCTTCTTCCTTCAATCTTTTCCATCATCAGGGTCTTTTTCCAATGAGTTGGTGCTTCACATCAAGTGACCAAAGTATTGGAGTTCAGCTTCAGCATCAGCCCTTCCAGTGAATATTTAGGGTTGATTTCCTTTAAGATTGACTGGTTTGATCTCCTTGCTGTCCAAGGGACTCTAAAGAGTATGCTCCAGCACCACAGTTTGAAAGCATCAGTTCTTCGGTGCTCACCCTTCCTTATGGCCCAGCTCTCGCAACCATACATGACCACTGGAAAGACAGTAGCCTTGACCACATGGACCTTTGTCGGTAAAGTGATGTCTTTGCTTTTATCACAGGTCTAGGTTTGTCACAGCTTTCCTGCCAGGAAGCAACGTCTTGATTCCATGGCTGCAGTCACCATCTGAGTGCTTTGGAGCCCAAGAAGAGGAAAGCTGCCATTGCTTCCACGGTTTCCCCTTCTATTTGCTATGAAGTGATGGGACTGGATGCCATGATCTTAGAAATGAAACAAATGACCTTACTTACAAAACAGAAAGAGAGGGACTTAGAGAGAGAACTTAACAGTTGCCAGGTGGAAGGGATAGTTAGGGAGTTTGGGATGGACAAGCACACACTTCTGTATTTAAAATGGATAACCAACACAGAACTCTGCTCAGTGTTGTGTGCCAGACTGGATGGGAGCGGGTTTTGGGGAGAACAGACGTATGAATATGTAAGGCTGAGTCCCTTCACTGTTCACTTGAAACTACCACAAGATTGTTAATCAGCTAAACCCCAATAGAACATGTTTTTGATGTTCAAAAAATAAAAAATTAAATAAAATAAAGTGCATCAGGGAACTTACTGGAGAAAGTGAGAGTGAACGGTATTGATAAGAAAAAGTGCCAGGCATTACAGAAGAAGCAATCTTCCTGACGTCTCTCCCTGGAAGGCAAGGTGATTAGGAGGAAGCAGAGAAGGCAAGCTGGCAGACAATGTGCTTCCCCAGACCCTCCAAGCCATGTAATTTCAACTTTGATCAGTATTTGATTTGATGGGAGCCTTCTGGGGTTTATATAAAATCACAGGGGAAGTTACGCATGGAATTCAGTAAGGAGGAGAAGGTCTCTGAGATCAGATACAAAGTTCATTTAAAAAATCACATCAAGGGACTTCCCTGGTGATCCGGCGGTTAAGAATCCACCCTCCAGTGCAAGGGCTGTGGTTCGATCCTGGCCGGGGAGCTGAGATTCGTATGCCGCAGGTAACTAAGCCCGCAGGCCACAACTGGAGAAGACTGTGATGCGACTGCTGAGCCCAGCACTCAAGAGCCACAGAGGAGAGCCCTCATCTCAACAAGAAGCGCACGACCCACAGCCAGAGAAACCCACATGCACAGAGGAGACCCAGGGTGGTCAGTCTTAAGAATAAATAGATAAATAAAAATGTAAACAGTTATGTCAAGAAAGGGACAGACTCCCAGGACGGATGGCTTCATTTCCCACCCCGTCTTTTATCAGAAATGTCCCACAGAAAGCGGACAAGGGACTGAATGGGATCTCCGTCTCTTTCCATCGTCCGTGTCTTTTCTCCAGGCGTGTGAATAACGGCAGTTTGTATTCTCCTCCCGAGTCGTCCAAGCCTGCTTTCACTACAGTGTGTTCAGTTTTGAGCCCACATTTCTGTGAGGTAGGCCGCTTGATCACAACATTTCTCAAATACGGAAGAGGAAGCTGAGGCCCTTGGGGTAGAAGTTACATCATTGGCTCATAGAGAAGTCAGGGACCGATTCTCAGGCTCCCTGATAGGGGGTGCAGCCCGCTTCTTACCTCTGAATATGCCTCCCTCCCATTACAGTGACCGTTTCACAGTGGTCTCTAGCCCGACTAAGGTAAAGAGAAGATGTATCACTTCTGAAATATATCATTCATAGGAAATTGAAGGAAACAAGGCATGTGTTCACAGATATGGATGGCTTTCAATGACTCAAGTCAGAAACACAAAAATAAATAAGGAAAGAAAGGTTTTTTTCCCTACAGAAAAATAATCAGATTCCATCAATGCTTAAAATTGATGGGAAAACCGTTAAGTGCCGTAGGTCTGCTAGAAGCCTCCTGGCGTGAGGGAGATGTGCTGGCAGGCGGACACTGGTCTTTCCCGAGCGTTCCTCGTCTTGCTTTAGCCTCTGTCAGTCACTCAGTCGTCAAAGAAATTAGGCTGAATCCCACTGCAGACCTAACTGCCTTAGAAACTTCCTGTGGACTCCAGACCCAAAATTCACTCTGGACTACCTGTGACTCATCTGGTCTAACTCTTCCTGAGCTAATCCATTGCTTCGCTCACTAACTGATTTCTATTTCATTTTATGGCCTCCGAGTGTATGCATTTGGATGCTTTTCAGCTTAATCTGAATCAATATAAAAGCATTCTGAATTAATTATGCTCAATAAATAATTTAAAAAAATGAACCCCCTGAAACCAAAAAACAATAGGAATTGCTCTCAAATGAGCATCTTATAAAGACTGGAAAAAGTAAAGCTTTAAGATATCTTTCGCCTCCAAATTAAAACTCAGTCAAAAATTCGGGTTTCTGAACAAACCATAGGTGAAGACCCTAAGGGTCTCACTCACTTTCTGATATATTCAATTATGTAGATTTTCAGGACCATGGTATCAACTGTGAAATAGGGGCCTTATCAATGGGGTCCCCACAAGCTTTAAACAGACATTTTTCCACATGTGTTACAAAAAAGCTCTGTGATGAAGGGGACTTCTAAATCATCTCTTCTGTTGCACTTAGAAACTTGAGAGTGTTTTTGACAGATCCATGACAGGCGGCACATGTCAGTTATTTATCTTTAATTTATAAGTCTTACCCAAACTGAATAAACTAAAGGGAGATTAAGTAGGTCATAGAACTAAAATTACTAGAGCTCTTAACCTCCAAGCACAGCTTGATCAAGGGTTCAAATTATTTCACGAGTATACTCTCAGGGCTTCCGTGGTGGCTTAGTGGTAAAGAACCCACCTGCCAATGCAAGAGACACGGTTCGGGTTTGATCCCTGGGTCAGGATGATCCCCTGGAGAAGGAAATGGCAACCCACACCAGCATTCTTGCTGGGAAATCCCATGGACCAGAGGAGCCCAATGGGCCATAGTCCACGGGGAGGCAAATGAGTTGGACATGATTTAGTGGCTAAACAGCAACAATACTCACTCCCTCTCACACACATCGTTTGTCTCCTTTTTCTCATTTACACGCCAACATATTGGTTCAAAACTCAGAGTCCTTCCTCAAGGCTGCATTGTGGCTGCAGCAGCTCCAACCCTTATAGCCTATTCTGTTCCCATCCAGACGAAAGAGTGTCTGTTCTCTCTTAGAAGACTCAGAAAAGCCTCATGGCATCACAATGACTCTGAGAGGTCACATATTCATCTCTAAACCAAGATTCCTGGGGTGTGCATGCACTCACTAAAAATAAAGAGGCACTGACGCACTTTGCAGAAAATCAGGCTTAAAGAGTTACACAGTAAATTTCCCTCCCAGCCTTATTGAGATGTAACTGACAAATACTGCATATATTTAAGGCATAAGATGTGATGATTTCATGAATTCATATTTGCATATTGTCCATCTAGTCAAGGCTATGGTTTTCCCTGTGGTCATGTATGGATATGAGAATTGGACTGTGAAGAAGGATGAGCACCAAGAATTGATGCTTTTGAACTATGGTGTTGGAGAAGACTCTTGGGAGTCCCTTGGACTGCAAGGAGATCCAACCAGTCCGTTCTGAAAGAGATCAG
Source organism: Bison bison bison (assembly GCF_000754665.1). NCBI lineage: Eukaryota > Metazoa > Chordata > Mammalia > Artiodactyla > Bovidae > Bison > Bison bison. Next base: position 9,946,655 of record NW_011494715.1, on the reverse strand, counting down.
CCCTGGGATTTCTTTGGAAGGAATGATGCTAAAGCTGAAACTCCAGTACTTTGGCCACCTCATGCGAAGAGTTGATGCATTGGAAAAGACTCTGATGCTGGGAGGGATTGGGGGCAGGAGGAGAAGGGGACGACAGAGGATGAGATGGCTGGATGGCATCACTGACTCGATGGACGTGAGTCTGAGTGAACTCTGGGAGTTGGTGATGGACAGGGAGGCCTGGCACGCTGCGATTCATGGGGTCGGACATGACTGAGCAACTGATCTGATCTGAAACTATCACTAAAATGAAGTTCATTAACATACGCATCACCCCACACGGTTTTCCTTTCCTTCCTTTCCTTTTCTGGGAATACTCAGGATCACCCCTCAGTCAGAGGCTCCTAAATGCTCCCCAAAGGCTCTAGCGGAGAGCCTGGCATTGAGCACAAGGGGCATTTGTCAAATGAAATGAGGGATACATTGTTTAAAGATCTAAATTACAAATAAATAAAGTATCAGAACATACAAACTCTCAGTGATATCACAGAGATACTGAGAGTTTGGTTCCAGACCACTGGAATCAAGCAAGTATTTCAACAAAGCAAGTCACACACGTGTTTCGGTTTCCCAGTGCACACTTACCATGACACTGCAGTCTATGAAGCGTGCAAGAGCATCATGTCTAAATAAACAATGCACATACCTTAATTAAAAAGTATTTTATTGCCAGAAAATGCTAACCACCATCTGAGCCTTTGGTTAGCTGCGGCAATAATATCAAAAGATCACTGACGACGCATCACCTACCATTTATATAAACTTCACAGTGATGTTGCGGATTGTATCACTTTGCTTCTTATAACTATACAGTTAGGCTTTGTGTTATGCCTGTTTTATCTATGAATATTGAATGGCCTCAAGGTGGTTGAGTCTCTGGCTTTTCTAAAGACAAAGCAAAACAAAATACACAAACGTTAAGATGACCCCCAATAATTCTTTTCCTCTAAATTCCATGTCTTTGTGTAGTTCCTTCCCCTTGAATATAAGTGAAACTTGTGACTTGGTTCAATACATGGCAAGCTAATAAGATATCACTTTCCTGATTAGATTTCATTATATGGCAAAGATTCCTATTATGGTAAATTATCTGCCTGCCAATGCAGGAGATGCTGGACATGTGGGTTCAGGCCTTGGGTCACAGAGGTCCCCTGGAGGAGGAAATGGCAGCCCCCTCCAGGATTCTTGCCTGGGAAATCCCATGGACAGAGGAGTCTGACTGGCTATAGTCCGTGGGGTGTCAGAGTCAGACACCACTGAGCGTGTGCGCGCGCGCGCGCACACACACACACACACACACACGATACATTGCATCAGGCTCCATCTCATTAAGCTGGAGCAAAAGGTTCCCTTTGCTGGCGTGGTCAAGTGAGCAATCAAAATGAGGAAGCCCATGTCTCAGGATACCATGGGTGGCTCCTGAGCACTGGAGCTCTGAGGGTGCGTTTGGCTATAGTCTGCAAGAAAATGGGGGCCTTTCTCCTACGGCCACAATGCAATGAATTCTGCCCAAAACCTGGGGAACCTGCGGGTGGACCCTCAGTCAAGACTCTGAGGAGGCTGCAGCCCTTGCTGACACCTGGTTGCCGTGTGGTGAGATCCTGGGGCAGAGCACCCAGCTAAGTGGTGCAGGAGCCAGGAGCTACGGAGGCAAAGAAACCGAGATGGTAAATGAGAGGCCACCTGAGGTGAAGAGCCGACTCAATGGAGAAGACCCTGATGCTGGGAAAGATTGACGACAAAAGGAGAAGGGGCAGCAGAGGATGAGATGGTTGGATGGCATCACCGGCTCAAAGGACCTGAATTTGAGCAAAGTCCAGTAGATAGTGGAGGACTGGGAAGCCTGTCATGCCGCAGGCCATGGGGTCGCAGAGAGTTGGACACGACCGAGCGACTGAACAACAACAATAAATGAGCGTCATTTTAAGCCACTAATTTGTTACACAGCATAGATAACTCACACAGCTACAAAGTCAGCCTTCCTTGCACAACACCATCGCAGACTTTGCCATGGAAACATGGACAGCCTTGCTAAGGACTCAAGCCTCCTACACAGTAAACAAGGATGAATCACTTTATTTTGTCAAGTTGGCAAAAATGTCTGCTGATTGTGGACGCTCAGCAAAAATAGAGACATACACAGCCTAGAGCAACAAGATTAGACTGAAAAAGCCATTTTATCCAATACAACTTCATTAATCACTGTTGACTGCTCACAAATCAGTGTCAAACTCTTTATCTACACAAATAAAATTGTTTTGCCTATCTTTGCTCATTGAGAAATAAAGAAATAAACTAAAACTGTCCAGTGTGGGTTTTCACCATATTTGGTAGGTCTGCTTGCAATACTCTGACTTAAACGTAGGATTGTTGCACCTCCAGATACATTCTATGGGACACGACGGTGAGGGGACGCATTAAGGTCATCGCAGTCAATCTTTCAGAGCAAGTCAGGGTGGGCCACCAGGCTGGTCTGCAAACTAGCTGCCTCGGTGACATTCTGAAGCTTGTTTGAGGCAAAACTGTGAGCTCTGCTCAAAAATGACTGAATCAGGACCTGCACGTGAGCAGGATTCCTTGCTGACCTGTGTTCACATTAAATTTTGAGAAATACTGCACTGAGAGCCTGTGCGATGCTCATCAGGGGAGATCTGCTAAATCCATCAAGATGCTCCAGGCACGTTAACAGTGGTTTGAAAACAGCCCCAAGTTGGTTTCCGGTTCGTGTTGATTGTTTGCTGCTGACCTGCTTTCCTATGCAGTGTGTTCCAGGGACAGGAGCAAGCTCCAAAGGGAACGGGACTCTTGAGCAACTGAGAGGGAGCCAACCTGTATGAAGTAGAGCACCTGGCATAGACAAGACTTTGGTGGGTGCCCAGTGATTTTCTGAACCTCTCCTCTGAACCCGAGGCATCGGCCAGCACCCAGATCCTCAGTCCTGGGAAGCCTAAAGTAAGCAAGTCCTCTGGCCTCCTCAGGCAGCTGAGACCAGAATCTCTGGGTGTGGGTCTCAGGTGTGAGTATTTTTCAAAGCTCCTCACACAGCTGCTCAGGTTTGGGTACCACAGTCTGGTATTGGGGGTGTCAGATGGGAGTCTTTCAATCCAAGGTAGTGATCCAGCAACTACCATCAACAGGCTAAATCTGGCCCCACGCCTGTGTTTGCAAATAAAGTTTTATTGGAACACAGCTATACTCATTTTTTTTTGTTGCTGCTTATCGCCACAGTGGCATGGGGAGTAGACCTGAAATATCGACCATCTGGACCTTAAAGAAATGCTTTTACAGCTCTGAGATAAGCTCACACAGCAGCTGTTAAAAAGAATTATCTAAGAAAAAAAACCCATCCAAGAGAAACTGAATTTTTGCTTCCTCAGTCTTAACAGGTAGAGGATTGTGAATTTTAGCGAGTTTGTGTGTGTGAGTTCACATACTGAGATTGAGGTATAATTATTTTGTTTTGTTTTGCCAGGAATTCTAGTGAATATAGCCTATCCTGTGAAGAAAAAAAAAAGTGATATTCTATCCTGCAACTAATCACAAGTTCTACCTACTTGCTTCAAACAAAGCATTTAAAAATAAGAATAGGTATTTAAAAAAAATAGATGGGTGGTTTCTATTTTTTAAAGCAAGAAGAAAAAGAACATGTATTGCATGAAATGATGCAGAAACGATTCACTTCTTGAAACCACATGCCTTCAGGAGAACCTCGGCAAAAGTGTCATCTATATTTTCATAGAAAATTTGTTACTTATTTTGGGGGACTGTGCAAATCAAGTTTTTTTTTCCATTTCCTATTGGCTCCCCTCTCCCATGACTTTAGCTGGGGTCTATCCTTTAATATGCATTTGCTCTACCAAGACAGTGTCTTCCTTTGGAGGAGTTTGGGCCCAGCTGGATGAATACATCTATGCTGACTTTCTGTCCATCTTTCCTTCTAGTCAAGTGTCACTAATTTACTGAACCTCTTCAAGCTTCCCTTAAGCAAATGCCAATAATGACCTTCTGTGGATGTTTGAAAATTAATCAGAAGCATTATACATCATCAGTTACAGTGCTGGGTACAATGACCGCTTTTGCCGTTTGAGGGGAGAGAATTTCTTTATCATTCCCCCTTCTGATTGTCTCTAACTTCTGTCCTGTTGACTCCGAGGGTGAGATCGTGCTGGCAGAGCCGCCCTGCACACTGCGGTGCTGCAGCATCTCTACCTTCTTTGGCTTCCCTGGTGGCTCAGCAGTAAAGAATCTGCCACAATGCAGGAGCTGCAGGAAACGTGGACTGGGTCGAGAAGGTCCCCTGGAGGAGGGCACGGCACCCACTCCAGTGTTCTTGCCTGGAGAATCCCATGGACAGAGGAGCCTGGCGGGCTACAGTCCATGGGGTTGCGAAGAGTCGGATATGACTGAAGCAGCTTGATACTGCACGACTGCCTTCTGCCTTGATTCCCTGGTGGGTCAGTGGTCAATAATCCGCCTGCCAATGCAGGAGAGGCAAGAGACGCTGGTTTGATGCCTGGGTCGTAAAGATCTCCTGGAGGAGGTAATGGCAACCCAGTCCAGTATTCTTGCCTGGAAAATTCCATGGACAGAGTAGCCTGCAGGGCTACAGTGTATGGGGCCACAAAGAGTCAGACATGACAGCGTGAGCATGCACACAGGCTACCTTCTACCCACTCGATGCCAGTAACATCTGCCCCCTATTCAGTTGTGACAGCCAAAACTGTCTTCAGATAATGTCAAATGTCCCTGCAGGAAGAGTCATTCCTCATTAAGGATCGCTGTTCTAAGGAGAGAAACCTAGCCCTTCTTCAGGGTATATACATCCTGAGATGTATATATGCTTATATGCATGCACATGTGTGTTTCTACAGGTTGTCGAGGAGACATCTTAGTCGCATTTTTAAAGTTCACTTCAATGAATGTAATGAGTTGCTGGCTTTGCAGTCCCTATTTTTATTCCACATTTTATTTTATGAAAAGGCTAGATGGACCTCATCTGGTTCCTTCACATCAGACAGGGTAACGCTGAGCATCTGTCTGCCAAAAGCATCACATTGAAAATTGGACTGTCTTCCCATTTCTCACTCAATCCATCTGCTCTTGGTTTGCAGCATTAGGAAGCAGCTGATGTGGTCAGCATGTCATCAGAGTGATTTTCAATAAAACTTTATAGATTCAATACTGTTCCCCAGCTATCAATATATCCAGCATGTAAAAGTCATTCCAGTCCAGAAGAAAACTGGACACATCTCAAATTCTACAACCCAAGACTATGTGGTAGGAACTCTACAGCACATTCCAGTCCAAAGTCCTGGGCTGTAAGACTCCAGCATCTGTATTTACAACCACCACGCCCCCCACATGCTCTGTTGTATCACTTTCCTGAATGCCACACACTGGACCCCAAGAAGTGCACAATATCCCAATAGCCTGGACCAAAGAGATGGACATTATCCAGAAGGCATGGGTTCTCTTCAGCTGAATGGCAGGGTCACTCCACTTAAATATTACAACATGCTTTAATTTGTAAATACTTTTTTTAAAATTTATTTTTAGTTGCAGGATAACCGCTAGACAACACTGTGTTGCCTTCTGCCACACAACACCGTGGATCAGCCGTGAGTACACATACGCCCCTCCCTCCTGAGCCTCCCCTCCGCCCCACCCTTTCCAGGTGTCAAAGATCATACAGCAAATCCCACTGGCTGTCTACTTTACACATGGGGGAGTACATGTCCCCTGCTACTCTCCACTCGTCCCTCCCTCTCTGTGCCCGAAGTCTGTTCCCTGCGTCTGCATCTCCCATTCTTCCTGCAAGTAAGTTCCTCAGTACTATTTCACAAGATTCCACGTGTGTGTGTTAATATCCTGTACTTGTTTTTCTCCTTCTGATTGAAATTGTAAATACTTTTCTTTGCACCCATCTCTACACTTTAAATTTCCTTTGAGCTTTTTTTCTGCTCAGGAATACAGTTTTCCCAGCCGGGTATTACCCCTTAACTCTAATGTGGTCTCCTGCCTTCAGGGATGGACACACCTGCCTCCCCTTCCTGCCCCCTTCCCCCTATCAAAGCAGGCACTCACATGCTTCCTCTCAGTTTTTGCCCTTGTTACCTCCAGCAGACACTGTGAACTCTGCCGGATTAAGCGCACCACTGCAGATGTTACAGTTTATAAGGTTTAGGGCAACAATTCATCTTTTCCTCCTCTGGTGCTGTCACCACTGCCCTCCAATTCTCCACCCTTCAAAATTAGGGGCAGAGAAGATGAGCAGCTGCTTTTCCTGCTGCTCTGAATAATTCATGCCAGTTTAGCTTCAGCTTGGTGATATCAGTGGCCTTGTTTAATACCGAGGGGAAAGAAGGGCCTCTTGAGAATTTTCCAAAGCATGAATTTAAAAGGAATAAGATTTTTTTAAGCCTCCAGATTCTTCTGACTTTTTCTCCAACACAAATAAAATACAACAAAAATTAAATTGACAATGGAACTTTCATTCAAGATTCTTCTTTAAGATGAAATTAATCAAGCACATTTATTTACATTTACTTTAGGAGCTATGCCATCCAGCCAATAATCTGTGTTGAGTATTCTCTATGCTACAGGCACGTTACTGGGCAGCTGGGGGGCTGGGGGTGAGAGACGCCGGCATCCGCCTCAACCAGGGAGCCTACCTGCTGGAGGAGGAGACGGATACACATCAAAAGAACTGCCGAATAACCACTCTCAAGGCAGCACACGCCCTCCGCTATGACTATGGACCCACTACATTAATTCATCTTACAAATGCTTGTATTTAAGGGCTGTGCACCAGAGGCTACTGGGCAGTGAGGAAACAGCAGCGCGTGAGCAAAACGGACACAGCGGCGGCCTTGATGGAGCTACTCAAGTGCGGGACCGAGTGGTTGATCGTCCGCACGCACATAAAGGCACCATCTGAGATGAATGCGGTGAGAGAACGCTCCGCAGCAAAAACACTTCCCAGGAGTTCTCACACGTCCGCTTATCCGCTCATGCCTTCATCTGAGTGCTGTATGTGCATTTCCTTCTCAGCGCTAGGCACTTAGATTTCAGCGCGGGCTGGCTGCGGTTGGATGGGCCCCCTGACCTCACAGGACTGCAGTCACCTGGAGGATGAATAATTGAAGAAGCAAAAACAAAGACGCTCATGTACTTAAAACTGTGCTAGTTCTGGGTCAAGGTTGTAAATAGGAAATACGTAGACTTTTTACATGAATTACCTTACATAGCGCTCATAACTGCCCTTTCCATGTGATTAACTTGTTTACACATGTTGGCACAGTGGTAAAACAATCTGCCCTCCAATGCAGGAGACCCAAGAGCCGCAGGTTTGATCCCTGGGTCAGGAAGACGCCCTGGAGTAGGAAATGGCAACCCACTCCAGTATTCTGGCCTGAAGGAGCCTGACGGCTACTGTCCCTGGGGTGGCGAAGAGTCAGACACAACCGAGCGACTGAGCTGCATGCGGGCAAACCTGAGTCTCACAAACGTTTTAAGGACACGGGACTGATAAGCCCCATTGAGGCATCACCACCATGGGTTCCCATTGCTTTAGGATAAAACTTAATCCCTGACTATTTACAAAGTCCTGGATGAACCACCCTTGTGTTGAAGACAGATTGCAGGATAAGCAAGAGGCTATTAGCCATTACACACGAGGCCAAGACTGAAAGCAAAAATCAACATTATATCGAGCCCTTGACCTCCATAGCTCTGTGCTTCTAAAAAGAACCCATTCAGCTCTAAATATCACAAAGCTTGACTCCAGTATAGTGTGACTCACTGTATTTTTTCGTGTTTACATCCTTTGCTCAGATTTTCTCACGTTTATCTCCGGTTTAGCAACATGGCTCTTGAACAGCTTCCAGATGTTGTTCTATAGCCCCGGCCAGATTTCACTCTAACTAGTGTCAAGTCTGCATATAAAGAAAGGAGTTCAGAAATCAGGATTTCCTTTCCTGCCAAGAATCCCTAGAAACCCTGATCCCAATATATTGTAGACATTTTCCCCTTAATTTTACCGTTTAGCCTCTAAGTCTAACCAGGTGGTACTAGAGGTAAAGAACCTGCCTGCCAATGAAGGAGACACAAGAGACACGAGTGTGATCCCTGGGTCAGGAAGATGTCCTGGAGAAGGAAATGGCACCCCACTCCAGTATTCTTGTCTGGAGAATCCCATGGACAGAGGAGCCTAGTGGGCTACAGTCCACAGGCTTTCAAAGAGTCAGACGTGACTGAAATGACTTAGCATGCACCCATGCAGCTTCTAGGGTCTGTGCTTGGTTAATGAGTGATGGGGTTTTGTGCAACAAAAATCAAAACAGAACACCATGCTTTTGGAATAAAAACTGATACATTTTATCTAGATGAGAAAAAAAAATGAATTTGGGAATATTTTGGCTACTTAGTAATACTGAGAGTGACCTATGAAGCTAAACTAGAGGGGCAACATATGTCTGAAACTAGACAAAAAATTTCTCCCATGAGATCTATTTCAATTTTTTTCCCTTAATGTCCAGTTACAGGGTTGGGCAGTGATGTTCCCTGAGTCTGTTTCATGTCACTGGTGCAGAGTAGCTGGCGTGAAACATGATAATCGGGTTCAGGACCTATGATTTTGAGTTTTTCATGCCTACAGTGTCCTTAAAATTAATCTGTTGAATGTACAATTATTTTAAACACCCTTTTTAGTTAGAAATCATTTTTAAAAGATAATTTTACATTAAAATATGACTCCTTATCCTTTAATTCTTAAAGTTTAAGCTCATTTAATATAGCAAAGGTTGAATAAATTCTCTAGGTAATACATGGATGTTAATTAAAATTCCAAATCTACCTTCAGTGGAGATACCACATCAATATGTTTCCTTTGAAGCAAACCAAATTAAAAATGTGACTTTAAATTTATTATCAAGTATCTGTTGAGGAACTATTATGCTTTTGTTCATTCTTTTGTTTTTTGAGTAGGAAAAGAAACAAAAATTTTACTCAAAAGATATTATGGTGTATTGGGATCACAGTGTACTGGGAAAAATTTTAGCAGATAATTAAAATCAAGTGTGATTACATTTGTCTTAGATTTTTTTTCTCTGTAAAGAAAATCTCATTATTAAAATCCCTATAAGGAAAAAACAGGTTTAAAAAATAAAACTTTGTGTAGATGGAATTTTAAAATCCTTTAACGCCAACTTGATTTTTTTTTCCCATGAAAGCTATTGTTTTCTAATACTCTTTGTGAATAACTTGGCTCCCATATTGAGAGGAGAATCGTGATGTAATTAAGAGCATGGACGCAGAGACTCCTGTCTGGCCTCAATTCCGTCTCTGCCAACCTCTAGCTGCAACTTTGGACAAGTTCCTGAGACATATTGTGCCTCCGTTATCCTATCTGTAAAATGAGATAATCATCATAGCTATTATTATCAAGTTACTAAAAGGCTTAAATGAACTCTTAATTGGAAGTGCTTAGAGTAATGTTTTATATCTCACAGACACTCAAGAAGAGTTGTTTATTATTGGAGAAGAGGGCAGCAGAGGATGAGATGGTTAGGTAGAGTCCCCAGCTCAATGGACATGAATTGGAGCAAACTCCTGGAGACAGTGGAGGGCAGAGGTGTCTGGCGTGCTGCAGTCCACAGGGTCACAAACAGCTGGACACAACAACCAGTTGTTAACATTATCATTTCACAACAAGAGACTATTTTCCTATACTTTTTATTGCTTTTAATTTTACACAATACTTTTGCATTTCTTATCCAAATTGACCCTAAAACCACCAGCTAAAGATGGGGAAGACAATACTGCCCACTATATATGGGGAGCCTGCATCTGAGAGCTTGAGACTCTCAAGTTTATTTCACGGCACAGGAATCCTTGTTCTCTCACACCTCCCCTACCGCCATGCTTGGCTGGGAGTCCAGATGGACTTGATCTTTACTGGTCACTTGGTCTTCATTTGATACCTCTCATCAGTTCTTTCACAGGAATCGAACATGACTGAGCGACTTGACTTTCACTTTTCACTTTCATGCACTGGAGAAGGAAATGGCAACCCACTCCAGTGTTCTTGCCTGGAGAATCCCAGGGACGGGGGAGCCTGGTGGGCTGCTGTCTATGGGGTCACACAGAGTCGGACACGACTGAAGTGACTTAGCAGCAGCAGCAACAGACTGACCAACGACTCTGGGGAAGTTAAAAACCACATTGTAGGAAGTAAGTTGGAGAAGCATTTCTGTCCACAAACCCAGAGGAGACAGCTCGATCTGCCTCTGAAGCCATTAGATAATACCAGGCAAGAGTAATGGAGTTGGGGTGCCATTGCCTTCTCCAAGATAATACTTGTAATGATACCAAACTAGAATGAAGTCTGATGGGTCCAACCGGGGCCACCCTCAGGTAATTCTCATTGATAAGAGTAACTGTGTGTTTTCTGTAAACCACCCAGTCCCCCTACCCTAGAGGAACAGAGCTCACAAGAAGGCTGCAGGTCTTGCAGGATGGCCGCAGGCTGCACCTGTGAGGGGTAGAGATATCTTAACACGCTCTGTCCCCATCTCAGTCATCAGGCAGCTTCCCTCTGCACTGAAGGCTAGTAAATAAGTATTAAATGAATTAATCATAGCATTGCTTCAGGACTTGAATTCATGGACTTAACTAAGCACTATATGTTAAAACACATGGTATGCAGGCCCTGAAAATGTTACTTCTTCCTTTCTTTGCAAATAAGTATAATAGCACTGTACCATTCCAAGCAGACATGCATTGTTTTTTCACTTAATAATAAAATTGTTCACTGAATGACTAAAACTCTTTGCTGATTGAGTATATGGCCTGGAGATATGCTTCTATTTGAGTGCAAAGGAAGCTGAGTAACCCTGTAATTATTATAATATTGTTTTCCATCAACAGAATCATAAAGTTGAATCGGGTAAGTAGTGGTTAGTAGTTAGTGGCTAGTGGTTAGTAACCGAACTGAAGGCCACCCTGCTCCAGCCTGCTAGTTTATGCAGGAATAAGACTACTGCGTAGCCAGATATTTTTAAGGGAATCCAAATCAGTAGATTATTATGTGAAGTTTCCAGATTGTTAAATATTGATCATAAAATGCATTTAAGGTAACACACCAGGCATCTGCTTCTTGCCAAGTCGAATAATAGGAATTGTATTTACTACCCTCTAGCAAAAAACTACACAAGATACTTAAAATAACGGATACGGTAACGAAGGACAATGATCCCGAGAGGTAGGAAACACAGGAGAAAATCCATAAACAAGAACCCAATAAACTTGACTTCACCACAATTTAGAACTTCTGCTCTTCAAAAGACAATGTTAACAGAATGAAAAGATTGGAAGGAAATGTATCTGGTAAAGCACTTGTGTTCAGAATATATAAAGAACTCCCCAAACTCAATAATGACAAATATTACATAGTATCATTTACATGTGGAATCTAAAACATTGACACAAATGACTGTATTAATATTTACAAAACAGAAACAGACTCACAGACATAGAAAACAAGCTTATGGTTAATAAGGGCAAAGTGGGTAGGGATAACTGAGGAGTTTAGGATGAACATACACACACTGCTATACATAAATTAACAACAAGGACCTACTGTATAGCACAGGGAACTGCACTCAGGATTTTGCAGGAACTTCCACGGGAAGAGCACCTGAAAAGCCGCATATATGTGTGGCACTCACAGTGCAGCTGAAACTAACAAAACTGCACAGGAACTAGACTTCAGGTTTTAAAAATATAAAATAACACTCAATAAGAAATCAACAAAATATTTGAATGGACTTCACCAAAGAAGATATACAGATGGCAAATTAACACATCAAAAGAAGTTCAACATTATTAACCAGTAGTGAAATGCAAATTAAAACTCTGATGAGATACCATTACAACCCATTAAAATGGCTTGAATTAAAAATACTGGCAATACCAAATGATGGTGGACACGTGAAGAAGTTAGGATGTGAAGAAAATGGTGGTTGGAAATTAAAAATATTGCAACTACTTTAGAAACACAGTTTGGCAATTTCTTTAAAACCTAAATATACGCTTATCTTCTGAGCTGGCCATGCCGAGTGCAGGTATTTGCTGAGGAGAGAAAAATGAATCGTCCATACAAAGATGTATACCCAGATATTCACAGAAACTGCATCTGCAGTGGCCCCAAGTGAAAATAACCCAAATATCCACCTATTGATGGATAAACATATGGATATGTTTAAACACATGGATAAACACATGGCATATGGATAAATACTGTGGTATGTCTATACAATGGAAGACTAGTCCACAAAAAAGGGATGAATTATTAATATCTACTGCATCATGGATCTCAAAATAATTATGCTCAGTAAAGAAAAACAAACCAAAAGATTATATTCTCTATGAATCTTTTTTATAAATCTCTAGAACATGTAAACTAATTTGTCAATCTGGGCTGCTATAACAGAAATACCATAGCCTGGTACTGTCTTAGAAACAATAGAAATGTATTTCTTACCTTTCTGGAGTCTGGGAAGGTGAAGGTTAAGATTTCATGTCTGGTGAGAGCCTGCTTCCTGGTCCTGGATGCCATGTCCTCACCTGGGGGAAGGGGTGAGGGCGACCTCTGCAGCCTCTTTTTTAAGGGCACTAATCCTATTCATGAGGGCTCCACCCTCATGGCCTAATCACCCCTCAAAGACCCCACCTCCAAATACCATCACACTGGGGGTTAGGTTTCAACTGATGAATTTGGGGGGAACATAGACACTTAGTCTACTGATAATCTCTAGTGACAGAAGGAAGAATGGGGTTACATAGGGATAGGGTAGGGCAGAGATGGGCAGGTGGGAGGAAATACAGAGGCATATGAGGATATATTTGAACTTCCCTGGTGGCTCAGATAGTAAAGAATCTGCCTGCAATGCAGGAGACACGGGTTCAATACCTGGGTCAGGAAGATCCCCTGGAGAAGGAAATGGCTACTCACTCCAGTATTCTTGCCTGGGAAATCCCACGGACAGAGGAGCCTGGAAGACTACAGTCCATGGGGTCACAAAGAGCCAGACACAATTCAGTGACTAATACATTACTTTTTTTTTTTCATGAAGATATATTTAGGGATAATGGATACATTCACCACCTTGATAGTGGTGATCATTTAGTGGGTATACACGTACAAAAAATTCTATAAAATTATACTTTTTAAATATGTTTGGAATTAAATGTCAATTACAGCTCAGTAAAGCTATTAGAAAACAAAACAATAACATGGATTTTAAAAGGTAAACACCAGGTCGGCGACACGCAGGGACTCTGGGCTATGAGTTTGCAAACTCTGATCTGTGTTCATGACTTACTTTCAGGAAAATACTCACAGCCCCGAACACCCACACTAAATTACGAAATGAAATGTTTGCTAAATGGGGGCTCTCTTGTTGGCTCCTTTCAAACAAAGCAAGTACCACTTCCAACTCTTTCCTTGAATGATCCAAGCCAACTCTTTCTGAATGGTTTGATGGCTGCTGAGCAAAAGTTCTGATTAAAGTCCAGAATCTCTTAATAGCAGAAGATGGCATGCGAGGCAGAACTCGTTTCCCTTTTGACGTTCACACATAATTCCTCTTCACAGCGGCAGGAATTACAGGTTTAATAGCACCCTGAATCTCTGCTGACAAAGTCCCTTCCCAAACCTCACTTGCCTCACACAACAGACTCTCTCTGTGATGTGGAACTATTGTTCACAAAGCACTGTGGAGACATCTTTCTGAAAGACTCCAATACGTGAAGGGAATGGAGATTTTCCTTACAGCGGGTTTCATAAATGTATGAGGTAGAATAAAAAGTTTTAAATCCGCATTTAGGAACTTACTGAAAGCATCTACGTGTAACTATGGATTGCACGAGCTGGGCAGAATGAACAGAGCTTTCTCTTTCTCCTCTGCTCCCTTAACCTCGCTCCCTTTTCTACACTGACGTCTTTGGAAAGACGCAGGCTTTTTCATTCAGGAGCATGGTCATTTTGGTAATAAGAAGATCCAGCCAATGGAAACACCGCTCTTCCCAGCGCTGTAACGCCTGTCTGTCTCCACTGGCCTCAGAGTGGCTCCTTCCTCCCCATCGGCCAGGCCGACTGCGGTCCCGGGCAG
>NW_011494715.1:9911105-9932345 GCF_000754665.1 Bison bison bison | reverse complement strand
CGGGCGGGGGGCCGCCTCGGCGGAGCCGTTCCTGCTCTGTCTGGCACGTGGGGCGCATTCTTGAGAGCGGCCCCGTGGGGGCTCCATCTACGCGCCCCCGCAGAGATCCGAGCCTTCTCTCCCGTCGTCCGCTGGGACGCCTCCTCTCTGCGGGGGCGCCGGTCTGTGGGGCTTCCAGGGCCTCCTTTACGACGCTTGGTTCTGCCTTCAGACGGTCACGGCTGGTCCGTGAGAAGCGCACCTTCCTGTTCTGAGCCCAAGGGAGGCTCGCAGGGCAGCCCTCTCTGCTCGGCTAAGCCCTCCACCCCTCGGCTTCCCTTCATTCAGCATCCGATGCTGATCCTTATGTCCCCAAAATCAAGGAGGACGTATGTCCAGTTCTCAATGTGGTTCTCTTCAAAATCTCTCCGTTGGATAGAGGTAAAGAATCCGCCTGCCAATGCAGGAGACCCCGGCTTGATCCCTGGGTCGGGAAGATCCCCTGGAGAAGGGCACAGCTACCCACTCCAGTGTTCTAGCCTGGGGAATCCCATGGACAGAGGAGCCTGGCGGGTTACAGTCCATGGGTTGCACAGAGTCGGACACAACTGAATGACGAACACTGACACTGCCTAAGAAAGTAACACCGTGTTCATTTCTCCACCGCGAGGTGCAATTCCGGAATACACAGCACAGCCACTGCTCTGCACGAAGACCACCGAGTCCTGGCCCTGCCGCCCCTCCGCGTGGCTGGTGGCTGCGTGACGGGCTGCTGCTGGCGACACCCCAGAGTCCTAACCTCTTGGCAAAGACTGCGCAGCTGGTGGAACCTTGAATTAAAATGGGAGAGCATTTGTCTCTTGTCCATTTCTGAGCTTTAGAAAACAACAGGAAGGTAAGGGAAGGCAACAGAAAAAGTCATATTAAATTTCATAAGCTTACATAGAAAAAAGGGCTCAGTGAATGTTGTAATTACAACTGGCCAATAGCTTATCTCTCTTTTCTCTGTGCTCCAGGGATGAGATCATACTGCAGTTTTCAGCTTAAAATTAATTCCATGAAAATCTACTTTATGAGAAATTTTGAGAATTTTCTTGAATTACAATCCATAAATGAAAATGTGTGGAAACATGACTCAGAATAACTTGAACTCAGTACCTCAGTGATTATAACCTTATTTTAAATTGTTTAAAACATTCAAGCTAATCATTTAAATTATCTAAAATTCTTTGTGCTAAAATACCCAAATGTTTCAAAGGAAAGTAGGTTGGGGTGATAGTGTTTTATTTAAATTAAATACATAATTGCCAAAAGTATATTCTTTAAGGTTCGGGGAGCTTGGGTTAATTCAGTTTTCACTGCCTGCTTAAAATGGGGTATGTTCAAAGAATATAGAACTAGGTTGGATATTTGCTAAGCTGCCACTTATCTCTATTACCTTATGATTCTATCTTTGCTATTTTTAAATGACAATATCCAGGCTTAAAACGAATGTAAAAATGAGTATAAATGTAAAAAGGCACTCCTCTTCCCATCACAGTCTGACCTTGATACCACACCTCAAAGGGAACTATCGTAAACAGCTTAGTTCTTTAATCTACACACACTCATACACAAACACACACACATACACAAACACACACACACGCTAACACACACACACACACACACAAATAAATATCCAGTGGCACAAGCTTACACAGTGCTTGCCTGCTTGCTTTTACCAAAAAACACAAAAAGCAGGGGGCGCCTCTCAGCACAACTCTGTAACCAGCTTTCTGGTTTGTGTTGTCCCGTCACTTCCTTCTATACATCATGGCTCTCCTTTAGCAGAGGCATGCATGATCTGTATTTCTTTTTAAGGTGGTCAACACAGCTAATATTTACTAGGTCAATTCATTTAATCATCTAGTCTTGTTGGTCTTTCAGGCAGCTTTAGGGTTTTGTTTTCTTTTTCCAAGGCTGCCATAATTATTAATGTGCCGTGCTGTGCTTAATTGCTCGGTCCTGTCTGACTCTTTGTGACTCCATGGACTGCACGAATCCTCATGTGCCCACCAGGCACCTCTGTCCATGGGATTCTCCAGGCAAAAGTACTGGATTAGGTTGCCATGCTCTCCTCCAGAGGATCTTCCTGACACAGAGCGCGAACCCAGGCCTCCCGCAATGCCGGTGGATTCCTTACCATCTGAGCCACAAAGGAAGCTCAAGAATACTGGAGAGGGTAGCCTGTCCCTTCTCCAGGGGATCTTCCTGACCCAGGAGTCCAACTAGTGTCTCCTGCCTTGCAGGCTGATTCTTTACCAGGTGAGCTACCAGGGAAGCCCAAATGTCAATAATAAGACTTAAAAGTCTGTATGTGACATTTTCTTGTTCAGAGCTCCCATTACTCTTGCTTATATTTTAAAAAATAGAAAATGCAGACATTAAGATGAGTGATTAACTCAAGGGTGAGGACAGGGGGCTGCATGGGAGCGGGTTTTGATGTCTCTGGCCATGATCAGGCAAGTGGAGTAAAATGAAACATAACCGAAACTCCTTCCCCGTGGGGGTAACAGTCTGCCCTTTGCTCAGACTTATCCAGAGATACTGCGTTGTAAGTACCAGATGGTCTATGATGCTGCGGCTTTATTTTATGATTTTCAAAGGTTGGAAAGAATCAGACACTCCAGGCTGCTTCTCTGCTGCGCATGAAAGACCCACAACCTTTGCACGGTCCTGGAGAGGGCCACCTGACCTTCAGTCCCTCTGAACGTCCTAGGGAGACCCCTGAGTCCTTGAGGGCAGGCCAGTGTGTCTTTCTATGCTCATTTGAGAAAATATGCTCTTTATTAATCCAGACACAGTGCTCAGGCAAATGGAATGAGCAAAAAGGGACCACCAGGTCCATTACAATCAGAATCTTCTGTGTATGTAGATAAGATAAAATGGATTACATTAACTGCATGTGTACATTAACTGTTCATTTTTCATACAGATAGTCCTGTTTAATAAGTAATGGCACCTTAGTCCATTAAGTTTCATGGCTAATATGTCCCTCCTCCCTCTGAATCTTGTTTAAAGAAAAAACATTTGGTTGGGTAATGTGCAGGATGTACCTTGGGGTACCAATTTATAGTACTCTCTTATCAGAAATTGCTTCCAAATGCCTCATATCCATATTTGAAATTCTGCAGGCAACAATTTCCTACACCGCGCTTGTGGTGCCCCATGGCAGATTACCTCAGTTGATGATGCAGTGGATCACGTAGAGAGCGGACGGATACACACAGGGGAAACCAAACAGAAACAAACGACTATCGATTTGGACAAGATTTCTTATTGCATGGAATTTTAAAATTTAACCATTTAACTAGTGTAGTAAAGCCAGGTTTTATTCATCAATATTGTAATTCCTAGAATATTGGCTACAGCTGTCATTTTTAAAATACATTATTTACATACATGTTATACAAATGTCTTTGGACTTTCTATTCCTTCTGTCTTTATTCCTGAAAACCCCTTTCACGGGTCTGTGTCTGGCTTATCATTTAGCTGTTAGTCCAGGTCACTTCCTCATGTCAGGCAAGGCATTCCTGGGCCGATCGGCAAATGTAAAATGCGGACTGTGTACATTCTAGCTTTGTATCCATGTTAAACATCCTGGCTATGACACCGTTCTATGGTGATTTCTAGAATGACGTTGTTCTTAGGACATACACACTAAAGGATTCATAAGTGAGTAACACAAGTGAAGGATCAAGATGCCCAAAGCTCTTAATTGGGTCAGAACAATGTATTATACAACAATTATACAGAAAATATGGCAAAGTGTTAGCGGTTGGTTAAACTGAAGGAGTCAGGAGTCAACTATACTACTTTTGTAACATTTTCTAGATTTGATGTGTTTTCAAAATGAACAGTTGGAAAAAACAGAATAGCCTCCTTAGAGAAGATGTCTCTCCATTACTGAAGTCTCCACTGCCCCGTGCGGTCTATGCCATTATTCACATCACAGAACACTGACTTAACATCACTAGAATGCTTTACTTTTCAGTAACTCTGTCTGCCATCCTTCCAGACAGAATGCATGTAGGGCCTTCACATTCATCACCTCATTACACAGAACATTTCACAGAATGTTAAAAGATGCTCAAAAAATTTTTTTCTGAAAATATTTTTTGAAAATCTTAATTCATGGCAAGTTCATATCAATCACCCAACATGTTTTCTGAAATTAGTATCCTTCTCATAGTTGCCAGATTCTTGGGAAATGCAAATCTTTTGATGTGAGCTAAAAGTGTAATGTCCACACACACACACATAGCTAACCAACAAGCATGGCAGAGCACAGTGACTTTACTTGGCCTGTTCATCCCATTCACTGGCATCACTGGCAAACTCAATCGTGGATTGACTACATTTCCTTTAACATCGGCACAAAACCCAGCATCTAGTAGCTCTGGCAGAACCAAGAGGAGACTCAGGCCCCATCACCAAGTGCACACGTGTGCCGTGTGCGCTGGCAGAACCGTGACTCAGCCCACGTCAGTAAGTGCACACGTGTGCCGTGTGCGCTGGCAGAACCGTGACTCAGCCCACGTCACTAAGTGCACACGTGTGCCGTGTGCGCTGGCAGAACCGTGACTCAGCCCATGTCACTAAGCGCACACGTGTGCCATGTGTGCTGGCGGAGCCGTGACTCAGCCCATGTCACCAAGTGCACACGTGTGCTGTGTGTGCTGGCGGAGCCGTGACTCAGCGCATGTCACCAAGTGCACACGTGTGCTGTGTGTGCTGTGCGCTCAGTCACCTCTGACCCTGCGATTCGTGGGCTGTAGCCCTCGGGGCTCCTCTCTCTGTAGGTTCCCCAGGCAAGAACACTGGAGTGCGCTGCCATTTCCTACTCCAAGGGATCTGCCCAACTCGGGGACTGAACTCACGTCTCTTGTGTCTCCTGCCTTGCCAGGCAGATCCTTTATAACTGGGCCACCTGGGAAGTCCCTATATGTGTAAATATACACATACTTTACTAAAAACTCCAGAAAAACAGCATGTAGTCACAAACATCTGTGCCCAGAATAGGCATCTGTACAAGACACATCCTCTTTGCTTTGTCCATATTTAGAGAAGCCCAGCAGCAGGTGGTCTGCCTATTCCTTTTACAGGAATTTCTGGTCAATGTCCAACCTGTTTCTTCCTGATCATAACTGATTTTCCAGTGCGGATTATAAAATTGCATCTGATTTCTGTTGGATTTTATTATTTGGAGGATTTTTGGAGTTCTAAACTTATGCTTTTCCTTTGGATGAGGAATAGGTATTTTTCACCAAGATAATAGATGCAAATGACATGGCTGAGGCTAGTTATCAAGTCAAGTTTACATAGCACATGGGGTGCATGCTTTTATGCTTTGAGGTGTTTTGATTTTTGTTGGGCAAAACAGCCATCTGGCAGATCAGAGAGAACAATTCTAAAATGAAAAGGATCCCTCAGCCTAAAAATAATGAGCTTCATGGGTGCAGCTCATTTTTTAGTTAATTGCCCTTAATTTATTCAGCTGAAATACCTTACAGTTTTCCGTGATTAAAGGGCACCATGTTTGACTTGTCATTGAATTAGTTTGATATTGATATAAATGAGCCATAAAGTATCTCCATGATTGCTTCCTGAATAATATAAATGCATTTTCTTTTGTTACTGGCTCAATAAAGAATGAGATATACCTGATCTGTGGGTTTTTAAGCAAATCTTCTGCAGTTTGAAAATGAAGGGAAGATGGACTTAATCAGCAAGGAATGTATTTCCACAAGAAATTAAAACGTCTGTTGGTAATGAAGCTTATTTACTGTGATGCAGAATGAATAATGGTACCAGTTTCCATTTCTGTCTTAAACCTGAAAGAAATAAATCTCCATCAAAAAAAAAAAAAAAAGAGGAAAAAAGGAAAAAAACCAGCTAGACAAACAGTTGTCTCACCCCAACCCCTCTGTTGAAGAATGGTCTAATTTACAGTAGCATATTGACTGAATTTGCTGTTTGCCTCAAAACTGTGTATTACAAACATTTATAAAAAGTCAATTTATTATAGGATAATTTAAGAAAATAAAAAAAGAAAATGTACACATCTGCTAGGCATGTCTCAGATAAAAACAGCTTATCTGTACTGCAACCTTCTGCACAAGTCATGTCATAAGAAGCATCCAGCTAAGGGTTACGTGCCAGCAAGACGCACTGAAAGGAGGGCAACTGGTAGCCTCTAAATGCTGATATGTTTTGCCCCAAAACACCGAATGAAACGCTCCCATTTTCTTTCTTTGAAGGACTTTTCCATGTTTCTAGAAGATATTGTTCAGTTGCTAAGTCCTGTCTGACTCTTTGTGATCCCATGGATCGCAGCACGCCAGGCTCTGTCCTCCACTATCTCACAAAGTTTGCTCAAGTTCAAGTCAAAAAGATGAGCCATTTGAAAAATATACCTAGAATTTCAAACCTAACTACACAGATCTGAACTCCTTTATTCTATTAAGTCTTCTCCCCTTATTTCTGATTTCTGACCATGTCCTTACAGCTTTTAAATGATTGTGAAAATTTTAATTGTGTTTCCTGGTCCTTTCAACTTGCCTTGGTGCAAGGAATCTGAGACAGAGCTGTCCACCAGAAATAAAATGTGAGTCACACAGGAAAGTATAGATTTTCTGGTAGCTACATTTTTAAAAGTAAAAAGAGGAAATTAATTTAATAGTATATTTTATCCAACACAAATGTGTCCCCAACATTTTCATTTCAACCTGTAATCAGCATAACAATTTTTTTCATAGTAAGTCTTTAAAATTGAGGTATAGAATACTTACGCACACGTAGTGGACTGAATGCTTTTGTCCTAAAATTCACATGCTGAGATCTGCAACCCCAGTGCGGTGATATGAGAGGGGGCCTATGGAAGGTGATTAGGTCATGAGGGTGGAGACCTCAGGAATGAGATCAGTGCCCTTATAAGAGACACCAAAGAGCTCTCTCACTCTCCACCCGCCAAGTGAGGAATACAAGGAGAAGGCAGCAGTGTGCAACCCAGATGAGGCTCTTAGTCGACCCTGGCATGGTGGCACCCTGATTTCAGCTTCTAGAACTGTGAGAAATAAATCACTGTTGTTTATAAGCTACCTCGTCTATGGTACCTTTTTTTTTTTTTAGCAGCCCCAGTGGACTAAAACAGAACATCTCAGCTCAGATAACCACATTTTAAGACTTCAAGAACCACACACGGCTTCTGGCTGCTGGATCAGAAACCACAATTCCAAGAGAAACATACAGAGTACTAGAACTGATATCAATAAGCCTCGAGGCTTGCAGTTGCCCTCCGTCAACTGTCTCGAGCAAGTTAACCAGGACACTGAACCCAAGGGCTAAGGGTTTTAAATCTTTAAAATAAACAGGTCAGGGTAGATGGTCTTGAGTGTTTATTTTAACTCTAAGATGATGATACTGTTATCATATGAAGAAACTTTTGCTTTCTGGCTTCCCTGGGGTTGCTCTGAAAAACCATTATCCATGGTTAAGTAAATAACATTCCCGCTGAGGACCACTGTGGAGCAGCGACTCAGGCTTGTCCTACGAGGAGCAGCTGGCTTGCAAATCGGAGCCTGCAGCTTAGAAGGCCTGCTCTAGGGATTCTTTTGGTGAAGGCTCATATTTAAAATCACAGTCTTTAAAATTTGCCTTTTACTTTTTAATAGTATCTTAATAAACATGACATGCATCCTCCAAATACATTTAGGTTTCTCACTGCAGCTAGTTTCAAGTGCGTTGGTTGTTGACACCTGGAGTGTGTCTGTGGGGCTCACATGAGTGCTAAGTTGCTTCAGTTGTGTCTGACTCTTTGTGACCCTCTGGACTGTAGCCTGCCAGGCTCCTCTGTCCATGGGATTCTCCAGGCAAGAATACTGGAGTGGGTTGCCATTCCCTTTCCCCAGGGAAATTTCCTGACTCACGGATTGAAGCTGGGTCTCCTGCATTGGCAGGTGGATTCTTTACCATCTGAGCCACCAGGGAAGCCCCATTTTAAGTGAGACCATCCCGCAAATACCCTCCATATCGCAAAATGCTAGTCATCTCCGTGTGGGTGTGCTGGATGCAGAAACATGCTGTGCTGACATAGGTCTTAACTACGTTGCATGGTCTTCATATGCGGGTGGTAAGTGCACGACATGCATCATTTCCTTTCATTCACAGTGAGGGAAGGGGGGGTTGGAAAGATTTGCTGGTTTTCTCAAGATCGCCCAATTGTTTCCTAGTGAAGACAGAACTTGAATGGAGACTCTCCTCCTGATGGATGAGGGTGTTCTTAGCCACTAGGTCCTGCTCCCTAACTGTCCTTTTCTGCTCAGGTGAGCCACTCCTCCAGGTCAGTCTCAACCCTGGCTGTATGTGAGAATCACAGGGGGCTTTTTATTTTTTTAACTTAAAAAATTGCTTTACAATGCTGTGTTAGTTTCTGCTGCACAATAACATGAATCGGCTATAAATACGCATCTACCTCCCACCTCTGAGCCTCCCTGCCACCCGGCACCTCATCCCAGCCCAGCAGGCCATCACGGAGCCCGGAGCTGATGCACAGCGGGAGTTCTAAACCTCCCACTGTGCTCGCCCACCCACAGCACCAAAACCTACTAACTCAGAGCCTCTAAGCACCATCTGGGCTGGGGTGAGGCCTGGAGCTGGGTGTTCTTTCAAAGGTTTCCCATACACTATGATTTTCATCAAAAACAGAAAGGAAACCTTAACCTAAGGAATAGCTACTTCCATTTTACTCATTAAAATATAAGTCTGCACACACAAAGAGAAGTAGATGACTAAAATTGTGTGAATATGTGTGTGCCAAATGTACTTTTTACTAAACATTTTAAGTATAAGGATGGTGTGTGCTTGTCTTTTAAAATTTCAGTTCGTGTTCCTTAAGCATTTGTTTGTATCATAGCAAACACCTTCAGAGACCTGCTGGTAGCCCACTGTTTAATTCTCTTCCAATTTTTCCATCTCTTAAGCAAGTTCTCAGCTCTCACATCCCACTCTGAATTAGCCTGAAAACCGACTAACATATCTTTTAAATTATGTATCATGTGTCAATATGTGTGCAAAATACATAAAATTTGTATTTCAAAATAATTTTTTGTATTTGTTTTTGTCACGTAAAGGGAAGCCCTTGGGGGGACCGAGCTCTTTCTGTCTTTCTGCTCATGCTTCTTGCCCTTACGCCCCGCACGATCGCGTTCCCCTCCAGAGTTTTGCCGGAACTCCTGTGGGAGGAGAGCCTCCGAGGGACAGGACCGGCCTGGGGCGGTTCCTCCTCTCGGCTGAGTGGCCAGGCCATGTCACAGGCTCTCTCTGCTGGAAAAGGACGCTGGGAAAAGGGCCTCCTTGAAGCAGGGCAAACGGGCTCCACGCCCAGGCTCCAAAACGTGAACGAGCAAGCCAACAAAATTCCCAGACCGCCGCCAAAAGCAGCGAAAAATACAGAGTGCTAAGGACGAGAGGGGGGCCTTGGGAATGGGGCGCCCACAAAGGGGACGCCGTCCCTCGCTGAGGCATCACGGCTTTCCGTCTCCATGTTCCAGCGCAGCCTGTCACTGTATGTTCATTCACTTACCTCCGTCTCTTGCTTATTGTCTACACTGCCCTTTGTTTCCGTAGGGTCAACGTTTGCTCTTCTTACCAGAGCCTCCCTGCCACCTACCGTGTTGTTTGGCCAAGAAATGTAACGAATCTTTGGTTACTGAAAGCTGAATGATGAGGTTATGGAGTGAGGAGAAGTAAGGACAGGAGGGGCTCCTGTTTCCCTTATCTAACCGAGACCTACTCTTTTTAGTAAATTGATTTTTTTTAATCAGAATATCTTTAGTGTTTTAATACCACCACACTTTAAACAGTCTTTTGTTATGTTTGCTTTCAATAAAAGTTTTGGCATAAATTCCCAAACCCTGATCATAAGGAAGATCATAAGAGTCCATATACAATGCAGAACAATATATCATGACTTCCACACCACAGAGCAAAGTCTAATGCAATGCAGTAAATACAGATACAACACTGAAATGAAATTCACGGAAATGAAAGTTACATAAATCAAAATGTTAATCAGTCATATTGAAGCTAACTTTAAAATTGCTCCCTTAGACTGTTGTAGAAACTAGGAAATCTTGTATCAAAGTATATAATTTCATTTCACAAAAATCTAAACATCACGAAATCCTTTTTCTACACTGCCAGTGATATTGAGTCAGACTGGCTGAATCCCACTGCGGGGGTCTCCCCTTCTTTCTAAGCCCCACGTTCGCTCAGCTCTAATCTCTCGCTTGACCTTTTTCCCAGATTGCAGGTCATCAGTTAATGCCTTAGAAATTGGCACGGATGGTGCATATGCAGACTCAGCAAAGAAAAAAAGATAGGCTTGGAAGAAAGAACGGAAAACATTATACTCTTGCTTCTTTGAAAGATAAGGTTCAGCTTACTTTGCAAAGAGTATTGAACAAATCATAGTACCACACTGTGTCTTTTAGCAGCGATTTTAGAAAGGTCCCTTTACCCTTCCATCAATTATTAAACAGAGCGCTCTAGTTGAGAGGCCGCCAACTCTCACTTCCCATGCTATGCTGCTGCTAAGTCACTTCAGTCGTGTCCGCTCTGTGCGACCCCATAGACGGCAGCCCACCAGGCTCCCCCGTCCCTGGGACTCTCCAGGCAAGAACACTGGAGTGGGTTGCCATTTCCTTCTCCAATGCATGACATCCTCAATTTTTCCTTTGACCCTAAATGACCTTGGAGAAAGCAGATATCCACTCTGCGCATCAGTTGCATTCTTGTAAGGTGCCCTGCTGGAAGCTCAGAGTCCAGGTTCGTGGTGACAGACAAACGAGATGTAGAGGGCATGGACATTGGTTGTTGGAAAACAGACACTCTTCTAATGAGATTATGTTCTTCCCTTGTTTAAAATCTTCCAAAGTCTTTCCATTACCCTCAAAATAGAACCGACTCTTGGCTCGCTGACGCCTCCTCATCCCTCTGAACTCGCTGCGTGGGCGTCTCCATTCTCTGTACCCCACCCAGCCCAGCGCACTCCTCTTTATCACAGCGCTTCTCTGTGTCTAGATGGCTTTACTGCCAAATCATCCAGCAGCTAATTCTCAGCATCACCTCTCAACCCCCAAATCCTCTGTTAAGGGGCTTCCTATTTACTGCCTTGTCTAGACCCTCCTTAACCTCACACTCTCTGTTATACTCTTCATAGCACTATGTGAATGATTATGCTTGTTACAGGTGAGTATTCTGTTTTCTCTGCCTAACACGAAAGTTTCCCAAGGGCATCACTGTCTACCGGGAACAGTACATTGTAAGTATTAAAGAAGAACTACAATGAATAAATAATGTTTGGTTAAAATGAATACATTTCAAATAGTCTAGTTCAACACACACATCCTCACTCAGCTTCAGAGAGCAGCTAGAGCATTCTGAACAGGGCCTGGATACTTTGCTGTAAATGCAACTTACATATGCAATGCCTGAGACATACGTAACCCAGACGTCAGCTGTGACCTCATTCATTCATTCACTCTCCATATGCAAGGTCCTAGGCTGGGCACAGAGACATGATGGTACGGTCTCATTAAGACGGTCACGAGTCCTCCAGCCCATAACGTATGGGCATTGGAGACAGTCGGTGTTTCTCTACAGCTTTGCGCTGAGTAAGGAATGAGGCAGAGTGACCCCTGGTTTCGAATTCCTTTCTCTGTGCATGCGTCATTTGCTGCCCACAACCCGTCACCCAGCAGGCATTCACCTTCTTAATGCACGCTCACAGAAGCTGCTGTGGGTCCAGCGTATTTGTGAGTGAAATAAACTGTCACATAACAGGGATGGGGTTGCTGGAAAGGAGAAATTCTTTAGTAAAGCAAGCACACAACACGTGAACATGCTTCTTCTCAGAACCACTTGCCTCCAGCCTCCACTCTGCAGCTTCACACACCTTGTAACAGGCGATGCTTCACTCTCCCCTTCCCCCTTGGCCCTTCTTAACTCTCTCTTCTCCCCTTCTTGGAGATGCTCTCCATAATATTTTAATAAGGCTTATTGCTTGAGTTCTGTTGGCCAACATCTCAAAATTTCACCCAACAACCCATGTGCCTTTAAACACACACACACGCACACAACTATACAACTAGAGCAATGTCTTTCCTAAGAGACACCAAATGCCCCTTCTTACCATATTAGTATTTTTTTTCATCTTATTACACTCAGGTATATTGTCTGAGGCTTTCCAGGTGGCACAGTGGTTAAGGACCCGCCTGCCAGTACAGGAGACACAAGAGAC
Source organism: Bison bison bison (assembly GCF_000754665.1). Taxonomy (NCBI): domain Eukaryota; kingdom Metazoa; phylum Chordata; class Mammalia; order Artiodactyla; family Bovidae; genus Bison; species Bison bison. Next base: position 9,920,023 of record NW_011494715.1, on the reverse strand, counting down.
GAGGGTTCAAACTCTGGGCTGGGAAGATCCTCTGGAGTCGGGAATGGCAACTCCCTCCAGTATTCTTGCCTGGAAAACTCCAGGGACAGAGGAGCCTAGTGGGCTACAGTCCATGGGGTCACAAAGAGTCAGGCATGACTGAGCCCACACATAAATACTGTCTGAAAGAATGGTTAGGGAAAAGACCAATGGCTGGTAACCAGAATGTCAGGGTATTAATTACACGCCTCATGATAATGTTTTATTCTGATAATAGCTATTGAAACCTAATATAGATTTCCCTCACAGTCTGCTGGTTAAGACTTTGCCTTCCAACGCAGTGGGTATGGGTCTGATCTCTGGTTGGGGAGCTAAGACCCCACATGCCTCAGACAAAAAACCAACAGGTAAACCAGAAGCAACATTGTGACAAATTCAGAAAGACTTTAAAAACGGTCCACACCAAAACACCTTTAAAAGAAGCATAATAATGAAAAAGTGTGTTTTCTGTATGCCAGTCATTGTGTTAGACACTTTGCATATGTTATCTTATCTCCGTCCCATATTTGCATTATATGGTAGGTTCCCAGGTGGGATCAGTGGTAAAGAATCCACCTGCCAACGTAGGAGGTGCCGCGAGCATGGGTTCGATCTCTGGGTCAGGAAGATTCCCTGGAGCAGGAAATGGCAACCTGTTCCAGGATTCTTGCCTGGAAAATTCCATGGACAGAGGGGCCTGACGGGCTAAAGTCCATGGGATTGTGAAGAGTTGAACACAACTGAACACAACAACACTATCCCTGTTTTATGGATGAAAAAACTGAGGCGGGGTGGGTTAAATAATTTGCCCAAGATCACAGAGCCCTACAGACATTGCCCTACGTCACAGCTCTGACCAGACTCACGATGTCCAAGAGCAGGAGGGCCAGAGGAAATGTCCTCCTTCCCAATGAGCCGAAATTGTATCTGTGAGCACTGGTGCCTTCCCTGCAGAGAAGGGAGTGACAAGAGAAGCCTGGCACGGGATCCGATGGAAAGATTAAAGGTCACAACATCCTCAACTTACTAAAATCAGAAGCCAGTGCTTACCACCACTGAGTACGTGCCAGAGTCTGCGACGCACTTGCAAAGCTTAATCTTGTTTTAACCCCTCCAGTCTCCAAGGCAAGTATCATACATATACTTTAATATGCTTTCAAATGGCTTAAAACCCTTAGGTCACAAATCTGATGAGCAGAGGAGCTGGGCTTCTGCTTCAGTGAGACTTTTCACCTGCTCCCCTGTCCTACTCCGCTCCACGCTGAGCTGTGTTTACCTGAGCGGGTAGGCCATCGGTCACTGTGCCGGCCCACAGCTCCCTCGCAAGCTCACACTCACACGTCGTCTCACCTCTTCCCTTGGGTTACTGTCATAAACTGCATGTGATGACATTTCTCCCCTATTCAAAAGAAACAAAGAAAGGATACTGATAAATTCATCCTAACTGAGCAACCCTTTTCAATTTCCACTGCATTTCATAGTAACCAAATAACAACAAGCTCATGGAGGTAGGTAGGGTAACTTATGGAGACCTGGTTTTGCTCAGGATTTTTAAAATCACATTGTCTTGCATATTTACGGCAAATCTTATCTATAAAAGACATTTTTGAAATGCCATCTTGCTACACAAATCTGATATTCCGTGATGTCTTAAACACATGTTACAGTACTCCTATGGGTGAGGGTACTGTGGAGGGTCTTTCAATCTATATCAGCTCAGGTGTGTTGGTTTTATGTGTTTATTTCCTCTGAGGGGCTTCATATATTCTCACCGGCCATACTTCTGAAATAACTGAGAAGCAGCAGGTAGTCTAGGCAGTAAGTAATCCTTTAGAATACATAAATCTTTTGACTTGGTGGCTCCTTCAAGATATGTCACAGTAGCTACTTGAAAAATGCTTTCTTTTTGCCAAGTGATATCACAAAGGCTTGGGGTTGGAAAACCTGTGAGCCATCTGAGACGTTTGTCACAGCTGAGAGATGGGTCTGTGAGATGCCTCCTATTCTGACCACCATCTGATGGCAACTCCAGGCTGTTATCTGTGTGGGAACTGGCCCGTTGCACTTAGTCAATCTGCAGAACTGTGAGGGACAATAATAAATGCTTTAAAGCACAGAGACCTGGGATGGCTTATTTTGTAGCAATACAGGCAAGGGGAACACTCATTAAATGTTGCAATTTCAAGCCTCAATTTTCTAGGAGCATTTCATGTACAAACAACCACACAAAAGCAAACATTTACGGTGAGCTTCAGATTTTCAAGCCATGGTCAGGCAACTGCAACCCCTACACACTTTTAGAAACACATACACACACACAGAACAATCTGTGTGACCCTGAGTTGGGAAAATTTTTCTTAAATATGATGCCAAAATCATGGTCCATAAAATTTTTTAAAAATTCATTAACTGGACTTCACCAAAATTGAGAAGTCTTGCTCTTTTGCTCTTCAGAAGGCAGAGTTAAGAGCATGAAAAGACAAGTCACTGACTATGGGAAAATATCTGCCAAACAGATCTCCTACAGAACTTTTATGCAGGATACATAATGAATTTTCAAAACCCAACAGTAAGAAAACAATTCAATTAGAAAATGGGTGAAATATTTACCAGACATTTCACTGAAGAAGATGTAAGGATGGCAAAGACACACGTGAAGCCTGCTCGGCATCATAAGTGATTAGAGAAAGCGTGTTAGTCGCTCAGTCGTGTCTGACTCTTTGTGACCCCGTGGACTGTAGCCTGCCAGGCTCCTCTGTCCATGGGAAGAATAATGGAGTGGGTTGCCATTCCCTTCCCCAGGGCCTCTTCCCGACCCAGGGATCAATCCGGCTCTCCTGCACTGCAGGCAGATTCTTTACCAACTGAGCCACCAGGGAAGCCAAATTAAATCCTTGGAGTGAACCTGCTCCACATGTGAATCAATGGGGGAAAAACTACAGGGTGGAAAACAGATTATTAGTTGCCATGAGCTGGTGGTGGAGGGAAGGCTTGACTACAAAGGAGAAACGTAAAGGAATGTTTTGGATAATGGGAGCATTCTGTGCAGTGGCTGTGGGGCTAGATATGATGCTATGCATTTGGCAAAGCCCATAGAACTGTGCCCCACAGAACAAATCCTACTGTATTCACTTAAAAACAAAATCAGCCACCACAAACAAGGCTGTCACGAAGGGTGATGGTGCACCCTGAGGACGACATGTGACTTCAGATCTCTGCCTCTCAGTTCCAAGAGCTTGGTTCAGTATCTTTTAACTCCTCACCTAAGTGGGGCCAGTGGAGACTGAGGTACGTTTCAGGGGGAATAGACAATATATAGGCTGAGAGTCTTAAAAGAGTCCTAGGTCAACTATTTTGCAAATCAATCCAAATCCACTATGGCTATAGATTCTTCATGTTTTTTTCCCTCTAGAGCACAAATCTTCACTTTCCTGACCTCTACATTTGTAATGAATTTTGTCTTTATCCCTCAAGTCAAAAATTGTTCTTAGTGGATAATGCATATGCCTGGATACCAGAAGATGACTCTCAAAATATTTTCATAAAATGCACTTTTTAGATCCTGTCCTTTGTCTTATCATTGGGATCCTGATGGAATTTCGTTAGGCAGATGAATATCAACATCTTAACTTTCAGAAACTTAGTATATCTAAGATCATGGCATCCGGTCCCATCATTTCTTGGCAAACAGAAGGAGAAACACTGGAGGCAGTGGCAGACTTTATTTTCCTGGGCTCCAAAATCACTGCAGATGGTGACTGCAGCCATGAAATTAAAAGGTGGCTGCTCCTTGGAAGGAAGCTGTGACCAACCTAGACAGCATATTAAACACAGAGACATCACTTTACTGACAAAAGTCCATATAGTCAAAGTTATAATTTTCCAGTAGTCATGCATGGATGTGAGAGTTGGACCATAAAGAAGGCTGAGCACCAAAGAATTGATGCTTTTGAACTGTGGTGTTGGAGAAGACTCTTGCAAGTCCCTTGGACAGCACGGAGATCAAACCAGTAAGTCCTAATGGAAATCAACCCTGAATATTCATTGGAAGGACTGATGCTGACCATGAAGCTCCAATATTTTGACTACCTGATGGAAAGGGCCGACTCATTGGAAAAACCCCTGATGCTGGGAAGGATTGAAGGTAGGACAAGAAGCGGGTGACAGAGGACAAGATGGTTAGATTGTATCACAGACTCAGTGGACATGACATTGAGGAAACTTTGTGAGATAGTGCAGGACAGAGGAGCCTGGCATGCTGCAGTCCAAGGGGTCGCAGAGTCCAGCATGACTTAGTAAATGAACAATGACAACAAATAGCTGAAATAAAACATTGTGGACTTAGAATTCTGAAAGTTGTGCCAGTCTCCCTGCGAAACGCCACTTTAGCACCATTTAACAGAGGGATGGATGGCAATCAGAACAATTAGCACACACCTCAGGTCACACCCTTCATGTGTATTCCTGGTAAACCCTGGAAACCAGAGCTAAGGAAGAGGGGGAATGATCCCTCCTTGCTCTTCAAAGGGCTCTACAAGTGGGCATTGTGATACCGACATTTTCTGGATAGTTCACAGAGAAATTCAACAGTTCACAAAGAAAATTCAAATCACATATAAAAATAGTGTCAAGGCTCTCAACTCTAGCTTCGTTCTCCTGATGTTGAGGAAATCCTGAAAACAGCTTCTGGCATGCTTTCATTCCATGCAGTACTCACCAGTATACCTGGCTTCCCCATGCTTAGAAGAAAGAGCCTCCAACTCTCATATTTTAAGCCAGGTCAAGATGTCACAACACACTGTCCACACACACAGTATGAAGGTGTCCAGGGTTGGCCGTGGCTGTGACCCGCAAGAACGGGATGAAAGCCAGGACAGAGACCAAACAAAATTTCCCTTTGAAGTGAGTGCAGAAGTGCCAGAGGACACAGGCAGCACCCAGCACCTTCTCACTGTACCCAGTCTACCGGGGATACCACCTCCCAGGGCTTTCTCTGGCCGACAGTCCCTGAATGAACAATGAGGACTTTAACGTTAGGTATTTTCCTCCTGTCCCTGTCACAGATTCAGTTCAGCAGAAACATAGCTGGTGATACCGTCCAAAGCGAGACTTGGCAGTGGTACACAGACTTTCTTTGTAGCTTGTTGTCCAGTAAAATGATTTAGAGGAAAAAGGGAAAATAAGGTGATGTGTAGTTTAGAGAAACCAAATAGTAAATTAGTATCTTTTCAGAGGGATATAGGAGGAAAGTGACTAGAAAAGAAGGCAGCAGCGTGGCTTCTGAATCCCGTGTCCTTGACTTACACCATGAACTTGGATAGGTACAAGAAGCTGCCATCACCATGCAAGAATCGCCTTGCTTACTTTACCTTTAGTGCATGTGACATTTTTCTCCACAATAAATCAAAGGATTATAACATTGTATGTCTGCATCAGCTTTCATCCCTGGATTATAAAATGATTTGCAAATAGATGCCTCTCATCTTCAAGATTTCCATGAGAGACAGGAAGGAAATAAAGAACTTAATCAGATAATTGATATTTATAGAACACCTACTCTTTGCTCTGTATACTCTGCATCATCTCATTTAATCTCCATCACGAATCGCTATGGCAAATATTCTAAACCCCACTTTACAAACAATAAAGTTGAGATTCAAAGAGATTAAATAATATATTCCACATAACATATCTTTCTCCAATGCCCACAGCTAACCTTCATCTCAGGACAGAGAAAATGTTATTACATATCTGCCCCAAATCATAGAGGGGACCCTCTGTAAGTAGATGACCTTCCTGACTTCAAGTAAATGTTTCCGCACTAGTTTCTTATGTTATCGTGGCTTTTAGAATAATCAAGAATGTAGGATCCGTGGTCAAAGCCCTTGATTTGGACCTTAGTCAACTTGATAAATGCTTCCTGAGCTTCAGTTTCCTTACAGATAGTGTAGCATAACAAATCTATAGAATTTGCTTTATAGATCCACTGTAAATATCAAATGATACATAGTGTGTGTCTGTCTGTCCATCTGTCTATCTGTCTACAGGTCTCCCAGGTGGTACTGGTGTTACTGAACCCACCTGCCAACGCAGGAGGCATACGAAACATTGGTTTGATCCCTGGATCAGGAAGCTCCCCTGGAGAAGGAAATGGCAACCACTCCAGTATTCTTGCCTGGAGAGTCCCATGGACGGAGGAGCCTGGTGGGCTACAGTTCACAGGATCTCAAAGAGTCGGGTACGACTGAGCGACTGAGCGTGCATATATATAGTGAGCAGGACTCTGCCTGGCCTCTATTAGTACTAAATCCTCTGTAAAGGTTGGGCAATGATATCATCATAACAAAGACATTTGAAAAGTATAATTAAACATGTGGCCATGCATTCACTGACTTCTATGTATGGCATAAAATTGTATTTGATTGCTGACAAAAAGAATATGGTTATTTGGCTTATTTCCTGTTCATTATGACTCAGATTTAGCGCTCAGACAGGTGTGCATTTGATGAAGTTTGGAATTTGGCAATCTTTCCTTCTTTAAAAAGAAATACAAAGATAGAAGAATAAAATTACAACAAATATTTATAAATTAGTCCTTTATTTGATAAATACTTCTTGGAAAATTACTTTGCCAAAAGTCAGAAAGCAAAAACAAAACAAAGAGAGAAAAACAGTGGTTATAGTGAAGAAAAAATTACCAAGGAGTGACGTGACTATTTAAGAAGACATGCTTTCAGGACTTAAGGTATCTTTTGCTTTCTTTTGCCGCCAAATCCATAAAATGTCTGTGGTTGACTTTCCCATGCCATCATGTAGTTGGTGTAGGATAAAAAGATAGAACCTCAGCAGAGCATGCAAATTTTTAGAGATCTGGGTTTGAGAGCTGAGTTACAGCAATGCTGTGAATTATTAACTGAGAAATCACAAAATTTACCTGCAGTCCAGGGGCTGTTCATTCCTTTTGTTCACAAATCCTCATTTTATTCTGATCCAAAAGCCCAGTGTTATCTGGCCTTTGCCTGTGTCACTAACTGTACCCTGTACTACAGGCACTCATGGAATTAGTCAGACTTAGGCTGTGCTGCTTTAAGGAGCAAATCCATCATCTCAGTGGCTTCACACACAGAGGCCTTCCCGTCATACTCTGTTACTTATTCCTCCTTTAATTTAAAGCAGAGCATTTACCACTATCCAATTTTCTCATCCCCTCGCCCCCTTGAAGCACAAGTTCTAAGAGACCAAGGATTTAGCTTATCTCCTTTATCAGTTGGCATTCTAGCACTTAGCCTGGCCCTGGTACGTAGCTGGCAGTTAGTAAATATTTGTTGGGACAAATGAGCAAACCAAAATATATGCAAATTAAAGTCAGTTCATATGTGACCAAAACTTACTTGACCAAACCATCTATCATCATCATCATGTGTGCATGCTCAGTTGTGTCAGCTCTGCAACCCCATGGCCAGTAGCCCACCAGGGCCCTCTTCCCATGGAATTTTCCGGGTAAGAAGAGTGGAGTGGGTTGCCATTTCCTTCTCCAGGGAATCTTTCTAACTCAGGGATCAAACCTGGGTCTCTTGCATTGACAGGCAGATTCTTTACTGTCTGAACTACAAGGGAAACCCCCAAACAGTCTAATCCAATCTCCAATCCAACATCAGAATCCTCTATACACTATCCTTGGCACCACATCCCCACTCTACCTGAATACGCCTGGGAAACAGGAAGCTCACCACTCATCGAGGGCAACATGAACGTATTTGCTGAGTGTGCAAGCTGTTCTAAGAATATTTCATTATACTTTTACCATTATAATAGCACTAATGAATATTACTGCTATTATCACTTTTTAAATTTATTTTTAATTAATTTATGTTAATTGGGGGATAATTATTTTGCAACATTGTGATGGCTTTTCCATACATCAACATGAACCAGCCACAGATACAGACATGCATCCACCCTATCCAAAAACCCATCCCCCATCCTTCTGTGCTGTCCCAGAGCACAGGCTTTGAAGGCCCTGCTGCATGAATCAAATTTGCACTGGTCATCGAATTTGCAGTTTTACATATGGTAGCAAACACGGTACTGTACATGGCTGCAGCAGACCTGTGTCACCCAGCATGGGGCATAAGCCATCTTGGAGGAGGTCATAACTGGCCCCATCATAGAGCCACTGAGCAGAGGAACCACACACTGCAGAACAATTATACCAAAGAAATTCTCACACTGTTAAGAAGTTCTAGGACCCACAGAAGATTTCCCAATCTGGGGATCTGGGAAAGGGACTGAGAATCCCCAGGGAATTTGACTTCGGAGGCCAGTGGGATTAGATTACAGAACTTCCACAGGACTGGGGAAACAGACTCCTGGAGGGCGCAGACAAAACCTTGTCTGCACCAGGACCCAGGAGAAAAGAGGAGTGTGCCGAGGAGAGACTGAGCTGGACTTGCCTGTGAGTGTCCAGGAGTCTCCAGTGGAGGCCTGGGTCAGCACGCCTCAGGCCAAACAATGGGGACGGAACACAGTCCCACCCATCAGCAGAAAACTGGATTAAATATTTACTGAGCACTTTCAGAACAAGACCCAGTTTCCCATACAGTCTATCTCTCCCATCAGGAGGCTTCCATAAGCCCCTTATCCTTATTCATCAGAGGGCAGACAGATTGAAAACCACAATCACAGAAAACTAGCCAATCTAATCACATGCACCACAGCCTTTGTCTAACTCAATGAGACTATGAGTCATGCCGTGTAGGGCCACCCAAGATGGAAGGGTCATGGTGGAGAGTTCTGATAAAACACGGTCCACTGGAGAAGGGAATGGCAGACCACTTCAGTATTCTTGCCTTGAGAACCCCATGAACAGAATGAAAAGGCAAAAAGATAGGACACTGAAA
>NW_011494715.1:9909998-9911005 GCF_000754665.1 Bison bison bison | reverse complement strand
ATGGGGTTGCACAGAGTCGGACACAACTGAAGCGACTTAGCAGCAGCAACAAACTGGCCATGCTGATGAGGGTACTGAGAATGGGAGGCTTCTAACTGAAACCTTCAGATCATTGTTTCATCAACACGAGGTGTTTTAGCACAACAGAGAGACTCGCTGTGCAGGGAGAAGGCATTACAACTTGAGCAAGAGGGTCGACGGCGGTGGACTCCGCCATGTCTGCTCAGATCATCGGCTTCTAGCAGGACTCATTCTCACGGTCCCCCGGCCACGTTTTTCAGAGTATCCTCCTCTCTTTGTTCCAGACCTAAACTCTCATATTCATGGGTTGGTCCTATGTCTAAGTCAGACAATGCCATGATGCGTGATGAGGATTCAGACGTTATTGCTGCCTTGGAAATGAGTTTATCTGTACCATTTTCCTAGACTCCATATGCACGCATTACACAGTATTTGTTTTTCTCTGACTTACTTCACTTGCTGTGACTGACTCTAGGTCCACCCACATTTCTGCACACGGCTGACACACACACACTGCCACGTATAAAGTAGAGAGCTGGGGGGAACCTGCCGGAACGCAGGGAGCTCAGCTCGCGGTTTTGTGATGACCCAGAGGGCGCGCTGGGAGAGAGGCTCGGGCGGGGGAGATATACGTGTACACACAGCTCATTCCCTTCTCTGCAGAGTAGAAACTAACACACTGTAAAGAAATCATACTGCAACTAAAGCTAATAGTTCTGAAAAACAAGCATTCAGACTTCAGGCTCAGGCAGGTCTGCGTTTGGACCCTTGTTCTCCCAAGGGCTTACCTGCCACAGGGTCGCCCGCGATGAAGCAAGAGGCTTCACCATTTGAAGCTTCCCGTCCTGCTCAGTGCGGACACTGACTCCTCCACCCCCAGGTCAGTGTGAGGGGTAACGCCACAGGAGGTGTGGTCTTCCCTGCTGGTTCAGGCAGTAAGAACCTGCCTGCAACGCAGAAGACCAGGGTTCAATCCCTGGCTCGGG
>NW_011494715.1:9908501-9909898 GCF_000754665.1 Bison bison bison | reverse complement strand
GGTTGGATGGCATCACCGACTCAATGGACATGAGTTTGAGTAAGCTCCAGGAGTTGGTGATGGACAGGGAAGCCTGGCATGCTGTAGTTTAAGGAGTTGCAAAGAGTCAGACATGAATAAGTGAATAGGTGAATTTAACTCAGATGACCATTATATCTACTAATGTGAGCAAGCCTCCCTTAGAAGAAATGGAGTAGCCCTCATAGTCAACAAAAGAGTCCAAAATGCAGTACCTGGGTGCAATCTCAAAAATGACAGAAAGATCTCTGTTCATTTCCAAGGCAAGCCATTCAATATCACAGTAATCCAAGTCTATTCCCCAGCCACTAATGCTGAAGAAGCTGAAGTTTAATGGTTCTGTGTTGACCTACAAGATGTTCTAGAAATAACATCAAAAAAGATACACTTTTCATCATAGGGGACTGGAATGCAAAAGTAGGAAGTCAAGAGATACCTGGAGTAATATGCAATTTGGGCCTTAGAATACAAAATGAAGCAGGGAAAAGACTAACAGAGTTTTCTCAAGAGAATGGACTAGTCATGGCAAACCCCCTCTTCCAACAACATAAGAGACAACTCAAAACATGGGCATCACCAGATGGTCAGTACTGAAATCAGGTTGATTATATTCTTTGCAGCCAAAGATGGAGAAACACTATACAGTCAGCAAAAACCAGAACGGGAGCTGACTGTGGCTCAGATCATGAACTCCTTATTGCCAAATTCAGACTTAAATTGAAGAAAGTAGGGAAAACCACTAGACCATTCAGATATGACCTAAATCAAATCCCTGATGCTTACACAGTGGAAATGACAAATAGATTCAAGGGATTAGATCTGATAGAGTGCCTGAAGAACTATGGACAGAGGTTTGTGACACTGTACAGGAGGTAGTGATCAAGACCGTCCCCAAGAAAAAGAATGCAAAAAGGAAAAATGGTTGTCTGAGGTGGCTTGACAAGTACCTGAGAAAGAAGAGAAGTGAAAGGCAAAGGAGAAAAGGTAAGTTATACCCATTTGAATGCAGGGTTCCAAAGAATAGCAAGGAATGATAAGAAAGGATTCCTCAGTGATCAACGCAAAGAAATAGAGGAAAACAATTGTATGGGAAAGACTAGAGATCTCTTCAAGAAAATCAGAGATACCAAGGGAACATTTCATGCAAAGATGGGCTCGATAAAGGACAGAAATGGCATGGACCTAACATAAGCAGAAGATATTAAGAAGAGGTGGCAAGAATACACAGAAGAACTGTACAAAAAAGATCTTCACAACCCAGATAACCACAATGCTGTGATCACTCTCCTTGAGCCAGACATCCTGGAATGTGAAGTCAAGTGGGCCTTAGAAAGCATCACTACGAACAAAGCTAGTGGAGGTGATGGAATTCCAGCTGA
>NW_011494715.1:9907992-9908401 GCF_000754665.1 Bison bison bison | reverse complement strand
GTAGTTTCTGGATTCCCTGGCTCTCAGGATGACCAGAATCCCCTCTGTCTTCCCTCCTGTAGTACAGAGCTGCTGCCCCCACATTCCTCTTGCATCTACCTTGTATTCTGGATTTGTGGAGATTCATTTGAATTACTTTTTCTTGTGTTATCTACTTGATTTTTGTATTCTCAAGAGGAGTGTAAGGAGCTGAAAAGTCTATACTGTCTCCACCAGCATCTTGCCAAAGGACAACCTCTTAATTTGTCTCACAGTTTCTGCTCAGCCTCACCCCTAAGGTGCATACTCCACCTGGAACGTGTCTGCTAAAAGGAAGTTAGACCGTGTTTGCTTAAATCTCTTCAGTGGCTTCCCGTCTCATTCAGAGAAAAGCCCAGGTCCTACTGGGATTGAGAAGGCCTCCAGAATC
>NW_011494715.1:9905685-9907892 GCF_000754665.1 Bison bison bison | reverse complement strand
ATGACACCACCCTTATGGCAGAAAGTGAAGAAGAACTAAAGAGCTTCTTGATGAAAGTGAAAGAGGAGAATGAAAAATTTGGTTTAAAGCTCAACATTCAGAAAACTGAAATCATGGCATCCGGTCCCATCACTTCATGGCAAATAGATGGGAAGCAATGGAAATAGTGACAGACTTAATTTTCTAGGGCCATAAAATAACTGCAGATGGTGACTGCAGCCATGAAATTAAGAAGCTTGCTCCTTGGAAGAAAAGCTATGATCAACCTAGACAGTATATTAAAAAGCAGACATTACTTTGCCAACAGAGGTCCATTTAGTCAAAGCTATGGTTTTTCCAGTAGTCATGTATGGATGTGAGAGTTGGATCATGAAGAAAGCTAAGCACTGAAGAATTGATGCTTTTGAACTGTGGTGTTAGAGAAGACTCTTGAGAGCCCCTTGGACAGCAAGGAGTTTAAACCAGTCAATCCTAAATGAAATCAGTCATAAATATTCATTGGAATGACTGATGATGCTGAAGCTGAAACTCCAATACTTTGGCCACATGATGTGAAGAACTGACTCTTTGGAAAAGACTTTGATGCTGGGAAAGATTGAAGGCAGGAGGAGAAGGAGATGACAGAATATGAGATGGTTGGATGGCATCACCTACTTGATGGACATGAGCTTGAGCAGACTCTGGGAGTTGGCGATGGACAGGGAAGCCTGGCGTGCTGTGGTTCATGGGGTCACAAAGAGTCAAACATGACTGAGTGACTGAACTTAACTGAACTGAGTGTACATGCTTCAGCGCTATTCTCTCAAATCAGCCCACCCTCACCTTCTCCCACTGAGACCAGCAGTCTGTTCTTTACATGCCTGTCTCCTTCGCTGCCCTCCGTGTAGTTTCATCAATACCGTCTTTCTAAGTTCTATATACATACGCTAATATACAGTGTTTGTCTTTCTCTTTCTGACTTACTTCACTCTGTATAATAGGCTCCAGGTTCATCCATCTCATTAGAATTAACTCAAATGTGTTCCTTTTTTATAAAAAAGCTATATATATACATATATATATATGTATATATATATATAGAGAGAGAGAGAGAGCGCTATAACTATATACATATCTTAACTAAGCTATAGCTACAGCTAGTCAGTCCATTCAGCTTCTCAGTCGTGTCTGACTCTTTGCAACCTCATTGACTGCAGCACGCCAGGCTTCCCTGTCCATCACCAACTCCTGAAGCCTACTCTAATTCATGTCCATTTAGTCGGTGATACTATCCAACCATCTCATCCTCTGTTGTCCCCTTCTCCTCCTGCCTTCAGTCTTTCCCAGCATTAGGGTCTTTTCCAATGAGTCAGTTCTTCGCATCAGGTGGCCAAAGGATTTGAGTTTCATCTTCAGTTATAACTCCTTCCAAAGAATATTTAGGGCTGATTTCCTTTAGGATTGATGTGTTGGATCTCCTTGCAGTCCAAGGGACTCTCAAGCGTCTTCTCCAACACCGTAGTTCAAAAGCATCAATTCTTCGGTGTTCAGCTTTCTTTATAGTCCAACTCTCATATCCATATCCGAGTATGGGAAAAACCATAGCTTTGACTAGATGGACCTTTGTTGGTAAAGTCTCTGCTTTTTAATATGCTGTCTAGATTGGTCATAACTTTTCTTCCAAGGAGCAAGCATCTTTTAATTTCATGGTTGCATTTACCATCTGCAGTGATTTTGGAGCCCAAATCTCACACTCTAGCAAAGTAATGCTCAAAATTCTCCAAGCCAGGCTTCAGCAGTATGTGAACCATGAACTTCCAGATGTTCAAGCTGGATTTAGAATAGGCAGGGGAACCAGAGATCAGATTGCCAACATCCACTGGATTAAAGAAAAAGCAAGAGAGTTCCAGAAAAACATCTACTTCTCCTTTATTAATTATATCAAAGCCTTTGACTGTGTGGATCACAAGAAACTGTGGAAAATTCTTCAAGAGATGGGAACACCAGGCCGCCAGACCTGCCTCCTGAGAAATCTGCATGCAGGTCAAGAAGCGATAGTTAGAACTGGACGTGGAACAACAGACTGGTTCCAAATTGGGAAAGGAGTAGGTCAAGGCTGTATATTGTAACCCTGCTTATTTAACTTCTATGCAGAGTACATCATGAAAAATGCTGGGCTGGATGAAGTACAAGCTGGAATCAAGATTGCTGGGAGAAATATCAATAAC
>NW_011494715.1:9904714-9905585 GCF_000754665.1 Bison bison bison | reverse complement strand
CTTGGGTTTAAACTGTCTTGCAAAAAGAAGATACCTCCTGATCTCATCAAGGGAATACACACGATCAATGGAATCCTCAATTCTTGAATGCAAGTCTACTATTCGCCTGGCAATAGCATAATCTGTAACCTAATTCCAAACAAGAAAATCACTTTGATCAGTTATAACATCCACTCCAGACTATCCCAGGCATTAAGAAATTATTTGTAGCATGATAACCTCAAGCTTTAATATGCCACCATAAGATATATTAATGGGTTCAAGTTTCTGAGCAAAGTTTAATACCAGTTTCATCCAAAATCAAATGCTTCAGTGTATAGCTGTGCCTTACTCTAATTAAGACTATTCCTGAAGAAATTAACTGACTTACCTAATCTGACAGAAATAAGAGTTGTAGTGCCCTCAGTAAACGCCAGGCTCTATTGCCTTAAGTGTTGTTCCTCACAAAAACCTTATTAGGTAGATAACATTACCCCATTTTACAGATAAGTAAATTGAGGCCTGAAAAAATTAAGTAATTTGTCCAACATCACAGTTAGTAACTGAGCAAGGATTTGAAGAGTCTAGCTTCAGAATATGTCCTCCTAGCCACGATATCATGCTGCCACTTATGAATATATGAGGATAATCATCATAAAACTGTTACTAACATTGAATAAAATCATACTAAAAATATGCAATTTACTCTCAAATGGTATAGAAAAAATGTAGAGATACACAGAGCAAATGGTAAAGCAAATAGGGCAAAAACCTATGTGAACTGAATAAAGGGTATATGGGTACTATATTCATTATTGTATTTCCTGCAACTTTTCTGTAAGTTTGAAATTATTTCTAATTAAAAAGTTAAAAGTAAATAAATTATGTACAG
>NW_011494715.1:9872154-9904614 GCF_000754665.1 Bison bison bison | reverse complement strand
AGATATGCAGATGATACCACCCTTATGGCAGAAAGTGAAGAAGAACTAAAGAGCCTCTTGATGAAAGTGAAAGAGCAGAGTGAAAAAGTTGGCTTAAAGCTCAACATTCAGAAAACGAAGATCTGGCATCTGGACCCAACACTTCAAGGCAAACAGACGGGGAAACAATGGCAACAGCCATAGTTATAGCTGAGTAATATTCCATTGTGTATATGTACCAAAACATCCTTATCCATTCATCTGCCAATGGAATGATAAGGTTCTTTTATCAATAATACGAAGCCATGATAATGTTGCTTCCATTTCCTAGCTATTGTAAATAGTGTTTCAGCGAATACTGGGGTACATGTGAGAATTTAGAACTAGTGGCTCATAGAAGTTTGGTAATGTGCCCTGGGGTCACACTTAGTGATTCAAATCAAAGCTTACTTTAATCTCAAATTAACCGCTTAACTAAAATGATCTAATGTTTTTCAGAAAGTGACCTATTCAGTTTGGGGATATCTCTGTTAGAAGGACATCTTTTTCTAAACTAAAAATAAATATAGATGATATTACTTAGTATAAACCAAAAAATGTCTCCCTATAACTTCTCATCATTCATATTTTTCCCAGTGATTAAAGTCACTCATATTATTGTTCTAGTTTCTATCTGAAAGCCCCAACAAAATTTGAAAACAATCTTCAACACTGTGACTCTATTTCCAGACAATTCTCTATCATGTTTGCCATCTTCCTGAGGTAGAGGAGCTTGTCAACAGCCCTTGGAAACGTGGCGTGTGGCTGGGAACGAGCTTTCCCCATGTGCTCCGTCTCCTGCGCTGTGTGATGAGCCCTCATCACTGCTGATCTGCACACCATGTTCCAGCTTCACGGCCAGTCTGCAGCCTCAGCTTATTTAGCAAATGTGTCTTACCTAACAAGTTCTATTGAGGTTCATCTAAAATACTACATACTAAGAACAACCAGCTCTTGCATAATGCATTCTTCCAACCTAAATGTTCCCACAGATTTATTTCTATTAAACACTAAGAAGGAATGGAGAATAGAGGTTTACCCACCTTGATGCCTAGGAAGGACCCAACCTCCTACTAAAAGAACAAAGACTATTTGCCAAAATAAATTCCATTACATCACCATGAAAGGAAACATATCTATCCACCTGATGAGTTCTTCTTAGACACTGATAAGGGTTCCTGCACCCAATTTCAACACATGTGTGTGGGGCTCCCCACTCAACAAGCAAATCTCAGACACCAGCATGGTATATGAGAATTCAACTCTATTCTATACCATCTACCAAGGACAGGGGGCTTTTTCAGTGACTCAGTGGTGGGGAATCTGCCTGCAAAGCGGGAGACTCAGGTTCGATCGCTGGGTTGGGTAGATCCCCTAAAGAAGGAAATGGCAACCCACTCCAGTATTCTTGCCTAGCGAATCCCAGGCACAGAGGAGTCTGGTGGACTACATACAGTCCATGTGGTCGTGAGGAGTTTGACACCACTGAGTGTGTGTGTGCGTGTACACACACACACCCCAAATGCACATCTATTTTAGTCACCAAATATATATTTCTTATAGGTCATAATATCACTGCTGGTAAGTCCCTTCAGTCGTGTCCGACTCTGTGCGACCCCATAGATGGCAGCCCACCAGGCTCCCCCGTCCTTGGGATTCTCCAGGCAAGAACACTGGAGTGGGTTGCCATTGCCTTCTCCAATGCATGAAAGTGAAAAGTGAAAGGGAAGTTGCTCAGTCGTGTCCGACCCTTAGCGACCCCATGGACTGCAGCCTTCCAGGCTCCTCCATCCATGGGATTTTCCAGGCAAGAACACTGGAGTGGGGTGCCATTGCCCTCTCCCATAATAACACAGAAGCACACTAAAGTTTCACAGCAGTGAAGATCCAGGGGAATTTTACCCATAACACAGAGGCAGAGGGTTAGGAATACAGTCATCACAGCCTACCTCCCCACAAGTGCCTGCACACACATGCACACAGTCCAGCTTCCTGCAACAATATCAGGGGCAGAGCTGGCATGTGGGCAGTAGGCTGAGGATGCCTGCGTGCAGGAGGGAACTGGGAGGCCACCGGAAGGAAAACCCACCTGGGTTTTTAAGTTGGACCATGGACATAGTAAAGAATCAGCCTGCAGTGCGAGAGACCTGGGTTTGATCCCTGGGATGGGAAGATCCCCTGGAGAACGAAATAGCGACCCACTCCAGTATTTTTGCCTAGAGAATTCCATGGACAGAGAAGCCTGGTGGGCTATAGTCTATGGGATCTCAAAAGAGTCGGACACAACTGAGTGACTAAACAACAATTCCTTTGTTGAGACAGCTCCACAGTGACTTTCAGCAATGACAAAGTCAGAAATTCATATGAACACCTGATTAAATACCAGAAGCAATCCTCATAAAGAAACCAGTTTTCATTCAAAATAACATCTTTAAAAAGATAAACAGTACTTTTAATGACATTCAAGAAGATGCTGTGTAATTAAAACAAGGCAAGATGCTAAGAAATATGGGGCCAAGAATAGGATATTTTGGAAATAAAAAATGCTAGCTAGTTTTTAAATGAAAGTATCAGCAGAGGCAATGCATCACGTTTTGCACCACATGTGGCTAAAAGAAAAGCATGGTAGCGGTTTACTTAATTCTAAATAGAAATGTTGAGAGAACACTAAGATTTAGAGAGATACAAGATAGATTCAGGACCTCCAATATCCGCATGGTTTCCAAGGGGCAAAAAGCTACTGCAGTAGTCAGCAGACCTGTGCTGTAAAGGGCCAGATGGGAAATATTTCAGGGCTCCACAGAGTAGGCATGAGGTCTCTGTCAGAGCAGCTCAAATCTGCCCTTGTAACAGGAGAGTAACAATAAATGACTGGCTGGGTTACAATAAAACTTTATTTAAAAAATCAGGTGGCAGGCCAGATTTGACCTGAGAAATGCAGTTTGCTGATTCTTGAACTATGAAACAGAGAGGAAACAAGAATCAGTAGCAACTTGTGCTGTTGTTTTTAGTTGCTAAATTGTCTGACTCTTTGCAACCTCATGGGCTGTAGCTCACCAGGCTCCTCTGTCCATGGGATTCTCCAGATAAGAACACTAGAGTGGGTTGCCAATGCCTTCTCCAGAGGACCTTCCCAACCCAGGGATCGAACCTGTATCTCCTGCACTGGCAGGCGGATTCTTCACCTCTGAGCCTCCAGGGAAGCCCAGTAGCAACTTAGCATCATGCTAAACACAGGTTTGGATTCAATGGACCTGACTTGAAATTCCAAGTCTATTGTTTCCTTGCTGTGTGATTTCCAACAGGTTCATTTCTCTAAATGGCAATTTCATCATTGGTTAAGTGAAAATCTTGGACAGTGTATAACTAAGAGAAAAGCATGATAACGGATTATATTATTAAAGCAGGAAAATTAAATGGTATAGGAAGAACTTATTGTTTTGGGCACAATAAATAACAATGCTTAAATTTGAATTTTTGTCATCAACAAATGAACATAATTAATATATAAAACATTATTGAAAGTCAATTAGAGGGCTTCCCTGGTGGCTCAGTGATAAAGAATCCACCAGCCAGTGTAGGAGACACAAGTTCAATCCCTGGTCTGGGGAGATCCCACATGCCATGGAGCCACTAAGCCCTTGCACCACAACTACTGAGCCTGTGTTCTAGAGCCCAGGAGCTACAACTACTGAGCCCACGGGCCACAGCGATCGAAACCCAGGCACCCTAGAGGCCCTGCTCCTCAAACAGAGAAGCCACTGCAGAGAGAAGCCAGCACACCAGCATGGACAGCAGCCCCTGCGTGCCACAACAGAGAAGAGCCTGCCCAGCAGTGGAGGCCAGCACAGCCAGGTACTAGAGAAGAGCCTGCACAGCAGTGAAGGCCACCAGCACAGCCAGGTATGCAAGTAAAATTGCTTAAAAAATCATTTGAACATGATAGGTAGTCAGATATTTTAAAGGCATTAAAATCAAGGAACTGTCAATTCACAAAGGAAGAAATATATTAAATTCTTAATAGGGTGGAAAAAGGAATTTTACATGGAATGAAAAATATGCATGCATATAAAATAATGATATCCCTGATTTGATAAGAGAAAGAGAGTACAACTTTTTTTCAATTTTCTGTTGTTGAACGTATAAAGAAGTAAGCACTTTAATCTACTTGTAATGGTGCTCAAAACTGGTAACAATTGTAATTGAGGGCAAAATGACTGTTTCATTTCAAAAGGTACAGATATGTGTATACTGTTTGAGCCTCCAATTCCACTTCCAGTAATTATCCTCAGGGAATTACTATGGATGGGGAAGAATTCACCTCAAAGATGTTTCTTACAATTTTCTTGGGAGGCATTGCCAACAACACTGATAAAAAAACTGTAAATACACAACAATAGAGTTTGGTTTGATTAAGCCATACCTAGCAAAACATTGCAGTGATCTTCTAAGATTTATTTTTTAATCTGCGCCTTCCTGTATTTTCTATAGTGAGTAAGAAAACTAGGTTTTATTTCTGAAACATAAATGTCAGAGTTTATGTTAGAATTTTTGGTTGAAAAGGACAAATACGACGCATTCTTTATATAATCAGAAAGGGAATCTAATGCTTTGTTTTACTAAAAAAATGGAGGAGTGGGCTTAATAGCTTCCTTACAAAATGTCATTCTAAAAAAAATACCCTGGGCTATAAATCTAACCTTGGTAAATTTTTTAAAATTTGAAATAATTTCAAGCATCTTTTCTGATTACAATGTGGTAAGATTAGATGTCAACTACAGGGGGAAAAAAAAAACAACTATAAAAAACACAAACATACGGAGGCTAAATAACACACTTCTGAATAACCAACAGATCATGGAAGAAATCAAAAAGAAATCAAAATATGCATAGAACCTAATGAAAATGAAAACATAACAACCCCAAACCTATGGGATTCAGGACAAGCAGTGTTAAGAGGGAGGTTCATAGCAACACAAGTCTACCTCAGAAAACAAGAGAAACATCAAATAAACAACCTAACTTTACAGCTAAAGCAACTAGAAAAAGAACAGAAGAAGCCCAAAGTTAGTAGAAGGAAAGAAATCATAAAAATTAGAGCAGAAATAAATGAAAAAGAAATGAAGGAGACTAAAGATCCGTAAAACTAAAAGCTGATTCTTTGAGAAGCTAAATAATATAGACAAACCGGTAGCCAGACCCATCAAGAAAAAATGGAGAAGAATCAAATCAATAAAATTAGAAATGAAAATGGAGAAATCACAACAGACAACACAGGAAATACAAGGATCATAAGAGATTGCTATGAGCAATTACATGCCAATAAAATGGACAACTTGGAAGAAATGGACAAATTCTTAGAAAAGTATAATCTTCCAAAACTCAGTTCAGTTCAGTTCAGTCACTCAGTCGTGTCCAACTCTTTGTGACCCCACGGACTGCAGCACACCAGGCTTCCCTGTCCATCTGTCCATCATCAACTCCCGGAACCTGCTCAAACTCATATCCATTGAGTCGGTGATGCCATCCAGTCATCTCATCCTCTGTCATACCCTTCTCCTCCTGTGAAGAAATAGAAAATCTTAGTAGACCCATCACAAGCATGGAAATTGAAGCTGTCATCAAAATCTTCCAACAAACAAAAGCCCAGGACCAGATGGCTTCACAGGTGAATTCTACCAAAAATTTAGAGAACAAGTAACACTTATCCTACTCAAACTCTTCCAGAAAATCACAGAGCAAGGTAAACTCCCAAACTCATTCTATGAGGTCACCATTACCCTAACACCAAACCACACAAGGATGCCACACACACACACACACACACACACACAACTACAGGACAATATCACTGATGGACATAGATGCAAAAATCCTTAACAAAATTCTAGCAAACAGGACCAACAACATTTTAAAATGAGCATATATCATGACCAAGCTATCTTTATTCCAAGGATGCAAGGATTCTTCAATATTCACAAATCAAACAATGTGATACACCATATCAACAGACTAAAAGATAAAAACCATATGATTATCTCAATAGATGCAGAGAAAGCCTTTGACAAAATTCAACATCCATTTATGATAAAAAAATAAAAACTCTCTAGAAAGCAGGCATAGAAGGAACATGCCTCAACATAATAAGAGCCATAGATGACAAACCCACAGCAAATATCATCCTCAATGGCAAAACACTGAAAGTGTTTCCTCTAAAATCAGGAACAAGACAAGGGTGCCCACTCCCACCACGACTATTCAACATAGTTTTGGAATCCTAGTCACAGTAATCGGAGAAGAAAAAGAAATAAAAGAGATGTAGATTGGAAAAGAAGATTTAAAACTCTCATTGTTTGCAGATGACATGATCCTCTACATAGAAAACTCTAAAGACACCACCAGAAAATTACTACAGCTAATCAATAAATATAGTAAACTTTCAGGATATAAAAGTAATACACGGAAATCCCTTGCATTCCTATACACTAACAATGAAAAAACAGAGAGAGCAATTAAGGAAACAATTTCAATCACCATTGCAACAAAAAAAATACTTAGGAAAAAGTTTACCTAAAGAAACAAAAGACTTATACATAGAAAACTATCAAACACTTATGAAAGAAATCAAAGAGGACACAAACAGATGGAGAAATATACCACGTATGTGGATTGGAAGAATCAATATACTAAAAATGAATATACTACCCAAAGAAATCTATAGATTCAGCACAATCCCTATCAAATTGCCAAGAGTATTTTTCACAGAACTAAAACAAATCTTTTCACAATTTGTAAGGAAACACAAAATAACCTGGAATAGCCAAAGCAATCTTGAGAAAGAAGAATGGAACTGGAAGAATCAACCTTCCCGACTTTAGACTATACTACAAAGTTACAATGATCTACACAGCACGGTACTGGCACAAACACAGAAATACAGATCAATGGAACAAAATAGAAAGCCCAGAGATAAATCCACACACCTGTGGACACCTTATGACAAAGGAGGCAAGAATATGCAATGGAGAAAAGATAATCTCTTTAACAAGTGGTGCTGGGAAAACTGGTCAACCACTTGTAAAAGAGTGAAACCAGAACACTTTCTACCACCATACACAAAAATAAGTTCAAAATGCATTAAAGACCTAAATTTAAGACCAGAAAACTTAAAAAACTTATAAAACTCTTAGAGGAAAACATAGGCAAAACACCCTCTGACATAAATCACAGCTCAACATCACTCATTATTAGAGAAATGCAGATCAAAACCACAATGAGGTGTCATCTCACACCAGACAGAATGGCTGCCATCAAAAAGTCTACAAACAATAAATGTTCGAGAGGGTGTGGAGAAAAAGGAACCCTCTTACACTGTTTGTGTGAGTGCAAACTAGTACAGCCACTATGGAGAACAATGTGGAGATTCCCTAAAAAACTGGAAATATAACTGCCATATGACCCAGCAATCCCACTGCTGAGCATACACACCGAGGAAACCAGAACTGAAAGAGACACGTGTACCCCAGTGTCCATCTCAGCACTGTTCACAATAGTCAGGACATGGAAGCAACCTAGATGTCCATCAGCAGACGAATGGATGAGAAAGCTGTGGTACATATACATAATGGAGTATGACTCAGCTATAAAAAAGAACACATTTGAGTCAGTTCAAATGAGGTGGATGAAACTGGAGCCTATTATAGAGTGAGGTAAATCAGAAAGAGAACACCAATACAGTGTATTAGTGCACACATATGGAGTTTAGAAAGACAGTAACAAAAGTCCTATATGCAAGACAGCAAAAGGGACGCAGATGTAAAGAACAGACTTTTGGACTCTGTGGGAGAGGGCAAGGGTGGGATGATTTGAGAGAATAGCACTGAAGCGTGTATATTACCATATGTAAAGCAGATGACCAGTGCAAGTTCGATGCATGAAGCAGGGCAGTCAAAGCCAGTGCTCTGGGACAACCCAGAGGGATGGGGTGGGGAGGGACGTGGGAGGGGTTCAGGATGGGGGGACACACGCACCCCTGGGAGATTCATGTTGAGGAATGGCAAAAACCACCGCAAGACGGTAAAGAAATTATTTTCCAGTTAAAATAAATAAATTAATTTTTTAAAGTAGTCTACGCAATACTACTCAGCCATGAAGAGAGTGAAGCAACGGCATTACAGCAGCATGGACAGGCCTAGAGACGATCATACTAAACGACGCAAGTCAGGAAGACGACTGTCGCATGACACCACTCGCGTGTGGAGTCTAAAATGTGACGCCAGTCAACTATCTATGAAACAAAAAGACTCGCAGACAGAGAGAACAGCCTCCGTGGTTTCCAACAGGGTGGAGGGGTTGGGGAGGAATGGACTGGGAGTTCGGGGTCAGCGGATGCAAACCACTATGTCTATGCACAACCGCACCGCTTTGCTGTCCACTAGACACTGACACAGCGTTACGAGTGCACCACATTCCAATACAATAAGCTTTAAAAATAGAGGCATGGCTGGACTCAGGGTCTGTGGCAAAGCTGCCTGAGCCAGTTTCTCTCCCTCTGTTTGCCCCTCCGTCGGCTTTACTTCGCAGCAGAGTGCAAGGCTCAAGTGAACGGAGTGGTCCCAGCCACAAGGCGAACTCATTCAGAGACCTGACTTGTCAACTATCAAGTCAATCCAGTTTAAAATCAGAACCTGCCTCCCACAGTTTCCTCCTGATCCTTGCTTTAACTTTCTCCATGGTATTCATCACTCTGGATATTCTAAATACTAGGGTACTTCTTTCTTGGGTGTCTCCATTCACTTGAATATAAGCCCCTGATGATATCAATATTTTTGTCTTACACTCCTAAATCCCCAGCACCTAAAACTGCTTTGCACATAATAAACACTTGTTTAACAAATGAACAAGAGGCTAAAATCAAGAAAGCAGATAAAAGATAACAGTGTGTTGTGCTTTGTCACTCAGCTGTATCCGGACTCTTTGCGATCCCATGAACTGTTGCCCACCCGGCTCCTCTGTCCATGGAGATTCTCCAGGCAAGAATACTGGAGTGGGTTGCCATGCCCTCCTCCAGGGGATCTTCCCAACGCAGGAATTGAACCAGGGTTTCACACATTGCAGGCGGACTCTTTACCAGCTGAGCCACCAGGAAAGCCCATGAATACTGGAGTGGGTAGCCTATCCCTTCTCCAGGAGATCTTCCCGACACAGGAATTGAACCGGGGTCTCCTGCATTGCAGGCGGACTCTTTACCAGCTGAGCCACCAGGGAAGCCCCGAGATAACATCATGGACTCACAGTTCTAAGCGGGGCTGCTGCGCGGCTCGGCGGTAGAGAACCTGCCTGCCAATGCGGTGGATGTGGGCTCAGTCCCTGGGTCAGGAAGATCCCCTGAAGGAGGAAATGGCAACCCACTCAGTGTTCTTGCCTGGGAAATCCCAGGGAGCGGGGATCCTGGCAAGCTATACAGTCCATGGTGTCGCAGAGTCGGACAAAACTTAGCAACTAAACAACAATATCCCTAGGTTAGGGGGCTTTCCAACAGTAATGGCTGAGTCCCAAAGCTGGTTTGGCCCAAACTCTACCAAGAAGTATTAGCTGTAATAAGGTAAACAGGAGTCAGAGGTGAAGTGAAAAACTAGTATTTCTGCTTTAGAATTCCTGGGGAGATAGAAATTCAGATACCTGAACTCTGCCCCCACCCAATGACGGAAAGCCAACAGTGGGCCCAGGAATGCGCCCTGCGCATCCCAGTGACCCTCGTGTGGACCACAGAGGACGTTTCACGGTCCTTGAAGGCGGACCCTGCTAGCGGGAGCACCCTGAAGATGGCTTCTGAACTCGTCTATATATTCAGCAGAAAAGAAAGGCTGACAGTCTACTCCTCGGGGTTCAGATCCTGGTGAAAACCAACACTTCACTTGCTTTGCTGAAAATCCCTGCCTGTTCCTGCAAGCCTCAGGAAGGGCAATATTGCCTGAGATGGTGAAAGGCAAGAAAATTAAATAAGTTTATGGAAATTCAAATAGGTTTGCAGTTACTCCTGAGTGCTACTTACTTTAATCAAAGTGTTTACCTTGACAATGGAAGATTAAATGGAACACTAATTAAGGAATTTTCTAATTATTCTTCCTTGTTGGGGATATCAACAGTGGAGGCAGATGGGTTTTTAGCCCTGACAAGATCAATTGTGTTCCAAACAAAGCTGAGTGTTGATTACTTGAGGGAGTCTATCGCCGCTTTTCATCTGGCATCTGAAAGTATCCTTGACTTCCTCTCAGGGCTTCCCCTCACAGTTCTTTTTTATATGCAATTTCAAATCTTATGGAAATCAAACCATTCAAATAATCAGGGAAACTCAAGGGACAGGATAGTGTACCTAACTGATTAAAGAGCTCCTGACGACATCCCCTTGTTGAACTTGCTCTAATAGAGGAGAACTTTAGAGTTGCATGTTTGATAGGGGAAGATTCGCAGAGATGTCTCAGTCAGCTGGTATTCTGCCATGGTCCACGGGGAAAAATAATTTTAGGAGAATGTGGAAGATAACACGCATGTATCACCACTAATCCAAAGTGTGTGTGTGGTTTACTATGAATGTATCATGTAGGCACACCACATATATTTAAAGCAATACAATTCATCTATGCGTGCTTAGCAGCTAATTTAAAAATGATAGTTAAAATGAGATAAAGGGCTAATTTAAATTGTGGTGGCTGTATTTTGCTCCTGGCGGCCCTGAAGCAAGCAGGATGTGGGAGGCATGAGTGTGGTTTCCCTCCTCTGGCCTCAGTCTTTTATCCCTCACGTTGTATGCCAGTGATTCTAATGTTTAAAGATCAGTCGTTTTTTCCTTTGTTTTGTCCCTAAGCACAATTTACCTACTTCATCTGGTGTTCAACTCAAGAGCAACTATTCCCACACCGGAGGAAAAGCTGGCAGTCGTGGATATTCTGAGATATATTTTCAAGGGTAATTTTGATTGGATGAGATGTTTGCCTTACCTACTGATTGGAGTGTAACCATTTCCTAGTACACACACACAGACACACACAGAGACATGTGTGCAGAAACACACACATATGCACTCGCTCATATCTATAAGAGTCAAAACACACTGGGCCTTTCCGCACTGGTTTTCATCGTGAATCTACTTCATCCTTTCCAAAAGAGGCGCAGGAAATACTGCACATCTGCAAACGCAACTGGGGGCTGACAATCTGTAGATACTGTGGATGTGTAAGAAGGAACTGATGTCTGGGAGAAACTAAGAAGATTAGAATAAAGAGGTGCCTGTGTATCACCGTTACCTCTTGCCCCACTCACACACCCAAGCTTTTATTACATTCTAGAATATGAAAGGGCCCACGGAAGTTCATCTGAGGATACACTTACACACTCTGCTCAAGGCCAGGAAGACCAGCTGCAGAGCGAGCGTTCTCTGAAGAGTCCTCTCATGCGGCTCATTGAAGGGCAGCCAGGAAGTGGCTTGACCTCTCCGTGACTGTTACTCAGAGGAAGAATCCTGTTTAGCTTCAGAGCAGAACCACTCATGTTTTTCTACACAACCATTAAAACAAATGATTCTTCTACACATGCTGACCTTCCTGACAAAGAAAAGGAACTTCTGGTGGACTTTCAAGAGCATTCTTTCCTTCACAGATTTGCTTCTGAGCTCCGATGCTCTTGAAAGTCCACCAGAAGTTCCTTTTCTTTGTCAGGAAGGTCAGCATGTGTAGAAGAGAGCGTGCCCTGGTAAACGGAGATAATTCTACTCAAAGGTTATTGCTATTTAAATCCAGTCCAAGTCCTTGCCCTCCCCCAGCTGTTAAGTACTCACTTGATTGTTGCTGGAGCTCTGATGGGATGTGCAGGGGGCCTGAACTCCTCTGCTAGCAGGAAGCAGCTCAACCCACTGCCAGAGCCTTTGTAAAGTCTCAAACCAGCCTCTAAACCCTGCTTCTAATGTTCTGAGGTGATGGAGGTGCCTGCTTTCCAGATTGCATTTCAGAACGGTGTGTACTTCCTTCTCAAATAAAGTACTTGTGGAGACATTGCCAAATATTTTGTTTCCAGTATTCAGCATTCTCATAAGTTAGCATTTCAAATAGGGCTCCAAATATCACTTTCGGCCTGCAATTGCTATCTGGTTTGCATTCTCACACTTGGGACATTCTTTCCCCCTTGCTGAGTAGTCTGCAGGATCTTAGTTCCCTGACCTGACCAGGGATCAAACTTGGGCCCACAACAGCGAAAGCACAAGTCTTAATCACGGGAGCACCAGGGCAGTCCTGTACCTGGACTCTCTAACCCAGCTCACACCCTCACATTGCCAGAGTTCTCAGACAGAAACGGCCCTCAGTCAACAGTGCGTGTGAACTGTGCATCGGAAGCAGATACTTAATCTCACCATGGAGTTTCCTTTAGGATTTTCCTAATTTCTTTAGTCAAGAACTCACCTGCATGTATTTGAAAAGAAGGCAAAAGTCCTTCACCTAAAGCACTTGGTAAAACGTTATGAAATGAGCAAAGCAAAGTCTATTTCTGACATGCTGCCCTGTGAAACAAGCCTAGTTCTGTTCATTATGGTTCTCTGCTTTTAAGTAACTTGAACTGGCTCTAATTTAACCTGAGATAAATCACAGATTCTAAAAGATGTCCCCCAAAGCTGAACCACGATCAAGCAAGGAGCTGGGCAAATCCTCTTCCCAGAGAGAAGCCAGAGAGATGGACAAGTAAACACAACAACTTAAGTGTTCTCAGAGCCCACCAACATCACATGGCCATCTGAGAAGTGGTGAATTGAGAAAAACCTCCTCAACTCTTGATAAGAACAGTAGGAATTTAGATGGGCCTGTTCCCAGCTTGATAGGCATGCAGGTTTCGCCCAATGAGATAGGTCATGGAGACTGGCAGCTTCTCTGCTCTGACTGAAGGAGCTCCTGTTGCTTGGAGCTTGGAGTAGGCTATGGCCAAGCCAGCAGCCTTGATGTTAGCAGTGACTACGTAGCAGTTGGTCAGGAGGGGCAGGCCACTGGATACAGCCTCCTGAGGATCCAAGGTCAAGGCAGCATATTCTAGGCTGAGGATGCAAATACAGACAATGGATTCTGGAGGGGCCCAGGCCAGCCACACACTGAGGTGGCAACATTTGCACAGATCTGAAAGGACCTGGTAGAAACTGAACTCTAGGGCAGAAGTGAAAACCTTCTGAACCTTGAAAGTGCTTCTCCTAGAAACAAATACGTGGGTAGAGATGGAAGCCTTACTGACTCAAGCTGAAGTGAGCATAACTCTGTGCAATTGCTGGCTGATATAAATTCATGCAGACACAAGGGCAACCCCCTAGGAAGTTAGAGTTAAAAGCAAAATTAAGAGGCTTTACAAGTCAGCAAGGTGCTTTTGAGCTGTGGTGTTGGAGAAGACTCTTGAGAGTCCCTTGGACTGCAAGGAGATCAAACCAGTCAATCCTAAAGGAAATCAGTCTTGAATATTCACTGGAAGGACTGATGCTGAAGCTAAAAGTCCACCTGATGTGAAGAACGGACTCCTTGGAAAAGACCCTCATGCCAGGAAAGATTGAAGGCGGGAGGAGAAGGGGACAACAGAGGATGAGATGGTTGAATGGCATCACCAACGCCATGGACATGAGTTTGAGCAAGCTCCGGGAGTTGGTGATGCACAGGGAAGCCTGGTGTGCTGCAGTCCATGGTGTCGCAAAGGGTCAGACACAACTGAGGGAATGAACTGAAAGTCATCAGCAAACACACATCATAGAGACAATTAGCAGACTCACCTGGGTAAGTCATGGACAAGAAAAGAAAGAGGAAAGAAGGAAGGGAGGAAGGACCGGCCAGAACCACAACCTCAGGGACAAAAGCACTTGAATCCAGAATTTTTCCAACATATTTTCTAAAGTCTCCATCATGAAGGACCTGGCAAGGGAATTCTCCCTTGGAGTCTTCAGAGGAGAGCCCCGTCCAGCCAACATCTGGCATCAGCCAAGGCGGTCCTGCCGCTGGCCCAGCGCAGCCCACTTGGGCTTCTGAAGGAAGAAACTGGTGACAGGTGGGGGCTGTTTCAAACGGCTCACTTTGTTATGCATGGAAAACTAGCAGAGATGGTCCAACCATGCCCAGCACACACGGCCAGGGGAGCAGCTAGGAGCAGCCGAGGCGCAGAGCAAGTGAGGTGGGCGCGCCCCAGGCCAGGTCCGATGCTGGAGGAGCAGGCTAAAAGGCACATTCTCTGAGCCTGGAAAACACACTCGATAACTCTGTTCCATGGGAGCCGAGAAACACAAGAGCTTTGCCAGGCGCTGGGGGACGTGTTGCTGCAAGAAACACCCTCGGAACAAAGTTCAGTGCCCGCTCTCTGTGAGTGTTAGTCGCTCAGTCGTGTCCCGCTTTTTGCAACCCTGTGGACTGCAGCCCACCAGGCTCCTCTGTCCAGGGGACTTCCCGGGCAAGAACACTGGACTGATTGCCACTTCCTCCTCCAGGGGATCTTCCCCACCCAGGAAGGAAGCCCAGGTCTCCCGCACTGCAGGCAGAATCTTTACCCTCTGAGCCCCCAGGGAAGCACATTCTCTCTAGACCACGGCTAATGGTGGGAGATGCCATTATTCCGCTGAGTCAGTAAAGACAGGAATAGTGGGACCCTAAAACTAGAGAGGCCAGGTGAAATGAGTGGCAGGTCAGCGGGGCAGCCAGAGGGCCAGACCCAGAGAGTGAGGGGGACCGTGAATAGAGCTTGTCCCTGCAGCCACACTGATGAGAAGCCCTTCTCAGGCGGCTCAGTGGTAAAGAATCCAGCTTCCAACGCAGGAGATGCAGGCGCGATCCGCTCAGTGGTAAAGAACCCAGCTTCCAACGCAGGAGATGCAGGCGCGACCCCTGGGTTGGGAAGATCCCCCAGAGGAGGAAACCCAACCCACTCCGGTGTTCCTGCCTTGAAAATTCCATGGACAGAGGAGCCTGGAGGGCTGAAGTCCACAGAGTCACAAGCAGTTGGACACGAGCAGGTGACTGAGTGTACCTCCCCAAGTGTGCCACGGTGTACACACCATCAACAGATGCACAGAGCCCCGGGAGCTGAGAGAAGGTGCCTCAATAAAACCTCACAGCCCTTTCCCCAGCTTCGGCAAGAAAGCCAGCTCAGAGGAGGGATCCTTTGGCTGAAGAAGAGGCTGGGTGCCTGGGAGGAAGAACCCGGCCCGAGGTACCACGTGGTAGCGATTCCTCTTGTCATCCGCCCAAGGGACCTGTAGCCGGCTGCCTCGGTAGAGACACGGGAGGGAGAGGAAGAAACCCAGATATTTAGAGGCTGTTTGAAATGAAAGAATTTGCCTTGCCCAGCTGCCCTGGGGGCTCAGCTGGTAAAGAATCTGCCTGCAATGTAGGAGACCTGGGTTTGATCTGTGGGTTGGGAAGCTCCCCTGGAGAAGGGAAAGGCTACCCACTCCAGTGCTCTGGCCTGGAGAATTCCATGGACTCTACAGCCCGTGGGGTGGCAAAGAGCCGGACACAACTGAGCGACTTTCACTTTCAAGGTGACAGCTCCTTCCCAGGCAGCCCACATGCAAGGATTTGTCAGGAAAGAAATATAAAAGCCCAGTTCAACTGCAAGGGCCCCATGAGGCTGGCCTAGACCTGCATCGTGGCTCATCACAACCCATCTCTTCTTCTCAGTTACCCTCTTCCTTCCCAGGAGGACACTGTGATAAGTTTCTTTTTATCTCCATCACAGAATCTGTCTGTCTGGAGCCTAACCAAAGATAACAGCAAGCACTCTGGGCTTATCAGTGATTATACTTCAGCTACTGGGTGGCTTTATGTTGTTTTCTTAGTCACCTATTAAACAAAAATTCATCAGAAAAGTATTATTTAAAAATCAATCCTAAAGAAAATCAACCCTGAATATTCATTGGAAGGACTGATGCTGAAGCTCCAAAATTTTGGCCACCTGATGTGAAGAGCTGACTCATTGGAAAAGACTCTGATGCTGGGAAAGATTGAAGGCAAAAGGAGAAAGGGACGATAGAGGATGATATGGTGAGACAGCATCACCAATTCAGTGGGCATGAATTTGAGCAAACTCCAGGAGACAGTGGAGAACAGAGGAGCCTGGCGTGCAGTTGTCCATGAGATGGCAAAGAGTCGGACAAGACAGCAACTGAACAACGCTTTTTAAGTCTTTCTTTGGATAAACAAAACCATAGCACAGATCACCTTTTAATCCAGAAATGAAAGACTGGCCATCCACTGTGCATCTCGTTAACACCTTAAGTGAAAAATTTATGCCAAAATATCCATGGTCTTTACTGCCACTATAAGGAAGGCCATGCAGACTCCAAAGTGGTTTTCCTCGGTGATTAAGCGAATATTTGCATCCATCTAATCATTCCTGCTGCACATTATGATACCTAAGGCCTTTTTCTTTTACAGTTTTAGTGAAAAAGCAGTATAAAAAATATGAATGTCATTTACTTTTTCATGTTAAATGAGCCAGTGATTAGAAAAAAAATAGAACTAGTTAATATTCTGCTCCTCCAAGATTTAGAGTGTGGGGATGTTTATGAAAATATGCCTTTGACAAGAATAGGGGTAAATGAGTCTATTGGATTTTATGAAAGCCCAGATTCTTTTTTTCAGCAGCTTTATTGAGGTATGATTGACAAGAACAAAATTGTGTCTATCTAGGTTTTGGGCCACTAAACAAAAGCTTTTCATGTTCCTTTCCCTGAGCGTGTCAGGTGGCTTCTACATTTGTAAATGCAAAGTGACAATATTTCTGACACTGGAGATATAGGAAATAAAACATCAATGACATCATACTGTCAATAAAAGTTTCAATGTAAACTTTTAATGTATTTTGAATAAATTAGTTGTCTAGACTTGAAATTGGCACATTCTCCTCAATAATGTGGATATATAACAATCCAATAAAGATAGTCAAAATGCGTCTTTGCATTGCAGGCAGATTCTTTATAGTCTGAGCCACTGGGAAAGCCCCTTCTTTGGTGCCTACTAAGTTACAAACTCAAACAGCCACAGATTCTGGAACACACACACACACGCACATGCACACATTAGACTGCTTTAAAGATTGGGGGTGGTGGGGTTCTTGGCTAACACTTACCTCTTCAAAGCATTTGAATTCCGTATTTGTACCAAATCACACTTACAGACAACACAGTTGTCGTCAGAAGGTGAGGGCCGTCATGCACTACCTCTGATTTATATCATATGCAGGGCTTTTGTTTTACAAGAGCAATTTTAGTTTCACTTAGTCGGAAGAGTGTGGAAGAGACTTTGAAGTTGTTTATGGATGCTTCAAACTGTGCCAAACCACGTCTGGGACTGGTGAATGTGCTGCTGTTGCTGCAGGGTTCCCGGGTACGCTGGGAGGATCCTAAGGTTTTATATTCCAGAACTGATTTTGATTCTTATGCTAATTGCCAATTTCTGTTTCACTGATTTGTTTTTTAAAATACAGACAGTTTATTTAACTTCCCTACACCTTATCACGGTATGTCTCTTAGCCCAGACAGAGAGAGTAACACAGATTTGAGAATATTATTGCAGTGGTGGAACCCGTCCTTAGTGAGACAGAGAACTACACAAATTCCTGCAGTCAGGATGGCCTGAACCTCGGCTCCAGAAGACTCTTATTCAAGGCAATCTGATGCCCGTTATGCTTTTCACTGTGTTGTCTTCCTCAGATTTACTCCAATACTTCAGCTGCACCAGTTATAACGATATCCAGGTCTGGAGCAACAGGGTTACAAGAGTAAAACAGATGCAGAAAGTGAGATGAGAACGGGGATATATAACCACGTGGAAGCAAAAACCAAGAGATACTGTATTAGCTAAACTTTACAAGCTATACCAGGAAGGTTGCTTTCAGAGTATTTAACTTGGGACTTCTCTGGCGGTCCAGCAGTCAGGAAACCGCCTTCTACGGCAGGGGTGTGGTTCGAGCCCTGGCTGGGGAAGGAAGATCCCACACGACACGCGGCAACTACACCCGTGCGTTCCAACCGGAGAGAGAAGCCCGCACACTGAAACGGAGATCTGGCACGGTGCAAAGAGGAACTACTCAAGTACTCAACTCATTTCCAGAACAGAAGTAGGTGATATCATGACTCCATTTTACAGAAGAAAATGGAGGCACAGAAGGACTAAGCATTTGTCCAGCCTCACAGCACTGGTGAGAAGTGAAGCCCAGGCAGCCTGCGCGCGGCCCCTGCTCCCAAAACGCAAACTGTGCTGACGCTCAGGGCGAGTCACGCAGCCTTCCACAGGCCACTGGAAGGGATGCAAAAGATGAATACGGACCTGGAAAGTCAAAACGACTTGAGGACAGCCAGAGAGCAGACTCTCTCTTAACCTATTTTTTTCGCCACCTCTCTATACCTTTCTCTGTATATCCCAGTGTTATAGCATTTAAAACTAGCAAAATCATTGCTTAAGGCCTCATCACATGCATAATATTTCATCGTCCTGACTCGCTTTAACTCAGCACTAACAGTGACTTCAACAATAGCCAAGTTTTTATTAAACACACTTGCTCTGAAGCAGGCGCCCCACTAAATCCTCTCTACACTTAATTATGTTTAACTCCACCTTCATGCCTCAGTCTTCTCATTTCCCCTCTTCCTGTGAGTGAGAGTTCACCCCAGTCTCATTTCCTGTGTGTGAAACAATTCAATTGTGATTCAACAATTCTCTTCTGGACCTTTCCCTTTCCCGAGTCTAGATCCCGGCTCCACCCTCTTCACCATGATCCACCTTCACATCTGCTCCTCAAGTTCATCTTAATGTCAAACTGGCAGAAATGACATTTGTTTTTATCCAAATGGAAGCTGTTTTCTTCTGCAGACTGCTTCTCATGGTGACTTCCAGACGACCGTGGGTGCCGCCTCTGCCCTTCCTGCCTGCCGTCTGGAGTAATCTGCCACACATCCCTCCCAGTCCTGCCTGACAGACTGCTTCTCCTACCCCAGGCGTGCAGCTCTTTTGATCACTTTCTATCAACTCTTCCTTTTTGCTCCACTTGTAACAGACTCCTGTAGACTCTAACGATTTCACCCAAATGTCTCCTTTCAACCTTTTAATCTTATTGCCAAATCAGTTTTCAAAAAGTTCAGCCTGAGACAACCTTGTGCAGATGGTCCAGATGCAGTAACACCACACCTTCATGCTTCTCCTCCTCTACGACCATCTGCTGATGCTCCAACTAGCCAAACATCCTTCAGTCAAAGGACAAAGGAGCGTGATGGCCCTGCTCAGACAAGTCTCCTACGGCAGCAAATTGGGTGACGGAAGGTGGAGCAGCGTTCTAACACAATCAGCACGATTTTACACTTCATAAATTAATGTAATTGGACGTTAAAAAAATTTGTGAAATACCCCTTCAAGTTGCACTTACAACTTCATGACATTTTGAGGAGGTTGAGATATTTTAAAGGTTGTAAGGTCTAGCTGGTTTCCTTACAATTTATTTATAAGTATACTTTTGCACTCTGCTCATCTCAGTGATAAAGGAAAAGCTTTTATTTTTTTCTTTCTCCAAATGTGTACTCTTATGATATTTCTTGAGATGACTTTTCAATAAACTGATGGTGGCGATGTAGATTTTATAAATGACAATCTTCTGGTGCAGGGGCAGGGAAGGAGTTCAGTGAAAAATGATCTACTTTGTTCCTAAATTTCATATGTGTCTTCCCAAAGATTATTTTAAAAGCAAGAATTCTTTTCCATTTTAACTTGCTATCTACCTTGAACCTTCATTGTGGCATCTATTTTCGGAGACCTCAATATGCACTGAGTCAAAAAAGAGCAAAGTGACACCTGAAGCTTTAATACAAGGAATCCAGTTCACTGTGCAGAGCAGGCTCGCTGAGATCCTAATGTTCTGCCTCTCGTGGGCACAGCCCTCAGTTCAGATATTACACTTTCAAAAGAAGAAAAGAATTCACCAAAACCAAAAATGAAAAACACAAACCAAATGTTGTGTTAAATGTACAAATATTATATACAATAAATGTATATGTAATGGTATAAAGAATTCACAAAAATTCAGAGAACTATTTCCATATGAAGAGTATGTGATGTGATTAAAATGTCATAATGAAGAAATCATTTAATGTTTTATATGTTACAATTATGATGAGGAATGATCATTTCCCTAGCCTTCAGCTCGAGTTTGGTTTGAGCGGCCGTCTCAGGACATTATTTTTCCTGTTATATACTCTTTTGAATGGCACCGATGTCAACTGTTCTTCATCATTGCCGCTAGTCACTGACGTGATCTTGTAAATAAGAAAGTAATAAACGCCTTTCAGTCCAAATATATAATTAGTGCTACTTGTGAAGTATAGGTTATGACAAGATTCATAGTTCATGTTCAGATTTCCAGGTTAATAAATTCTACATGACAAAAAAAGAAAGAAAAAACTCCCAAATTTTCTCACTTAAATGCTATTCAGAGGCTCTTATTTATCAAAGATTGAGTTATAGTAGGACAGTTTTTGTGTTTTATTTTTTAATTTCTCAGTATAGAAGAACTCTGCTGCTGCTCAGTCACTAAGTCATGTCTGACTCTCTGTGACCCCATGAACTGCAGCACCATCAGGCTCCTCTGTCCTTCACTATCTCCCAGAGTTTGCTCAGATTCATGACCATTGATTGAGTCGGTGATGCCATCTAACCATCTCATCTTCTGTCTCCCCCTTCTCCTCCTGCCCTCAGTCTTTCCCAGCATCAGAGGCTTTTCCAATGAGTCAGCTCTTCACATCAGGTAGCCAAAGTATCGGAGCTTCAGCTTCAGCATCAGTCCTTCCAGTGAATATTCAGGGTTGATTTCCTTTAGGATGGATTGGTTTGATCTCTTAGCTGTCCAAGGGACTCTCAACAGTCTTCTCCAATGCCATAGTTCAAAAGCATCAATTCTTTGGTGCTCAGCCTTCTTTATGGTCCAATTCACATCCACACATGACTACTAGAGAAGAACTCTGAATTCTTTCAAATACCGTGTAGGCAAAGAGCACCACAGGTTGAAGTGACTGCCTTTGACCTTGAAATGCTCATTTCCTGTAGTAGATAGCTGGCCGGCTCCCAGAGTGGCATGGTTTCCTTGCATAGCAGAGAGTTGTGTTCAAAGGGCTGATGAGAGTAAATATATCTGTAGTCCCCAAGGCTTCTTGCATCTAAGAGGTGCTGTACAGATACTTCTCACTGATGGAATGTGAGTAGAAGGGATATAGGCCACTGCTAGGCCAAAGCAGTTAAGACATGCTTTACCCAAGACTCCACAGGAAGGCAATGTCACAAGAGGGAAGAAGTCTGGGACCCAGCACGACTGAATAAACCATCCACTGACCAGGTGTATCTGCAACAAACGATGCAACAGCTGACCAAAGTCTTCCTTTTGTATTATGCCTCTGAGATGGTAATATATAAGTGAGTACCATGATATAGAAATATACTATATATTATGTACAAAATATAGCAACGTATAAACTTCCGAAGGGACTTCCCAGGTGGCTCAAGTGGTAAAGAATCCACCTGCCAATGCAGGAGACACAGGAGATGCAGCTTCCATCCCTGGGTCAGGAAGATCCCCTGGTGGGGAATGGCAACCCACTCCAGTATTCCTGCCTGGGAAATTCCAGGGACAGAGGAGCCTGGCTGGCTACAGTCCATGGGGTCCAAAGAGCCAGACCCGACTGAGTGACTGAGCATACCTGCATGCAAACTGACAAAATGTAGAATATAAATACAAAGAATACTGAGAAATATAAAGTATTATGTATTTGTCAAAAGTGTGTATATGTGTGCATATATAGTTTATAAATATGTATAAGTAAATACATTTTATATTATATTCATGTAGTATATACACATATATACACACATTTGGCAGATATATATAATGTTTTGTATTTTTAATATTTTTGTATTTGTATTATGTAAATATAATTGCATTTACATAGTTTATATATTTATATTTTTGTTAAAGTAATATTGAATTATAACATATTATAGAATAAATATAGAATAATTATGTGATATATTTTACTTTTCCTTCATTAGGATAAAACGTTCTGAAAGGCAAAAAAATGAAAAGTGTATTGCTGCTCCTCCTCCTACTTTAGTTAATACACGTCAGTGCAAAACCGAGGACGGAAGAGAGGACAGAAAGTTGCCCTGCACCCCTTCCCTTAGAGAACTGTCTCTGCCGGTTTCTAACTGCAGCTGAACTGTGAAGAGCTTGTAAGCAAGAGAGCCGATCAATTTAGTACTTAAGTATCGGTATTAATCACGTGAGTGAAGAAATGTGTGATTGTACAAATTGCTCAGTGAGATTACGAAGGAGTTTGCATTTGCAAACACACGTCTGTGCGATTTGCCTGGTAACGACTGGTTACAGAACGTAAAAAGTGTAGCCCCCGAAATCAGACAAGCGATTCATCCCTCAGCTCCTGCTCTTGCTTCAGAGGGTTCTCTGCTGCGAGCCGTTGATGTCCAGCGGCTCCATTACTTCTGCTCCCAAATTAGCTCAGTGAGTCCACTCTGGAGTGTGCCTTCCCTCTTTATGACCTCTTACTTACTTGATGTTTTCCCCGAAGAAGTGCTCTTAGAATTTACAAAAAGTCTCTTGACTCCCCTTCTGCCGCTGGCGATTGGCCCGCCCCCTTGGGGTAATAACTCCTGAAGAGACTTGCTTCTGTCCCCCTCTCCGATTCGTCTCTGGCTGGGCTCTTTCCCAACTTACCTCCATCGGACTTTGTCTCTGTCATTCTGCACACAACTGCCTCGTTACTTGGTCATCCATAAGCGCCGCATTTCTGAATCCAAGGGCTTCCCTGAGAGCTCAGTTGGTAAAGAATCCGCCTGCAGTGCAGGAGATGCAGGTTCGATTCCTGGGCGGGCAGGATCCGCTGGCGAAGGGATAGGCTACCTACTCCTGTATTCTGGCCTAAAGAATTCCATGGACTGTATGGTCCATGGGGCCGCTAAGAGTCGGACACGACGGAGCGCCTTCCGCTGTCACTTTCTGAATCGGAAGGTCCCGTCCGTGACCCCAGCAGCGTCTGACACAGCTGACGCGCCCTTCCTCTCTGGGCCGCTGTCTTCTCCTGGTTCCAAAACTCCACACTCCAGCGGCTGCTCCCTCCTTCTCAGTCTCCTTGGCCAATTTCCCCTCTTTTCTATAACTTCCTCGTGCCTCAGTGTCTCAGATCTCATTCCATAGCCCTTTTCTCTATGCGTACTCTTTCCTTTGGTAATCTCATTCCTTTTTACTGCCTTCAATGTGTTTATTTGCAATTATTTCTAAGTTTATAGCTCCTACAAACTGGGGACTACAGCCGCACACTTGATATCTTGAGACGTGTAAACTGATCACAATATTTACTTTTTAATTATAACTATTCCGTCTCAGATTAGCCCCAGTTGTATATAAATTTCCTGTAGCAGGAGCCTCGACAATTTTTATTCACTTGCTCAGCCTCAGCAGTTGGAACCATGTCTGCAACATGGCTAATACTTAACAAATATTTGCTGCATAAACTGCATACAGGAAAGAAGCAAGGCTGGCTGCCACCTGACCCATTCATTCTTTTTTAAAAAATATTTATTCATTTATTTGTGACTGAGCTGGGTCTCCCTTGCTACACGTGAGCTTTCTCTGCTGCTGCTAAGTCGCTTCGGTCGTGTCTGACTCTGTGCAACCCCATAGATGGCAGCCCACCAGGCTCCCCCGTCCCTGGGATTCTCCAAGCAAGAAACTGGAGTGGGTTGCCATTTCCTTCTCCAACGCATGAAAGTGAAAAGTGAAAGTGAAGTGCTCAGTCGTGTCCGACTCTTAGCGACCCCATGGACTGCAGCCCACCAGGCTCCTCCGTCCGTGGGATTTTCCAGGCAAGAGTACTGGAGTGGGGTGCCATTGGAGCTTTCTCCAGTTGCAGCGAAATGAGGCTACTCTTTGCTGTTGAGTGCGGGCTTCTCACTGTACTGGCTTCTCTTGCTGGAGGGCACAGGCTCTAGGGATGCGGGCGTTGGTAGTAATGGTGCACGGGCTCAGCTGCCCCACGGCATGTGGGATCTTCCTGGACCAGGGATGGAACCCATGTCCCCTGTGTCCGCAGGCAGATTCTTAACCACTGAACCACCAGGGAGGTCCCATTCATTTTCTACAATATTGAACTTAATTGATCATTCTCCTTGTGCAACGTGCAAATAGGTTGGTACAGATTATCTAAATATTTTATTTATTTTGCAGTAGTTTATGTGAGAGGTTCCTGGTATATCCAGTTATTTAATAATGATGTAATCTGCTTATCAAATGTTGAGAAAACCAAAAGGTAGACATCTTAGTCGGAGAAGGCAATGGCACCCCACTCCAGTACTCTTGCCTGGAAAATCCCATGGATGGAGGAGCCTGGTAGGCTGCAGTCCATGAGGTTGCTAAGGGTCGGACATGACTGAGTGACTTCACTTTTCACTTCCATGCATTGGAGAAGGAAATGGCAACCCACTCCAGTGTTCTTGCCTGGAGAATCCCAGGGATGGGGGATCCTGGTGGGCTGCCGTCTATGGGGTCGCACAGAGTCGGACACGACTAAAGCGACTTAGCAGCAGCAGACATCCTAGTATTGTTCTTAAAAACCATGAATCTTGTAAGAAATGCAGACTAAATCTTCCCCTGCAACTCCAGTTCATTGATTCTTAAACTGGTGGTGGTGGTTTAGTTGCTAAGTTATGTCTGATTCTTTGGAACTCCATGGACTGTAGCCCACCAGGCTCCTCTGTCCATGGGATTTCCCAGAGAAGAATACTTGAGTGGGTTGCCATTTCCTTCTCCAGGGGACCTTCCCCACCCAGGGATTAAACCTGGGTCTCCTGCCTTTCAGGTGGTCTCCTGCATTGCAGGTAGGTTCTTTACCAGCTGAGCCACCAGGGAAGCCCCAATTCTTAAACTGTCTGTGGGGAAATTCCCAACCCATTTGGGGAGAACTTTTGTAAAGTATAATAAAAAAGACTTACCTTACCAGAAAAGTAAAAATTCAAAGCGGCACAAATCATACAAAATCCATCTGTTCCACGTGAGGTTCAGTGTGACTGTCAAACGGTTACATTTCTACACGATCGCTCTCAGTTTCTGCATCTGTGTCGTCATGAGCGGTAAGGAAGTGTCCAGAGCTGACTCTGCGGGCCTGGCGCGCCGCCTGGGGCATCTAGATGCACCCCCATTCTGATCTCTTTCCATTTGCGTCTTCCACTGGAGAGTGCAAACTTCCTACAGACAACTGCTCTGTGACCACTGTTTCCACCTAATCCACACTAAGGAAGCTGAATCGTATATACCTTAATCTACTAAGGTAGTGTGGTCACTGAGAATACAGGATAAGATCTCACAAAAGCTTTACATGCATTTGTCTCCGGGGCCAGGAAGGTGTGTCATCCTGCTCCCCTTGCCCCGCCTGGAAAACCTTCTCGTGCCTGGAGACCCGCTGACCTTGGGGGCCGGGAGGGCAGGGCTAGTGCTCTTTCCTCGGTCACCCACTTTGTCAAGATGCTCAGTAAGCTGGCAGCAGAAACGGTGGTTTCCCTGTCGGATCTGCCACCACCAGGAGCGAGCACGTCTCAGCACAAACGATTATGTCCAATGGTCGTCCAGGAAACGGTTCCGCAATCTGTGTTTAATCAAATTCATTGAGTTTGCACAGCATTACAAGCAGCTCATTACTGTCATTTTCCCCACAGACGACTCTATTCCTCAGTATCACTTACTCACGGAACACCTCCTGGCAATGGCCAGCGCCAACCACCCGCCTCCACCGTGCCAGAAGCAATAACTTCTGATGCAGAGTGTGAACACTGTATTATATTTAATCTTTCCTCTGTGTGTTATCATTCACCATAACCACCCTTCTGAATTCCAGAAAATCACATGGCAGAGAGGGTTGGTTCCATATTGTTTTCTCCAACGAGATTCCGTGGTTTGCTGCCGACGACCAGCCAGTCTCTGGACTCAAGGCAAACTGTCAGCTGCTGTTCCAACGCCTGCTGCTGCTGCTGCTGCTGCTAAGTCGCATCAGTCGTGTCTGACTCTGTGCGACCCCATAGATGGCAGCCCACTAGGCTCCCCGGTCCCTGGGATTCACTGGAGTGGGTTGCCATTTCCTTCTCCATCTGCCTGAGCAGCGCTCAAAACCTCACTGCACTGCATGGCGTGCGACGGGAACACTAGCTCAGTCTCTGTTGCTGCGTCTCCCTATGATGAGCCTTCAAGGTTTTCAACATGGAACTCCATCTACAGCGCGGCTTATACAACATACAATTTCAATTCTCTCCATCACAAGGAGGGGTTTGTTTTCTTCTCCTAAAGTCCCATGCAGAGGGAAGTGTGGGATTGACAGCACATGCTGAGCAAAACACCCTGATGATTTCACTGTGAAATCTTGGGCAAATGAGCTGTGGCTGATGACACACAGAAAAAACCACTCAAGTCATCAAAGGGGAAAAAACGCCAACAAGCCCCTCATAACCGGTGTGTAGCATCTTATAAGCAAAAGGTAGTTGCCTCACCTAGGGTTCTTATTTTTCAGCTTTAGGGCTGGTGTCAGGTAGAACTTCGGTTCTGGGACAATTTGATTCAATGGGTGTCCCTGACTCTGAAAAGTGACTCTGCATTCATTCATGTAATATTCTGGCAATAAATATGTACAAAGTGCCCAGTAGGCTTTGCACTTTAGTATTTCAAGATGGCTAATGGAATATTTGC
Organism: Bison bison bison; assembly: GCF_000754665.1. Classification (NCBI taxonomy): domain Eukaryota; kingdom Metazoa; phylum Chordata; class Mammalia; order Artiodactyla; family Bovidae; genus Bison; species Bison bison. Next base: position 9,877,806 of record NW_011494715.1, on the reverse strand, counting down.
CTAAAGTGAGTTCAAGGGGACATTAGGTTCATGGATGTTGTGAAAAGAATTATTCTATGGTCAATCGAGTTTGAAAAATAAAACTGCATTAAACAAAGATAATCATGCCTATTTGTAGAATGGTTTCTCAGAGCTGACAAGAGCCTAATGTGCATTGAGAATTTCTAAGTAGGGAAATTAGAGGGTCACATTAGCCATAGTGTCTTAGTTAACTGGATGCCTCTGGTCCTTTAAATTTTTTTCCAACTCTTTGCAACCCCACGGACTGTACCCTGCCCGTCTCCTTTATCCATAGGATTCTCCAGGCAAGAATACTGAAGTGGGTTGCCATTGCCTTCTCTAGGGGATCTTCCAACCCAGGGATTGAACCTGCACTTCCCGGGCCTCTTGCTTTGGCAGGCAGATTCTTTGCCACCAAGCCACCTGGGAAGGCCCTCAGGATATCTTACAGCCCTGATATTTCTCAGAATATGTTTTGATAACTGTGTCTTTATACTCTTAAGGATCATAAATGTTTGTAATACCACCCCCCCCACCAACCTTTTCCACTTTTCTTGAGACCACAGCTTTGGTCTGTGGTTGTCAATAAACCAAGGCACCACAGAACGGATGTGAACCCCATAGGCTCCATCTCTCCCCCAGTAGTGGCCACAAATGAGGAGATGTGGGATCAAAAGCATAAGGATCTGAACCTCTGAGTCAGCATTTCAAGGCAGTGGCCATGAAGAGACACAGACTAGAATGGAATTTGCATGGGTAGGAAATACACTCTTATGGTTAAACCACTGAGGTTCTGAAGCATGCTACTGCAGCAGAGCTGATCCTGGCCACTCCGTCTATAGTGAAGCTATTGTAGACGACATTTTTAACCTTTGGTATGGGATTATATCCATACAGAATGGATTATCTTCTTGACCAGAATTACACGTGCAGATTTTACCAGCCCATCATTACTTGACAAGTATTTGGAAGAAAAGAAAAAAAAAATCTGAAAAGGTGGGCACAGAGTCAGTGTGATAAGTCATGTTTCTTACTAAAAGATTTCTAGCAGGTGCTGCCTGTGAGAAAGAATGTGCTACAACCTATGAACGCCCCTATATCTTAGAGAAGTGTCTGTGCCATGGGTGGGTTTTTTTGTTTTTTGTTTTTTGTTTTTTTTGCACTTAATTTATGAGTCTAGGTACAAACATAAATCCCCTTCACCTTCAAGGAAAGTCTTTGGTTCTAAAGCAATCATCTGAAGAAAGAAGTCATTTTATCAGAAACTTAAGCATCTTCATTACAACATCAACAACATTTATTATGTCCACTGGTTGGCAGGCTACTATCCTGAGTGCAATAAGAATTTACATAATTTGGCCCCTGGGGTTTTTCTAGTCAAAAGCAGCAGCACTTAACACCCACACCCCTCCACCCCTGCTGAGCACACATGATGAATGACATTCTCATGAATGATGCATTTGCATGTTCAAAGCCACAGTTATGCACCATTTCCACCAAGATATTGGTCATCCTTCTCTCTTTCAGGCAAGACACAGAGTATAATGCAAATGAGAGGAACAGTCAAAGAACAGCCTTGAATGTGTCCAATTTATGTAAAGGAAATACTTTGTGCACTCAAGTATTTTAATCCCACAAGTGGAAAGTTAATTAGATTTGCAACAGAAAAAAAAAGAGTGACCATTATATGATGTTGCTGACGATAATAGGTGATATTTATGGAATGTTTTCTACATACAAAATCAGTACTTCAAATATAAGCAAATGTAAGACATAGAGTTGTATAGCTGTTTTTATATCAATTTACCTAATCCTCAGTTCTCACCACAATCATCTGAAAGAGCATTATTATTTTCCCCCATTTTGCAGGAGAGGAACCTTAGGGAGAAAGAAGGAAGTGATTCGTACAAGGTATGCAGCTGGGAATTCACAGAATTGATATTATGTCATCTGCCAAGTGACTTCAAAGCTCACACCGCTATATTATAAAACAATGTCATAAAATAGTGTTTCGTGATATTTATAGTTGAGAACAGCTAAGCATCCATCCCTGCTCTTAGTTGCTAGATATTGGGAATCTAAATTTCCCTTTCTCTGGAGTGGCTGGGAAGATTTACTGTAGAGTCCCTTGAAACCACGAGAAGTTACAGACCTTTTAAGAAACGTGCACTATGCCACTGAGGGAACAGCAGAAAGGAAGGTGGCACGGGGGTCATCCTCCCGCTGTGTATCAGAGAAGAACTCTGGGGCCAGAGCTCTGGGATTCAGCATGAGGCCCTGCACAGGGGACTCTTCTCAACAGTCTGCAGTGACCGACATGGGAAGAGGAGCTAAAAAGGAGTGGGGATATACGTATCAGTTCAGTTCAGTAGCACAGTCGTGTCTGACTCTTTGCAATCCCATGGACCACAGCACGCCAAGCCTCCCTGTCCATCACCACCAACTCCTGGAGTCCACTCAAACTCATGTCCATGGAGTCGGTGATGCCATCCAACCATCTCATCCTCTGTCATCCCCTTCTCCTCCTGCCCTCAATCTTTCCAAGCATCAGGGTCTTTTCCAATGAGTCAGCTCTTCACATCATGTGGTCAAGCTATTGGAGCTTCAGCTTCAGCATCAGACCTTCCAGTGAATATTTTAGGACTGATTTCCTTTAGGATGGACTGGTTGGATCTCCTTGCTGTCCAAGGGACTCTCAAGAGCCTTCTCCAATACCACAGTTCAAAAGCATCAATTCTTCGGTGCTCAGCTTTCTTTATATATGCACATATATGTACGTATAATTGATTCACTTTGCTGTATATCAGAATTCCACATTTCAAATCAACTATACCCCAGTAAACATTACAAACAAAAAACCAACAAACAAAACCTTGGCTCTGCACTGACTCTGCAGCCCCTGTGACTTTCACTTGGGCATTCATCCAGTTACTGACTGGGGACCCGTCTGCATCCGGCACCACCGCGGCCTTGCAGAGCCAGCACCGGGCAGGCCAGGTCCCTGCCCTCGTGCACTTGCATTTCGGTGGGGGAGGCAGGTAACGCACCAGGACCCAAGGCCATTAAAGCACTGGTCTCAGAGTACAGAGAATCACCTGAAGAAAACAGGTGTGAGGCAAAGTGTAGATAGGGTCCAAAACATCACTGATTAGAAGCAGAGCGTGTCGGGCGTAATGTTCGTGGAATGTACAGAATGCACCGTTCTCTCCACACTTTTTTATGACATGAAATTGAAGATGCACATAAATAAAACATGGGTGTTTTCAGCACAACTTTTGCGAGTAATTCTCTTCTTGTGTTGATTTTACTTTCAAACTAGTCTGTAATAAAACAATAAATTTAAAATGTTTTCCCTTCAAAAACAATATAAAACTTCAATAATATTTTAATAAAGAAAAATTAGGAAAAAATACAAAAACGAACAGTCATGCACTGGTGATATGAATTCTTCAGTTGTCATAAAAAATGAGAACAATAAAGACAATACAGCAATGTAAGAATGTCTGTGATACAGTAAGAATATACAGAATATAAGATTATTTTTGATAGCTATTATCATAACTGTATAATATTTTACATGCATAAAACAAAGAGAGGAACATTGCCCAGGCAATGAAGCCAGTTGAATAGTAGGGAAATTGGATTGTAGATGATATTGTCTTATTTTTGGTATTTATGAAACAATTTTTAAACTATTCATAAGATTTTTGAAAGAAAGCAAGCTGTCTAACGATTTTGAACCATCCCCGCAGACTTCATTGACGGGAAGAAAAAGTTTTCCTTATTTGACTTTCATGTAAAGGGTTATTCTATACAAGTTTTAATATATGTTGCTCTTGCAAATGGGTGTCCTAAACTCCACATAAATTTGTTTTCGATTCAGTAGTTAATCATCACTAGACAGACACGTACTCTAGGTCGGCTACTTAATCCATCAAAGAGCTGATCTCTCCAAGGTTAGTTACAAGCGGTGCTTGACTTTGCCCTTTTCTGTTTATTTTTTGTCTATGTTGAGGTTGCTTTCCCATAAATCTAGTTTACAAGCTTTCTCTGAACTGCAGTGTCTGGTAAGACGGCTAATTTTCTCCCCTAAGCTTGTGACAATTATAATTTTAGAATCTTCTAATTCCAGCTTCCTTTTTCCTTCTCATTTCTCTGTATACCCAGCAGCTTTTATACTAAAATTTGATACTCAGTCATTTGCATTTTACCATCTCCTCTTAGAATACCATTCCATTTAGAATAGGAAATCTTATTCTCAGAGACACTGGCTACCAACATGTGATCTTATAAACCTTTCTACCTACCGAGTCACATCTTCCCAGCTAATGACTACCTCGTGATTCGACCCTGAATATCCACTGAAAGGACTGATGCTGAAGCTCCAATACTTTGGCCACCTGATGTAGAGAGTCGACTCTTGGTAAAGATCCTGATGCTGACGAAGACTGAAGGAATAGGAGACGGGGCGGCAGAGGATGAGATGGCTAGATAGCATCGCCATCTCAGTGGACATGGATCTGAGCAAAGCTCCAGGAGACAGTGAAGGACGGGGAGGCTGGCGTGCTGCAGTCCACGGGGCCCAAAGAGTTGGACACAACTTACCGACCGAACAGCAAGAAAGTGACTACCATATGAGTCTGAAACCCTGGTTATCTGGGGAGTTTCGGGGCCACGCCATTTTAAATAGGAATGTTTCATGTGCTACTTTTGTAGTTCTCATGGAATGCAGACCAGTTTGTGTGAATGTCTATCTCATCCCGTGTTCATTTGCTTCCAGTGGTCAAGCTGTAAGCTAGGCGAACCCTCAGCAGTGATTCCAGACCTAAACTAAGTTAATGACAACTGTGAAATGGATGTCCTTACCAAGGAATTACAAGGTTATACCACTTTCTCTCAGGATCTGAACAAAACAGTGGGGACATTTTTCATGGCTGAAACCCCCACTGTGACTGCTGTGTCTCTCCTGCCCAGCTGTCGTTGTCCTGTACATGCGATATGTGGGCTACAGGAATCCCCTTTTCCTGTTTGCAATCATTATTGATTCAAGTGTTTATTAGGAAGTCACTACACGCCAGACAATGGTGAATTCATTAGCTGGAACCAAGCATTAACCCTCGGGGTCGTGGACCTTAAGCTAGGGGTGCAGACAGGAAGCCCTTCAAACAAATGCATAAGTATGACATTGTAGAGTGATAAGACCACAAAGACTCCCACTTGGGCAATAGAATGTGGTGGAGTTAGGGACTGGCCTCTTAGACGGGGTGATCAGAGTGAGCCTCCCTAAGAAACTGACATTTGAACTGAGATTTAAATGACGTGACTGACCAAGTGCAGAGCTGGGGACTGTATCTGGCAGAGGCAACGGGAAGGGTCAAGACCCCTCCAACCCCAGCAGCCGGGGGAAACCTGAGGGGCTGGAGGGATGAAAAGAAAGCCGCTGGATCTTGAACAGAGTGAGCAGGGGAGTGGATGGCAGAGGTGAAGTGGACCGGGAGGCCCAGGCCAGGTCGGGGCGGCAAGCTACGCCCTGGGGACAATCCTCCTAGCTACCTGTTTTCGGTGAACTGAGAACTTATTTTTACAGATGCCCACTTGCAATCTCTATGATGATGGGGACACTGACTTTTGTTTTATTGTTTTCAAGTTTCA
>NW_011494715.1:9848594-9872054 GCF_000754665.1 Bison bison bison | reverse complement strand
TTTTTTTGTAATTTATTTTTTAATTGGAGTGTAACTGTAATTGAAAGTCAATTAATGCATCTCACAAACCAGAGCTTTATTCTTGTAACGATCAGCTGAGTGTTATAAAATTATATGTGTATATTTTAATATAATAATAACCTTTTGCTATTTAATAAGAATAAATTTATTTTTTAATATTTTGAAATTCGCCCAAGACTTGTCAAAATCTGTCTTCTCTCTTTTGATCAAAGTACCAGCAGTGCCCTTGGTCTCGTGTCTCGGTCCACACAGCCTACTATCTGCCTTTACAGGAAGTTTGGTAACTCTGAGGTCACGCCAACTACCGTGAGAATACACAATTCCTTTTTAATCATCCCGAGTTTCTTTTTTCTAAATGGTATCTGCTTCTTTCTTCTCTTATAACAAATATATTTATTGAATGCCTATTTGTGATGTTAGTAGGAAATGATACACAGTGGGAGAAAATAGCCTCTCAGATTATAGATAAAGTTGAAATATTGAGGTTGGTATTAATATTTCTACTTCTGTCTCCGTTTTCTCTCAATCTCGCCAATCTAGTTTCTAAAACCACAATAGACACACCCCTTAGATATAACTGACGTATACTATTGTATTAGTTTAAGGTGTACTGCTAAGTAAATTCATATGTGCATGTATATATATATACTGTGAATTGGCCATCACAATAAGTTTGGTTAACATCTGTCACTTCACATAGTTACAATTTTTTATCCTCATGTACACAAAAAAATTAGTTTAGAATTGCTCACATATTCTTCCATGAGAAACAGATTTACAAAGTCACGACTGGCATTAAAACACTTCTTATTTTCCTTGGGCCTTATAATATCCACTTAAAATTCTCTTTCCCAAAGAAACTTAGGTTGCTTCTTCTTCTACCCCTTCATTTGTGACACGATCACACTCATGTATTATTACTTACACCCCAGATTTGGGTTCCCCTCACATCCTGCTTGGCTTAGCTTATAAACAGATGTTTTGCTTATATGTTTATTTTTTGGTGTGTGTTTCGTGGTGCTGGTCTGAGCGTCAAAGCCCAGAGCCTCCTCAGAAGTGTCTCTCCTTTCTTTCCTGTTACCTTGCTCCCATTTTCAACTTCTTTCCATCCTTTCCTCACCCACCCCCTGGAGGATCTGTTTAGTTTCTTATTTATCCAACCTGCATTTCCTTTGCACAAATGAGCAGATCTGTGCATATTTGAGAGCCTTTTTTTTCTTACTTGAAGAATACACTACAGGTATTTTTCTGAACTGGGCTCTCGTTACTTCACAGCATTTTCTGGAAATCCCTCCAAATCAAACGCAGAACTCGCCCTCCCTCTCCTTATAGTTGTACAATGCTCCGTGTTTGTGGACGCACATGATTTATCGACTCCTCTCCTACAGATGGACATTTAGGTTTTCTCCCAAAGTTTGCAATGACAGACAATGCTGTAACGGACAGCATATATATGTTCATCTTGTTGGGACTGCACCTTCAGAGCATACTTCCAGAAGAGGAACTGTGGGGTCAAAGACACACATGTGTGTGGCTTTGTCAGATTTTGCCCAATTCCCCATCAGAATCCCACAGCAATGCCTGAGAGCTCCTGCCTCCCACAAACTCACCAACAGAATGTACTGTTAAGCTGGTGCCACTGTGAAGGTGATGAATTCTGAGTCAGTATTTTAATTCTCATTTTTCTGACCATGCGTGAGGAGGAAGGCATGGCAACCCACTCCAGCGTTCTTGCCTAGAGAATCTCACTGACAGTGGAGCCTCGTAGGCTATAGTCCACAGGGCCGCCAAGGGTTGGACCCGACTGAGGCGACTGAGCCGCACACACAGTTACGAGTGGCTCATTCTTCACACGTTTCAGAGCAGTCTTTGTGGCCATGCTTTGTAGCTTGTGGGAACTCAGTCCCCAGACCAGGGATTGAACTCGGGCCCTGGAGTTGAAAGCGTCCAGTCCTAAACACTAGACCAAAGAACCCTGTCCCTGTTCTTTGACATTTAAAAATATCAGCTTTTTGTCCCTTTGTGTCTCAATTTCTGGGAGATTTTAATCTACTGGAGACATTGTTGGGGTATATTTTATACATGTTGTCTTATAGTTTTTAGCGATCTTTTGATTTCATGTATGTTATTGTTGGGGTTCCCCCCATGTAACTTCTTTCTCTTACTGTAGTAAATGTATCAATCTTCTCTTGTATTACTTTGGGATTTGAAGTCATAGTTGGAAGGCTTTCTTTCCAGTATGGCTGAAGTGGAATCTACCCATTTCTTCTAGTACTTGCATAGCTTCACATTTTTACTCTAGACCCCTGATCTGTTTGGAGTGTTTTCTTATGGTGTGAAATATGGACCCAATTTTATAATTTTCCAGATGGCTACTCAGTTTTCCCAATATCATTTATTAAAAAGCCACTCTTTATCTCAGTGCTTTGAGATGCTACCTTCATTGTATTCTAAATTTCCATAAAGATCTTGGCTATGCTAGGCTTTCTCTTGTTTCACTGGTCTGTGAGTGTGTGTTCAGTCGCTCGGTCATGTCTGACCCCGTGGACTGTAACCTGCCAGGCTCCTCTGTCCATGGGATTCTCCAGGCAAGAGTACTGGAGCGGGTTGCCATTTCCTCCCTCAGGGGATCTTCCTGAGCCAGGGGTCGTACCCGTGTCTCTGGTGCCTCCTGCACTGGCAGGCAGATCTTTGCCACTGTGCTACCTGGGAAGCCCCGTTCACTGCTCTATCCGTCCATCTATGTATCCATTCCATGCTGATTTACTCATAGAAGCTGTGTAGTCTGTCTTAATGTTTGCTAGGACTAGCGCCCATCAGAGCTTTTTACTTTTCAAAGTTTATTTTTTTCCTGGCTCTACTTATATATTAGTTTTTCTATATGAACTTTAGTATCAGTTTACCCAACTCCATAAAATAGTCCATAAATGAGAAACTTGGGCACAAATTCAGAAAGAAATAAAGATAGGGGAGGGAGGGACAGCCTCCTCCCCAGGACTCTCATGTGCCAGACTGGAACATGGCTCATCTGCTCTAACAGACTGGTTACTGGGGACCTACCATCTGCCCAGCAGCAGATCCGGGAATAGAGTGGTGACCTTAACAGGAAGAGCGACCTTTGCCACAACGATGTGGCTAAAAAGCTTGGCGTTGAGAAGCACAGTTTGGAAGTGGTCCTTTGTATACATGCTTTTCTCTTCTTGCTACAAATTCCCAGGAAATAGGGAATTTTGAAATAATGTTATGAAGTCTGAAACAGAGCTTACAGTCTCCCCAGGCTGCAGAATCATCATCTCCAAGTCACTCTTGACACTCCCTCTTTCCACTGCTGCTGCTGCTGCTGCTGCTAAGTCGCTTCGGTCGTGTCCGACTCTGTGCGACCCCATGGACTGCAGCCTAACAGGCTCCTCCATCCAGGGGATTTTCCAGGCAAGAGTACTGGAGTGGGGTGCCATTGCCTTCTCCACCCTCTTTTCACTGCCAACATCTAATCCATCACTCCCCCCCATGTATTTCACGTCCACAATTGCTCCCAAGTCCAAGCACATCTCTTCAGCTCACTTTCATTCTTCTGATCCAGCCCTTCAGACCAGCATTATCGTCATACATGCCTGGACTAAGGCAAGTGTGCCCTAAACCCCTCTCTCTCTCCATCTCTCATTCAGCACCTAGCAGCTTGAACAATCAAGATCTTTATAAACAGGACTCAGATCGTGTCTCTCCCCAGATTTCCCACCCTTCAGTGGCTTGTTCACATTCTTTGTTTTTTTTTGAACTTTTAATTTTATTTCTTTAAATAAATTTATTTATTTTAATTGGAGGATAATTACTTTACAATATTATAGTGGTTTTTCCATACACTGACATGAATCTGTCACGGGTGTACATGTGTTCCCCATCCTGAACCCCCTCCCACCTCCCTCCCCATCCCATCCCTCTGGGTCATCCCATTGCACCAGCCCCGAGAACCCTGTATCATGCATTGAACCTGGACTGGTGATTTGTTTCATATATGATATTATACATGTTTCAATGCCATTTTCCCAAACCATCCCACCCTCGCCCTCTCTCACAGAGTCCAAAAGACTGTTCTATACATCTGTGTCTCTTGCTGTCTTGCATAAAGGGTTATCATTACCATCTTTCTAACTTACATATATGTGCATTAGTATACTGTATTGGTGTTTTTTTTTCTGGCTTACTTCACTTTGTATAATAGGTTCCACTTTCATCCACCTCATTAGAACTGATTCAAATGTATTCTTTTTAATGCTGAGTAATATTACATTTGGAGAAGGAAATGGCAGCCCACTCCAGTGTTCTTGCCTGGAGAATCCCAGGGACGGGGGAGCCTGATGGGCTGCCATCTCTGGGGTCGCACAGAGTCAGACACGACTGAAGCGACTCAGCAGCAGCAGCAATACTCCATTGTGTATATGTACCACAGCTTTCTTATCCATTCATCTGCTGATGGACATCTAGGTTGCTTCCATGCCCTGGCTATTAAAAACAGTGCTGCGATGAACATTGGGGTACACGTGTCTCTTTCAATTCTGGTTTCCTCAGTGTGTATGCCCAGCAGTGACAACACAGAAATACAAAGGATCATAAGAGACTACTACCAGCAACTATATGCCAATAAAATGGACAACTTGGAAGAAATGGACAAATTCTTAGAAAAGTACAACTCTCCAAAACTGAACCAGGAGGAAATAGAGAATCTTAACAGACCCATCACAAGCACAGAAATTGAAACTGTAATCAGAAATCTTCCAGCAAACAAAAGACCAGGACCAGACAGCTTCACAGCTGAATTCTACCAAAAATTTAGAGAAGAGCTAACACCTATCCTACTCAAACTCTTCCAGAAAATTGCAGAGGAAGGTAAACTTCCAAACTCATTCTATGAGGCCACCGTCACCCTAATACCAAAACCTGACAAAGATGCCATAAAAAAAGAAAACTACAGGCCAATATCACTGACGAACATAGATTCAAAAATCCTTAACAAAATTCTAGCAATCAGAATCCAACAACATATTTAAAAAATCATACATCATGACCAAGTGGGCTTTATCCCAGGGATGCAAAGATTCTTCAATATCCACAAATCAATTAACATAATATACTACATTAACAAACTGAAAGATAAAAACCATATGATTATCTCAATAGATGCAGAACAAGCCTTTGACAAAATTCAACATCCATTTATGATAAAAACTCTCCAGAAAGCAGGAATAGAAGGAGCATACCTCAACATAATAAAAGCTATATATGACAAACCCAGAGCAAACATTTTCCTCAATGGTGAAAAATCGAAAGCATTGCCCCTAAAGTCAGGAACAAGACAAGGATGCCCACTTTCACCATTACTATTCAATATAGTTTTGGAAGTTTTGGCCACAGCAATCAGAGCAGAAAAAAGAAATAAAAGGAATCCAGATTGGAAAAGAAGTAGTAAAACTCTCACTGTTTGCAGATGACATGATCCTATACATAAAAAAACCCTAAAGACTCCACCAGAAAATTACTAGAGCTAATCAATGAATATAGTAAAAAAGTTGCAGGATATAAAATCAACACACAAAAATCCCTTGCATTCCTATACACTAACAATGAGAAAACAGAAAGAGAAATTAAGGAAACAATTCCATTCACCATTGCAAGGAAAGGAATAAAATACTTAGGAATATATCTACCTAAAGAAACAAAAGACCTATATATAGAAAATTATAAAATACTGGTGAAAGAAATCAAAGAGGATACAAATAGATGGAGAAATATACTCTGTTCATGGACTGGAAGAATCAATATAGTGAAAATGAGTATATTACCCAAAGCAATCTATAGATTCAATGCAATCCCTATCAAGCTACCAACGGTATTTTTCACAGAACTAGAACAAATAATTTCACATTCTTTGTTATTCATGATCTGCTAGTCTCTGCAGGATCTGGCTCCTGCCCATCTCATGCTGCTCTTCCTTTCATTCACTGAGCTATGAGATGGTTGCACGGCATTGCTGACTTGATTGACTTGTGTTTGAGTAGGCTCCAGGAATTGATGATGGACAGGGAGGCCTGGCATGCTGCAGTCCATGGGGTCACAAAGAGTCAGACACGACTGAGCGACTGAACTGAACTGATCACCTCCCTGGCTCTCTCCAGCTTCGAGAAAGTGCCCTGCTTCTCCCATGGGCTCTTCCCATGTCTGTCACCTCCTCCACACCCTGCCTTCCTGCCAAGTAGCCTCCTCGGGATCCCACTGTCAGGTTTAAACACTCCTCTTGGAGGAAACTTTCCTGTACCCCATCCTTCACAGGCCCCATTTCTGCACTTGCTTTCAGCTGTGTGTTCCTCTCTCACATCACAACAACTCCACAATTAACTGATGAAAACAAAACTGGAGACAACAAAGAAACAACTGAATCCCAAACTTGAAACTTTTTAACATTTGAGCAGTACAGTGTCTGCGGTATTTTGGGTGAGGGCGTTGATGGGTACTTGCTGGGGAAAATTGAATAAAGTTTACTTACTTGCAGATAGACTCATTTAGATTTATGAATTTCAAATGTATACCTTTTTATACAGTCTTCTATAATTACTGTGGTTTGGATTACAAGTTGCCATTTGAGATTTTTATTTCAAGCACTCAAACGACAAAAGGCGACCATTTCTTACATTATCTCCAACACTGCCAGGTGTTCTTCCATCATCAAATTGTTAAAGAAAACACACAAAACATATGCTTTCCATTGTTCCCTGCATAATCCATAGCTATAGAAGTGTGGGTTGCTTACAGTCTCAGCAGAAATGAGTGAGCATGAAATATTCATAAGCTTGGTGTTTGTGATTATTAAGTAATGGCCAATTCTGGTGAGTTTGTCACTTAAAAAATACAGATATTTATTAAACAATTGAATAGTCACTATAGGAGAGCTCACATTACAGTAGAAGCCAAGACAGATTCCTCAAGAAGAATAGTGAAGATTTTTGAAAATAAAGGACAGGAAACTGTGGGAAATACAGATGCATATGGGATTCAGCACAAACGATCCATGTCATCTTCAAGGTCTTCAAAGGTATCTGTGTCATATTTAATTTCCAGTGGAGAAGTAACATTTAAGACTTTGGGGCTCTAGAGACAGTCCCATCTGGAGGTGAGTCTTCCTTTCTTACTAGTTCCTGTGATACTAGGCAAGTTACTGAAGTTTGCTTAGCTTCACTTTTCTTTTTCTAATCTAAAATGGCAACAGCAATAGACTGAGCCTCCTAATGTGACTGTCCTCAGTAAGCTTGATAACGGGTCTCATGTAATAAGCATTTAAGCCATGTTAGGTATCATTTCAGTCTTCTTGATTCTTGTGTCCAATATTTTCTCTTGAAAATCAGCATTCATCCTATGCAAGTGGAGACAAAGGGGAGTCCCTAAGTCAGATCCTGAGAGTGGATCTAGAAGATGCAGTGTATAGATCTGGATTCCAAAGAACTGAATGTCAAAGACGACACTGCACCTTCTTATCTTTGAGACTGTGTGTCTCCTTTCCTGATGTATAGATAAGGGTAATGTTTCTATACATTTAATGACATCTAGTAAATCAAAGTATTTTATATATTGTATGTAACTCAAAAATGGCAGCTTTTGCTTATTTAATTCACTTAACAGATAATTAGTGAGCCCTTGGACTTCATGGGGCCATGAATTGGTTGCAAGAGTAGAGATACATGAAATGCCTATTTCACTAAGTCCTCTCCATTTCTCCTCTCAGTAAGAAGAAAATCAGCATCTGGTGTTTAAAAAACAGCTATTACAACTTGATTAATTGATATTAAAAATATGTACACAATTCAAAGGTATGCAGTGAAGTACTGAAAGATCGAGACACTGCTTGCAATAGCAAAAAATAGGATAAATAAACCTAAGACATCATTAACAGTACACAAGATATGCCAATGGGATATACATCTGTTTAAAGGAATATTATGCAGCCCTTAAAAAGAATAAGGCACCCCCTAAGTGAGAGGCAGTGATTTCAGGCTGAGAGGTGATGCTGCAGAGTGGTTTGTGGAATGGGGTCAGAGCTACAGTAAGGATCGTTGCAAGGATTAAAACTCAGAGCTATGTCAGATTTAGAATGCTATCATATATGTGGGGCACATGCTGGATCAGAACCATCATCGTTGTCATCACTGAAGTGGGATATTTCAAAGGTATACCATTAAATAAAAAATCCAGGTGCGTAATTATGTCTACATACTACTATATGTGGAGAAGGAAATGGCAACCCACTCCAGTGTTCTTGCCTGGAGAGTCCCAGGGATGGGGGAGCCTGGTAGGCTGCAGTCCATGGGGTCTCACAGAGTTGGACATGACTGAAGCGACTTAGCAGCAGCAGCAGCAGCTACTATATGTGCATAAAAATATACATTAGAGAATGGGAAAATATGTTTTAGATAAACACATATTTCTGGAAATATTTAGAAGAAATTCACCATGTTGTTATCTCTAGAAAACTGGGTGTGATGGGAGGGAAGGGGGAGAGTGACTCCTAATGTGAAAAATAATCAAGTCCATTTGGAATATTTACCATATACACATATCACCTCTTCAAAACTAACAATAAAACCAAGCTAGATAAAATAAATAAATATGTCAGTTCAGTTCAGTCACTCAGTCATGTATGACTCTTTGTGACCCTATGGACCGCAGCATGCCAAGCCTCCCTGTACATCACCAACTCCCGGAGTTTACTCAAACTCATGTCTATCAAGTTGGTGATGCCATCTAACCATCTCATCCTCTGTCATCCCCTTCTCCTCCTGCCTTCTATCTTTCCCATCATCAGGGTCTTTTCCAATGAGTTGGTTGCTTGCATCAGGTGGCCAAAGTATTGGAGCTTCAGCTTCAGCATCAATCCTTCCAATGAATATTCAGGACTGATTTCCTTTAGGATGGACAGGTTGGATCTCCTTGCAGTCCAAGGGACTCTCAAGAGTCTTCTCCAACACCACAGTTCAAAAGCATCAATTCTTCTGCACTCAGCTTTCTTTATAGTCCAACTCTCACATCCATACATGACTACTGGAGAAGGCATAGCCTTGACTAGACGGACTTTTGTTGGCAAAGTAATGTCTCTGCTTTTTAATATGCTGTCTAGGCGGGTCATAACTTTCCTTCCAAGGAACAAGTGTCTTAATTTCATGGCTGCACTCACCATTTGCAGTGATTTTGGAGCCCCAGAAATAAATTCTCTCACTGTTTACATTATTTCTCCATCCATTTGCCATGAAGTGATGGGACCGGATGCCATGATCTTAGTTTTCTGAATGTTGAGCTTTAAGCCAACTTTTTCACTCTCCTCTTTCACTCTCATCAAGAGGCTCTTTAGTTCCTCTTTGCTTTCTGCCATAAGGGTGGTGTCATCTGCATAGCTGAGGTTACTGATATTTCTCCCCACAGTCTCGTGTATGTGTATATATGTGTGCACATGTCTGTATGTATATGCGTCTGTGTTTGCATGTGTGTGTGTGTGTGTATGCATGTGTGTGCATGTATGCATGCTATACATGCATGTGTGTTGTGTGTGTGCATTCATGTAAATGTGTGCTGTATTTATGTGTAGGTGTGCATGTGTGTGATTGTTCTGTGCTGTCATCTCCGTTCTCTGGGGTCCATTTTCATCGACGTATGGCAGGATAAAACTTCTGAGCACTGCCCAGTTCTTCAGTCAGACCTTGAATGCTTTTAGCAATTAAGCAGCTGCAATGACCGCCGCACCGCAGGGCCCAGAAGCCTGAGCACAGAGACCGCCTTTGCCGTCCCGCCCTCCCAGGGCTTGGGGCCGGGGAGGCCTTGAGCAGCCTGCGTCAGTGCAGCTGGAGTCAGCAAACTTACACGTGAGATTTATCAAAAGGGTTGGCCTCTTGGAGGCCTCTGCAGCTGTCAAGCCAAAGGGAAGAGAACGTTAAAAAGAAAAAAAGTTCGAACCACCCTACCCACTCTCCTCCAACAGCACAGCAACTTATGTAAACTGTTTTCTCTAAGTAGCCCCAAAGTCACTTAAAGCATTTAATTCAGTCCGAGTGGGCGAAGCCTCAAGGCTTCAAACTTTTGTGCCTGCGCTGTACGAACGTCCCTGGCACCACGTGGCTCTCAGGAGATGCCGCTGAGATTCCCAGGAGGACTGTGGGCGCGCAGGTGCTCCTGGCGCCAGGGATGTCAGATCTGGGTCGGGAGGCTGGACGCGCCTGTCTGTAGCTTTATCAGCAGGACAGACGGTCTTGAGGGGCCAGGTTTGATGTCTTGCGGCCCCTCTCTGCCACGTGTGAAACACCTTTCTCCTGAGAAGGAGGCGGGCCCTCCCTGATTCTGCTTTCAGGGGCAACACACAGGCCCCCGAGGCAGCGCTGCGGGAGCGGCCCTTCCAGGACACACGTGCGTGCGAGGCCAGGAGCCAGCGAGCCCTGCGGGACGAGCTTGCGCGCTCCCTGCGCCCTCAGACCTGCATGCGCCCCGCTTCCTCCCTGGGAGGATGCTGAGAGACAGACAGCTTGGCTCTAACCCTGCTTCTGCCTCTAACTAGCGATAGGCACACTGCCTGACCTCTCTAGGCCAAATTTTCTACTCTGTATATTGAGGATAAATAAATTCATTCAAGTAACATCTGAGCTTTAGTCTTTGCAGGACTTGTACTTTTACAGATAATAAAGAAGCCTGAGCACCAAAGAACTGTGGTGCTGGAAAAGACTCTTAGAGTCCCTTGGACTGCAAGGAGATCCAGCCAGTCCATCCTAAAGGAAATCAGTCCTGAATATTCATTGGAAGGACTGATGCTGAAGCTGAAACTGTAATACTTTGACCACCTGATGCAAAGAGCTGATTCACTGAAAAAGACCCTGATGCTGGGAAAGATTGAAGGCGGGAGGAGAAGGGGATGACAAAGGATGAGATGGTTGGATGGCATCACCGACTCGCTGGACATGAATCTGAGCAAACTCCTGGAGAAAGAGGAGGACAGAGAAGCCTGGCATGCTGCAGTCTATGCGATCACAAAGAGTTGGACACGACTTGGCAACTGAACAGCAACACCTTTGGCAGAATCTCTAGGCAAGGTTATAGAGGTCCAAGAGAGAAGCTCTGTGGGGAAGGAAAACCAGGAAGTCCCTACCAGTACCTTTTCAAGTCCTAAGCTTAGACTCCTGTTTGTAATAAAAGATTAACAGGAGAGAAACAATAGACACGGCTTTGATCCCTGATCCATGAAGATCCTACGTGCGGCGGAGAAGCAGGCCCGCGTGCCCCAAGCTTCGAGCCTGTGCTCCGGTCATGGGAGCACAACTCCTGAGCGCATGCACCTGCAGCCGAGCTCCACGGCAAGAGACGCCACCGCGGTGAGAAGCCCGCACCACACACACCTGGAGAGCAGACCCCGCTCGCGGCAACCAGAGAAAAGTTCCAAACAAAGGCCCAGCACAGCCAGAAATAAATGAAATTGTAAAAAAGAATCTTTATGCCAAAGATTCACGTTTGGGTGACAAATTCTGCTCCCCTTCGACTCCACTGTAGAGGATCTTAAGGGACTAGTCCTTCTTAGGTAACTGATAATGATGGAACCCCCACCCCCCCACTGAGTGTAGACAATGCTGGAATACTCTTCTTAGAGTGAAGGCAGTTGGGAAGGATAACTGCTCACCTCCAAAAGGTGATACGTGAGAATTAATCAGGAAAGTGCTGGTGGAGCTCTTGGCAGTGCCCAGCACAGACTAAGCCCTGGACAAGTCTCGGTATTATTCATCTGAGTCCAGTTTTCCACTTTTCAGGGAAGCCACATGACCGGTTCCAATTCTCCCGCTGTCTGCTTTCAGAAACCCAGGTCCCTCTCTTTCACGCATCATCCCACTGGTGCTTTTACTTCAACTTGTCAGTTATTTGTCTCTGACCCTCCCGGGGAGCCTGAGATCCCTCTGGGCAGGGATGCTGGCTTTCTGCTGTTACCGTTCTCCATTCTCTTCTGAGGGCTTGTCCGGGGCCTGGGAAACACTCATATTTCTAATGAATAAAGAACCACAGCAAAGAACACACTCTCTTTCATCTTAAAGAATCTGACCAAGCATTTCTCCTATGTACCTAAGCCAACATCTAAATCTCTGAGTCTAAACATCTTGACATCCAGCTTTACTCCATGACGACTCAGTCGGAGCCAATCGCAGGACAGGGATGTCACCGTGGATCCGGAACTCCTCGGGCGATGCTGACATTTTCTCTGGCCTGGAACTCTTGGCTGATCGTGCTAGGATCCCTAGTTCAATCTTCCTCACTGTGTTAACTATACTGTAAATATATTTAGCTCTGTGACTGGCTTCTGATGGCCAGGCTTCTAAGAGGTCTTGTAAAGGAAAAACTGTCACCCCGATTCTTTTGGTTCCGCACCCCCTACACTCTTTCATAACATCTGCCTGGCGGTGCACTGGCCCTACAGCGCGTTCAGCAATAATCACCCTGAAATCCCACACACTGCTTCAGCACCTGGGAGGGACTGAAATCCCACACACTGCTTCAGCACCTGGGAGGGACTTAGCTGAACGCCCATGTTGGCTTGAAGCTCAGAATGAAAAAGGAAAAAAAAAGAAACACCTGCTTCTGCCATTTTTAACAGTGTTTCTGCAAATGTGAGGGCGTCCTCGCCCCGCACCGTGGGGGGTGGGCACAGCCCCTCTCTGCTGCCCCTGGGATCTGCACCTCTTCTTCTCCGTGAGTCAGTACCCTCCCTAAGGTTCACCCACATTCAATTCTTGTTGTCACTCCAAACGCAGTTTCATTTTGGATCTACGACAGACCAAGGTCAAGTCAGAGAATAAAATCAGATTAACAGAGGGTCAAATGTTCAGGACGACCAAGACCAGCATGAATGTGAAATCGCTGACCAAAGGGCAACCTTCAAGGGCCCACCTGAGCAGAAGGGAGAAAAATGCAGATGAGGCTGGAAAAGGATGGGCTGACTGAACTGGAGACTTCTTAAGGGGCAGGCTGGCGCACAGGAGGCAGTCACAGCTGTCTGGATGGCCAGCCATCCCAGTCTGCCTGGGATATGATTTTCAGTGTTAAAATCAAGAAAGCCCCAGGAAAACTGGGACCAGTTTGGATGAGCAGAGCCTGACTTTGGAGAAGTCGGAAAGCCCAGGCTCATCCAACTAGCACCCCGCGCTGACCGGCGTCACACCCAGCCCCTCTAGTTCAAAGCAGATGCCCGCTCTGCATCCCTGAGGACAGAGAGCTTGGAGAAGGGGAGGGTGGCCAGGGAAGAAAGACGTGTTCTACTTTGATATATCCAGCACATTCTTTCTCTCCTTTTATTCCTTTTCAAGCAAAGAGATATGGACCCAGACATCTGAGAGCTTTTAAAACATAATTTCAAAGGCAAGGTTGCTTCTCTGAAAAGGCAGCTCAAGCATGTCCCGGAACTGTTCATGCACAGCAAACAGCCGCGGAAGGTGCCGCTGTATGCCGACTGTGCCATCCTGGGCTCAGAGATGTGAGGAGCAGGGCAGGGAAGCAAACAAACGGGGCTCAGAAGAGAAACCCAGGCAGCTTCGGACACTGGGTTCTGGAGTGTCTTATTCTTGCAGTCAGGAAATATTTGGTCCACCGAAGACAGAAAGAGAAGCAGAAAAGCAAAGAAAGGAAGTCAGTGTCTAAGAGCTAAGGCTATGCTTGCTGCAGGCATAGTCCAGAAGGGGAAAAAAAAACAAGGAGAAAGCATCACAGTGTAGAAAAGAAATGGATCGGAGTTCAGAAATCCCTCCAGGGCATCAGCAAAATGAAGCCAGAGACGCCTAGGCAGGAAGATAACACAGGCAGTAATGCCCCGAAGCTAACAAAAAAAGCCCTGTGCTCGAGATCACAGTTACTAGGCAGTTAAAAAAAGAAAATCCCAGGATCAAATCCTGCAGATGGGCAGCTCGCTCCACTCCACGAATCCCACACAAAGAGGGTGCTCTGGACAGAGCTGGAGACAGCACGCAGCCGTCTGGCCCAAGGATCAAGGTCTCCGGGGCTGCGCTGTCTCTGGCTCACCTCCAGCCCTTTGCTTATTTGATGTTTAATTGGATTTCAGCAGCAGAACCGGAAAAGCTAACCTGGACCTGCATGCAGGAACATCACTGCCCACAACAAAGCCCAGCTGTGCTCCCCAGGGCTTCGGTGAGCAGGAAGTCAGGGACCACTTTCATAAGGGAAAAAGAAGAGGAAAACCTTCACATGCTTTCCTGGGAAACGACACATACAACCAGGAAACAAAACATGCATCCAGTTCGTGGCGATCGCAGGCAGAGCGGACGTGCGGCTAAAATGCCCTTCAGGAGGTCTTCCCTGGTGGTCACTGGTTAAGAATCCAGCTGCCAATGCAGGAGATGTGGGTTCGATTCCTGATCCAGGAAATTCCCACATGTGTGGAGCAACTCACCCGTGGGTCACAACCATTGAAGCTGAGCTCTAGAGCCTGGGAGCTGCAGCTGCTGAGCGCACGTGCTCACTTACTGGCGGCCGCAGGCCCCAGAGCTGGGTTCTACAGCAAGAGAAGCCCCACGATCATCAGAACGAGAAGCCTGGGCCCCGCAGCTGTAGCCCCTGCTCGCCTCACCTAGAAAAAAGCCCACGCCTCAGTGAAGACACAGCACCATCAAAGAAATAAATACAATTATTTTAAAATGTACTTTAAGATGTCTGATGTGTCCTGATGAACACATTATGCGTCGTGTCTCGTGTGAGGCCGCTTGGTTATCTCGGAATACTCGGCCACGCCCATATGCACCCTTCACGCAGACTGGTGTTGGATGCCTCCTGCATTCAGTGTACTGAACGCCTGCTATAGACCCTGTCTAATGCACGTACTGGATACTTACAGTGTATGTCGGAGTATTAATACTCAGGCACTAGGAAAGAGCAGTGAACAAAGCAACAAAAGCCTCTACCTTCATGAAACTTAAATTCTAATTGTTGAGACAGGTTAAAAAAACACTTAAATATATAACAGACATTTTTATGAGTACTTCAAAAAGAAATGAATAAAGCGAAGTAAATGACTAGCTTGTGAAAGCAGCACATCTTAGACAGGCTGGCTAGGCACAGCCTCTCTGGGAGGGACTGAGCCACGATCCATACACACGACCCACAAAGGTTTTCTCAAGCAGAGGACACAGTGAGGTCACAGCCCACGGGCTCCTCATGTCGGAGGAACGACAGGGAGGCCATGGAGATGACGGAAGCTTGGACCAGAGGGCTGTTCCTGAGAAGTGTTGAGATGAGCTTCCCAGGTGACTCGGTGGTAAAGAATCCACATACCAATGCAGGAGACAAAGGAGACACAGTTTGCTCTCTGTGTCGGCAAGATCCCCTGGAGGAGGAAATGGCAATGCACTCCAGTGTTCCTGCCTGGGAAATCCATGGACAGAGGAGCTTGGTGGGCTACAGTCCATGGATCACAAAGAGTCAGACACGACTGAGCACACACACACACACACACACACACACACACATTTTGAAGGTAACGTTGTCAGGGCGAGAATTCCTAACAGAAAACACATATACCAGCTTCCTCTTCTCGTGCAGACATTTGTGACAGATTCTCCAAGTTGGGTCTGTAGGCAATTAACAGTGAACTTGATGCTTAAAGGAGAAAGCAGAGAACTGCCTCATGGCCTTAGGCCTCTACAATTTAGTGCATCCCTGTATCCCTCCTTCCATTCAGTCAATTTACAAGCATGTGAAAGTGAAAGTGAACGCTTTAGTCACTCAGTCATGCCTGGCTCTTTGCGACCACAAGGACTGTGTACCCCACCAGGCTCCTCTGTCCAGGAGACTCTGCACACAAGAATACAGGAGTGGGTTGCCATTCCCTTCCCAGGGGATCTTCTCGACCCGGGGATCGATCCCGGGTCTCCTGCATTGTAGGCGGGTTCTTAAACCATCCGAGCCAATTTATTTACCATCTGATACCTCTCCAGCACTGGACTGGATGTCTGGGGAGAAAAATGAATAAGGTACAATCTCTCTATTCAAGGGCAGAATCTTGCTGATGAAGACAGATATCATAAAGCAATATGGCAAGTCCCTTCATTACAGTTGATGCTGAATGCTCCATAGGATTTGAGGAGTAAAGGTTGGTCTGGGAACTGTTCCCCAGGAAGTGAGACGTGGAGTCAAAAGATATCAGTTAAAGCATGAGGAGGTGCCTGCCAGAAAAAGTCAGGGAGGGAAGCAGAGCTGGGGAGGGAGTTGTAGGCAGAAGGGAGCCTGGTTAGAGGCACAGGTGGTGGGGTCAGGAGACTTAGAAGGCACGTCAACAGCTAGGAGCTGCTGGAACAACATTCCATGCTTCACTGACACCTGAAATCCCTGTTATTAAACATGCAGGTTTCAGACCCTCCCCGGGAGATGCTGGTTCAGCAGGTGCCTGGTGGGAAGTGGGTGCATGGACTTACAAGAGGAATTGTGATTCCTAGTAACTTTGAGATCCACCTGCAATACAGAAGACCCCAGTTTAATTCCTGGGTCATAAAGATCCCCTGGAGAAGGGATAGGCTACTCACTCCAGTGTTCTTGGGTTTCCCAGGTGGTTCAGCTGGTAAAGAATCCGCCTGCAATGTGGGAGACCTGGGTTCGATCCCTGGGTCAGGAAGATCCCATGGAGGAGAGCATGGCAACCCACTCCAGTATTCCTGCCTGGAGAATCCCATGGGCAGAGGAGCCTGGAGGACTGCAGTCAATGCGGTCACAAAGTCAGACACAACTGAGCCGCTGAGGACAGCGCATCGCAGAGGACAGACAGTCAGGGGAGGGGGGATGGGGCGGAGAGTTGGACAGGGTCAGAAGGTTGATCCGAGAAATGCACGTGTGGACAATGCCTGTGTCCTTAGTATGAAAGCAGTTAGGGTCCGTGACAGCTTCTGAGGCGGACGACTCTAGAGCCTGTTACACAGAGTGAAGTAAGTCAGGGAGAGAAATATCATACACTAACGCGTATACACGGACTCTAGAAAAATGGTACCGATGGAATTACTTGCAGGGCAGGAAGAGGCACAGATACAGAGTGGACTTGTGGGCACAGCAGGGGAAGGAGAGGGTGGGACGAGTTGAGAGAGGAGCGCTGAAATATAGACACTGTTGTTACTGTCTAGCTGCTCAGATGTGTCCGACTCTCCGCAACCCCATGGACAGTGGCCCGCCAGGCTCCTCCATTCATGGATTTCCCAGGCAAGAACACTGAAGAGGGCTGCCCTCTCCTTCTCCAGGGGATCTTCCCAAACTAAGGATCGAACCTGCATCTCCTGCCTTGGGAGGAGGAGTCTTTAGCACCGAGCCCCAGGGAAGCCCGCATTCACGTCACCACGTGGGAAACAGGATCCGGAGCTGCCACAGGGCGCAGGGGCTCCGCAGGCTCTGTAAGAACCCGGATAACCCGGATGTGGGACGGGGCGGGGGAGGGGAGGCGGGGCCGCTGTGCTGGGTCACCTTACTGTACTTACGGCAGAAACCAACACAGCATCCTGAAGCAATTATCCTCCAAATAGTGGTTTTTAAAAAAAGAGAGGAAAGAAAGAGGAGAGGGAGAGATGGCGAGTAGAGGGAACAGCAGAGAGAGATTAGAGGACTAATAAAAAGATGATTGCACTTTATTTTGGAAAGTAAGACAATAAACCCCCTCACACACACAGTACCGTTTTCTATTACTTCATAGAAAAAAGAAAATTTGAAATTAAAAAAAATGCTAAAGTCATGATCTCACACAAAAAAAGAAGAAGAATATTGCATTAGTTTTTGGTTGTTGCCATAAAAATTTCCATCACTTTCGTGGCTTAATGTAACTCAGGTTTATTATCAAATAATTCTGCAGATCAGAGATCAGACATGGGTCTCACTGGGATGAAGATGATGTTGGCAGGGCCGCCTTCCTTTCCGCAAGCTCTACTATGAGGACTGCTTCCTCACCTTCCCAGCTTCCAGAGGCTCCTTACATCCACCGGCTCGTGGCCCCTCTTCACCTTCAAGGGAGAGAGATGAAGCGAGTCTTTTCCACATCACATCTCTGACTCCTTCGGTCAATTGCCTCCCTTTGGCCAAAACCGAGAGAGATTTTTCACTTCTAAGAATTCAACTGATTACACTGGACTCACCTGGATAATCCAGGCCAGTTTCCTGGTCTTAGTGCCTTTTTAATATATATATCGATTAGAGGATAATCAGTTTGCAATGCAGTGAATCAGCTATAAGGAGACATACGTCCACTCCCTCTCGGGCCCCCTCCCACGCCCGCCCATCCCACAGCTCCAGGCTGTCACAGAGTTTGGCGCTGAGCTCCCGGATGGAAACAGCAGCTCCGTACACAGGGGGCGTCCCTGTCAGTGTCACCCTGAGTCCGTCCCACCCCCTCCTTCCCCTGCTGTGTCTGCAAGTCTGTCTCTACATCTGTTTCTATTCCTGTGTTTCTATTCAGTGCCATTGTTTCTAGATTCCATATTTATCCATTAATAGACATATTTGTTTTTCTCTTTCTGACTTACTTCACTCCGGATGACAGACTCTAGGTTCATCCACCTCACTACAGCTGACTCAACTTTGTTTGTTTTTATGGCTGTTTTTAATTCCATTCCATCTGCAAAGTTCTTTTCGCCATGTAAGTGTCACAATCACAGGGTTCTGGGGATTATGAAGTGGGCACCTACAGGAGGGCATTGTTCTGCAGATGACAGATACGTTAAATTGGAAAAAATCCAGCCTTTGAGAGCCTCCTTCCACCGTTCCTAGTATCCTTAGCTCATTCTGGACCATCAGTGGCCCTTTAGGAAGGAACTCTCACGGGTCCATAGGGGCAATCACCATTCAATGAAGGATTTTATGCTTGGGAGTCAGTCACAGCTGTTTCACTGGGAAGAGGATTCCACAGGTATCAAGTTAACTCAGATGCTATACAGTCATTAACCAAAAAGGGACAACCGTATCTTAAAAAAAAAAAAAATTCCCAATTAAAATGGACACATTCTGTGGCAGCCTGGATGAGAAGGGAGTTTAGGGAAGAATGGATACATGAATATGTATGGCTGAGTCACTCTGCTGTCCACTTGAAACTATCACATTGTTAATTGACTATATTCCGATACAAAATAAAATGTGTAAAAATTGGACATATCCCTTCGTGTTATTTTATACTCAGTATAAACTGAGTCCTTAAGAAAGAAGGCTTTTGATAGTTATGCCCCACACTTAGTGGCTAAAAACTTTGCCTTAGGCAGTATGCAGATTTCATTTGTAATACACAGGGACGTTGTTAGGAGGCACCCTATCTGTAGGTGTGCCCTTTCTCTCGAGCATCCCTTTGTGAGTTTGCATTGACACAGACAAATAAACCCAGTTAGCACAAAAGCTGGTCTGTGCAAGTATATTAGTCACCTCTCCCAAAGAATTTTTTTTAAGTAGCATCTCACTGCATAATAAATGAATCTAAAGGGAGCTAGGGAAGTTCATTTAGAGGCAAGAAGAAGTGCACAGCAATACGTGACAACATTTAAGAGCCAAGAGAAACGACTGAGCTCAGCGTAAAGTCTGCTGCCACTCAATCACCCCAGAGTCTGCCAGTTTTGTTCTATTCCTTCGTGACGGGTGAAGCTTAATAAAGCGTATTTACACTCATGGTTTCCTTTGACTCTGGTTCTGAGTCGCTTTCCTGTGATTCTGTATTTCCTCTTAGTTGTGACAAGGCCAAAGTGACGGAGAGCAGCTGGTTGCCTGGGCTGCTGACCAACAGCGAGCTGTTTGGATTGAGTCCAGAGGAGACGAGCAGGAAGGTAGAAGGTTTGGGTTCTCTGTTTCCCAGGGGCTTTCTCTTCTCAAGTTCGTCTTTTCGATGAATTACACAAGTCTTCCCTGTCTCTACATACAGTGATCTACGGAAAAACTTTTCTCCTCTTGGGATATTTAACTTTTTAAAGCAAAATATACAGAGTATAAGGAAGAAACAGATCCCTCGTAGTACAGCTACTCAGAGTTAACTGCTTTAGTGTGTTGTCCTCTCTGTGTTCAAGACCTTTCTGAGAAGTGACAGGGCTCCAGTTCGGTGAGGCGCTGTAAGTAGGCTCCGTGGGTCTCTCTCACTGAACGCAGCTGGAGAGCCTGGACAGGACACACGCAGTGGCCACTTAAGGACCCGAAGAGTGTGCAGTACTGGTGGAAAGCGCACACAGCCATAAACGGATTGAAAATACCAATGTCACATCCATACTGTTAGCATGTTTATATACATACGTATGACTTTATACAAATATATATGCACGCATTTGCCCTCAGGTGTATCTAGGACTTGTAATACTAGAGCCCAAAGCCTGGAAGTGAGTTTTGGCCTCAGCCTCCAAAAGAGAACTTCAAGGCAAAGGTCCAGCTTGAGGGTGGGAACAGCGTCTCAACATTCAGAAGTGGACTGCCCTCCCTAACATGGTGGTCTTTTCTTCCCTTTGCAAGAAAAGTGTTTTAAATTGAAGTACAGTTGATATACAGTGTTGTCTACTTCCCGGTGTAAAGCAAAGTGATTCAATTACATACACACACACACACACACACACACACACACGCATATATTCTTTTCCTGTATAGCTGAACATAGAGTACTGAACATAGCTCCTTGTGCTGTACAGTAGGGCTGTGTCATTTATTTTATATATAGTAGTTTGTATCTACTAATCCCAAACTCCTAATTTAACCCTTCCCCTTTGGCAACCGAAGTTTGTTTGCTAGGTCAGTGAGCCTGTTTCTGTTTGGTAAATGAGCTCACTTGTTTTCCCTACTTTCTGATTGGAACTGTGCCATTGACTCTCCTAGACCTCCAGCTTGCCAACTGCAGCTCTTGGATTACTTAAACTCTCAGCCTCAATAATCACATGCGCCAATTCCTTATGATATATATATACATCCTACTGGTTCTGTTCTCCAGAGAACACTGATTAAACACTATGTAATTCTATTTAACAGGCAAAAATACAAAACCATAGTGACAAAGAACAGATCAGTAGCTAAAAGGGCTTAGGGATAGAATGAGGCAGGTTCTTGTATTACATCTCTTCAGAGTCGCCTGGGCTGCAAGCAGATCCAACCAGTCCATCCTAAAGGAGATCAATCCTGAATACTCACTGGAAGGACTGATGCTGAAGCCGAAACTCCAATACTTCGGCCACCTGATGCAAAGAATGGACTCATTTGAAAAGACCCTGATGCTGGGAAAGATTGAAGGCAGGAGGAGAAGGGGATGACAGAGGATGAGATGGTTGGATGGCATCACTGATTTGATGGACATGAATCTGAGGAAACTCCACAATGGTGTGATCACTCACCTAGAGCCAGACATCCTGGAAGCTGAAGTCAAGTGGGCCTTAGGAAGCATCACTATGAACAAAGCTAGTAGAGGTGATAGAATTCCAGTTGAATTATTTCAAATCCTAAAAGATGATGCTGTGGAAGTTCTGCACTCAATATGCCAGCAAATTTGGAAAACTCAGCAGTGGCCACAGGACTGGAAAGGTCTGTTTTCATTCTAATCCCAAAGAAAGGCAATGCCAAAGAATGCTCAAACTACTGCACAATTGCACTCATCTCACACACTAGCAAAGTAAAGCTCAAAATTATAAAAGCCAGGCTTTAACAGTATGTGAACTGTGAAATTCCAGATGTTCAAGCTGGTTTTAGAAAAGGCAGAGGAACCAGAGATCAAATTGACAACATCTGCTGGATCATCAAAAAAGCAAGAGAGCTCCAGAAAAACATCTACTTCTGCTTTATTGACTATGCCAAAGCCTTTGACTGTGTGGATCACAATAAGCTGTGGAAAATTCTTCAAGAGATGGGAATACCAGACCACCTGACCTGCATCCTGAGAAATCTGTACGCAGGTCAAGAAGCAATAGTTAGAGCTGGACATGGAACAACAGACTGGTTCCAAATCGGGAAAGGGGGACATCAAGGCTGTATAATGTCACCCTGCTTATTTAACTTCTATGCAGAGTACATCATGAGAAACGCTGGGCTGGAAGAAGCACAAGCTGGAATCAAGATTGCCCAGAGAAGTATCAGTAACCTCAGATGTGCAGATGACACCACCCTTATGGCAGAAAGCAAAGAAGAGCCTCTTGATGAAAGTGAAAAAGGAAAGTGAAAAAGTTGGCTTAAAGCTCAACATTCAGAAAACTAAGATCATGGCATCTGGTTCATGGCAAAGAGACAGGGAAACTATGGAAGCAGTGAGAGACTTTATTTATTTTGGCTCCAAAATCACTGCAGATGGTGATTGCAGCCATGAAATTAAAAGACGCTTGCTCCTTGGAAGATAAGTTATGACCAACCTAGATAGCATATTAAAAAGCAGAGACATTACTTTGCCAACAAAGGTCCATCTAGTCAAGGCTATGGTTTTTCCAGTGGTAATGTATGGATATGAGACTTGGACCATAAAGAAAGCTGAGCGCTGAAGAATTGATGCTTTTGAACTGTGGTGTTGGAGAAGACTCTTGAGAGTCCCTTGGACTGCAAGGAGATCCAACCAGTCCATCCTAAAAGGAGATCAGTCCTGAACATTCATTGGAAGGACTGATGCTGAAGCCGAAACTCCAATGTTTTGGCCACCTGATGTGAAGAGCTGACTCATTTGAAATGACCGTGATGCTGGGAAAGAGTGAAAGCAGGAGGAGAGGGGCACAAGAGAGGATGAGACGGTTGGATGGCATCCCTGACTCTATGGACATGAGTTTGAGCAAGTTCACAAGTTGGTGACGCACAGGGAGGTCTGGTGTGTTGCGGTCCATGGGGTCACATAGAGTCGGACATGACTGAGTGACTGAACTGACTGACACAGATCTACATATATATCAACGTTCACAGAACTGTGCACTAAAGAAAAACAGCTTTACTGTATTTAAAAAGCTTTACTTATTTAAAAAGCAAAGCTGTTTTGGACTTCCCTGGTGGCACAGTGGATAAGACTCGTCCTGCCAGTACAGGGAGCACAGGCCGGATGCCTGGCCTGGGAAGAGCCACAGGCCTCAGGGCAGCTAAGGCCGTGCACAACTGCCGCGCCTGCCCGCCCTGGAGCGTGTGCTCCTCAGCAAGAGAAGCCACTGCAGGGGCACAGCCCACACCCCACAGCGCAGAGGAGCCCCGCTCCCCACAGCAAGCGGAAGCCCGCACGCAGCCACGAAGACCCAGCACAGCCAAGTAAATACACAAGAAGCAGACTTCCACATGCGGCGCTGAATAAAGTCCAGTGCACACCAGTGATGTAACGCGTCCTAGCTGTGTGCCGATAAAACTGAGGTAAAACTTCCAGAAAAAGTGTCAGTGTTCGTTTTTGCTAAAATAATATTATAAAAACTAATTGAATAAAAAGAAAAACATAAAGCTTTA
>NW_011494715.1:9836072-9848494 GCF_000754665.1 Bison bison bison | reverse complement strand
AATTGGCTCTAAATCCAACCATATAAAAATAGCATAAGCAACTTTGTCTAAGAACTTCCCAGGTGGCACTACTGGGAAAGAGCCCGCCTGCCAGTGCAGGAGACATAAGAGACACGAGTTCGACCCCTGGGTCGGGAAGATCCCCTGGAGGAGGGCATGGCAACCCATTTCAGCATTCTTGCCTGGAGAATCCCATGGACAGAGGAGCCCGGCGGGCTACAGTCCATGGGGTCGCCAGAGTCAGATAAGACTGTAATGACTATGCGTGCACACACACAACCTTGCCTGAACATCATCCCAGGGATCTTCCTACAAATCTGCAAGGATAAATGTGCGAGTAGACAGATACCGAGAGAGAGAAGAGAAAAAAGAGACATACTCTAGGGAAATGTTATTTTATAGGGGACTTTAAATTTAAAAAATTAAATACTTTGTTAAACTTAACATAAATAAACTGACAAAATAAATAAAAATTATTAAAAGGCAAATAAATGATTCTGCTCCAAAAAAGCATCTTCCCAATATCCCTAAAATTTAGAGAGAATATAAATAATATTAAAAGTCAGGAGCCATTTTTTTAACCTAGGGTTTTTAATTTACTCAGTTGAATGAATAAGAAACTGCAATTCTTTTTTCCACACTTCCTGCTACCTTGTTATTCACTACAGCATTTTTGCTTTTCCAGGTTTACTATCTGTATACCCTGAACATTACTTCTGTACTTGTTTATCAGTGATTGGTACTTATATCTGAGTAAACACACGTGTTTATATATGTTAATCACACACATGTATATGAATGTTCATGTTGAATATGTATGCACGTGTGTATATACACTCAGCACTTGGCCCCAACCAGTCCTCTGCCTGTCCTCTGTTTGAAGTTTGTTATTTACATTAAAATCTTAAACGTCTGGATGATCAAGACGAGTTTTTTTTCCCCCAAGGAGGAATTCATAGGCATTTCTGACTGAGAAGGCCGGCCACTGTCTCTACGCTCGGATCACTTAATTGTGTATTCTTACTTGAAATCTTCCTTCTAAACGCTGTTCACATCTCAGTTTTCTTCCTGACAATCTACATCGCCCGTTGCACTATACCTTCCCCGCTTGCTAACGCCACAGGCTTCCCTTCAGTCCAGGACTGACTGATTCCGAAACACACGTTCCTAACGGGAGCTCCTCATGCTCCTCTTAGACCAGTGTCCTGTTAGATGGCGCACGGCACGGTGCATCGGACGGACGCTGTACGCGTCACACTGTAACACTGGGCTCATAAAGATGAGAAGGATCTTGGCGATGTCCGTGAGACGTCGCCTCCCAAAGAGGACGAAGTCAAGAGGAAATGCTGTGGTAAAGAATACTTCATTCTTTTGGCCGAGTCATACTGCGTCGCACACGTGTGCTACACGTTCTTTATCCATCCCTCTGCCAACGGGCGTTCAGGTTGCTTTCACGTCCCGCTAGCGGAAGTGGTGCCGCAAAGCACACTGGGAAGAAATTAGGAGACTGGGATTTACATACACACCTTACTATGCATAAAGCATAACTAGCGAGGACCTACTGTGTAGTATGAGGAACTCTTCAGTATTCTGTAGTAACATCTATAGGAAAAGAATCTGAAAAGAATGGAGACATATATGTGTGTATACATACCTAGACACACACATACACTGACATACGTATACGTGTGTGTGTATGTATATGATTCACTTTGCTCTATACCTGAAACTAACACCACGTTGTAAATCAACTAAACGCCAATAAAAATTTTAAAAAAAGAATTTATTTTAAAGTAATCCAAAAAAAAAAAGAGAGCCTGTAACAGAGATTTCTGCTGAAGGTTGGAAGAAAAGTGTTCAGCCTCATGTCCATTTGTCTTACCTTTTACTATTCAACCTGAAGAAAAGGAAAAACAAAACAAAAAACTGGGTTGGCTCAGTAAGTTATATTGCCAACCAAGCAAACCAGATGCCCTGGAAAGGGCTTCCAACCTCCGTGTGTGTGTGAGTTGCTCAGCTGTGTCTGACTCTTTGCAACCCCATGGACACCAGCCAGCCAGGTTCCTCCATCCATGGGATTTCCCAGACAAGGACACTGGAGTGGGTTACCATTTCCCTCTTCAAGGGATCTTCCCGACCTGGGGACTGAACCCTGGTCTCCCACATTGCAGGCAGACTCTTTGGCATCTGAGCCACCAGGGAAGCCTTATGCAGCTGACCTCTTAGGACGGATGACTGGATTCTTTGCGAGGAGGCTGTTCTGTGCATTGCAAGATGTTTGGCTGCCTCCATGGCTGCTGCCCGCTAGACACCAGTGACACCCCTTACTCTAGCTGCGACGATCAAAAATGTCTCCAGCATTGGCCGCTGTCACCTGGAGATGCAAAACCTCCACCAGTCAAGAACCACTGCCCGGAATCAGCCCTCCTTTTGAATCTCTTGTTTTATTTTGGTTTTTTTTTAATTGCCTTACAAAGTGGAGACATCTGGTGGTGAGTTCTTTTTATCTTTCTGAGTCACTTACTCATATCTCATTATTCCTTGGAAATGTTACAAGGGAAAGATTAATGAATTTATTATCTTTAAGCATCCATTCTGCTGTCACTCTGAGAAATGACATTGTTCTAAGCTGAGAGTAAAGGGGTCCAAATTTTCTGGTTATTAATTATGCTGTTCAGCATATCACCAGCACTAATGTTATATCGAGAGCTATATGTATGTTTCAGATATCCTTATCCGATTTCCCTGGTTAAATGCAATACAGTTGATGTTTTGATTGATATACCTCAGGGAGTTTATCTGTCCAAAATGTGGTGCAAGTATGTGGCTGTCCTGGCACACAGTGGGTTAATGCCCAACAAACAAACCAAATCCATGCATCTGCATTCTTGACACTGACAAAATAATTATGATAAAATATAGCCTGCAGGGTTTCATCTTGAAACATGTGGATTGAAACGAGAAAGACAAAACAAAATTGCTAAATGTTTAAATGAACAACATTTTGACAAATTGAAGCATTCAAAAATCGCATGTTTTAAAGGATGTATTATTTTAACTTCATTTTTTTCTTACAAAAGTATTCAAATTCTTTGTGATCATTTACAACTAGGCATATAAATCTGTAAGTGTATCAGCCTAGAAGTCACAAAAGAGTAAGAGAGTGAAATTATTTGCATTTCATAAACTGCAGCTTCAGGAGAAACTACAGAACTTCAGAGCGAATTTACTTTAAACGCCATCAGAGCACTGTTCCACGTGCTTTACAAATACTGGCGCATTCAGTGCCCATGTGAGCTCTCTGAAGTCACCTTTGCTTCTGTCCTGTGTCCTAAACGAGGACCAGCTCGCCCAGGGCCAGGCAGTCACGCGGGGCCCAGACGGGTCTCTGCTGCTAATCACCGAGTCTTCCAGGCTATCTCTCAGCAAAAAAGAGTTAAAGTCCACACATCATTAATAAACTAACTGGAAATTATCATCGATGCCTCCATCTATATCATCTGTATCTCCGTCTATCTCGGGAAAGCTGTGAAAGGTCATTCTGCTTCAAGGGGGTGATCATGAGCTCTCTGCAAGCACCCATAAGCTTATGGTTTTCTCTGGGGATACGCCCAGGAGTGAGAATTCTGGGTCACGTGGAAGCTCTATCTTTAGCCGCTTAAGGAAGCTCCACACTGTTCTCCGTAGTGGCTGCACCAAGCTACATTCCCGCCAACAGCATGACACGCGCACCCCAGTGTCTGCTGCAGCACTGTGCACAGCAGGAGCATTAGGAGGCAGCCTAACGTCCATCAGCAGAGGAACGGGTAGAGAAGATGCGGTGTAGATGGACAAGGGAGCATTACTCGGCCACTAAAAGGAATGGAACTTTGCCATTCGCAGAGACATGGGTGCACCCAGAGACTCATACAGAGTGAAGTAAGTTAGAACAAGAAGAACAAATACTGTGTATAATGCGTATCTGTGGGATCTAGGGGAAAATGGTATAGATGAGCTTATCTGCAAAGCAGAAATAGAGACACAGCCTAGAGAACAAATACATGGATGCCGAGGAGAGGGTGGGTTAGGAGGCATGCATACACCACACATGCACTACCACGAATCACACGGGCAGCTGGCGAGAACCGACCGCACAGCAGAGGCGACGCTACTCGA
The DNA here is from genome assembly GCF_000754665.1 of Bison bison bison. Lineage (NCBI taxonomy): Eukaryota > Metazoa > Chordata > Mammalia > Artiodactyla > Bovidae > Bison > Bison bison. Next base: position 9,844,339 of record NW_011494715.1, on the reverse strand, counting down.
CACTGGGTAATGACCTATGGGGGAATGGGGAATAGGAGCTGGAAAAGAGGGGGGTGTATAGCTATCTGATTCACTTTGCTACACAGCAGAAACTAACACAACATTGCAAAGCAACTGTATTCCAGTAATAATTAATTAATTAAAAAGTAAAGTCCATGCCCATGGAAGTCCTTCTGCCATTGAGGTTGACACTGCGCCTGAGACTGAGGGGAAGATGAGAATCTCCCAACCTTTACCAAAAAGTCAGCGACTGTCACGGGTCTTCCATGCTTGGCTCTCTTATAATCTTGTACAGAGAAATCATACACATAAACATACTGGACCCCTGCAGGATCTTACGGTGCCGAAACAACTATAAATAAATGATGACAAACGCCAGCAGATGTAATCTCACTGCACAGATGACGTACTAAGACCCAGGCTAGTATGGTAATTTTTAAACCAACTGTTTATTTGAGATCCTTGTAGATTTGCACACGGTTGTAAGAATAATACACAGATTATCTCCTGTGCTCTTTCCCCAGTTTTTCCAGGGACTACATCTTGCAGAAGTGTTGTAGAGATCATCCTCGACTTCTGCTTCGCTAAGTCACTCCAGTCGTGTCTGACTCTGCAACCCCATGGACTGTAACCTGCCAGTCTCCTCTGTCCATGGAATTCTCCAGGCAAGAATACTGAGGTGGGTTGCCATTTCCTCCTCCAGGGCATCTTCTCAATTCAGGGATTAAACCCGGTTTACAATGGTGCAAACCAACGCACACCTGTTAGAAGCTGTACTTCCAATTTTGGATGTCCACCTTCTCCTGGACTCACTGTATGTGGAACCACGCCCACTCGCTAGGCAGCAGAAGTGGGCTGCAGCTTTCAGGCAGCCAAGGGGTCACAAGGTCAAACACCTGGATGTTTCCATCCATTCTGGATTTCACTTTCAGTACAGTATTCAATGACTGACTTGCGATAGTCAACATTTTATTATAAAATAGGCCTTATGTTGGATGATTTTGCCTAACTCTAGGCTAATGTAAGTGTTTCGAGCACGTTTAAGGTAGGTGAGACTACGCTATGATGTTTGGTAGGTCAGATGTGTTCGGTGGTTTTCCACTTATGGATGTGTACTTCAACTTGTGATGGGTTTATCGGGACGTAACTCCCATCGTACTCTGAGGACCATCTTCCCAGCATCTCAGTCAGGATGCTGGCGTGGGTGCAGTTAAGATCTGGAACAGGTTTCCAGGCCCTAGAATAACTCCTGCTGCTCACATGGCCACAGCACTTCCTTCCCAAACCATCCATGGCTCCTGGAAGCCGCTAGCCTGTCTTCTACTTCTATAACTTTCTGTTTGTTTCAAGACTAATACGCAATTGAAATCCCACAATACATCCCATCAGTACTGGCGTTTTTCACTTGTCACTTTTCTCTGAAAATTCATCTAGGTGGTATGTATGCCAACAGCTCACTCCTTTTTACTGTTGAGTAGCAGTTTTTCATGGATGTTCCGGTTTACTTAACTGTTCACCCAATTAAGGACATCTGGGCTTCTGTTTGGGGCTCTTATGAATCAAGATGCTATAAATGTTTATGTGTGGGTTCCTGTGTGAACATAGATATTTTTTTCTTTTCTCTGGGATAAATAATCAGAGGTGCAACTGTTGGGTTGCATGGCAGTCAAATATTTAATTATTTAAGAAATCCCAGCAGCAACATACAATTCATCCAGTTTCCTGGCATCTTTGCCAGCATTTGCTTTGGTCACTGTTTTTTTTCTTTCTTTCTTTTTTTAATTTTAGCCATTACACTATGTGTGTGGTGACAGTACACTGTGGCTTTTGACTTATGTTTTATGGTTAATAATATAAAAAAACCTTTACACATGCTTCTTTGCTCTTCATTTGTCCTCTTTGGTAAAATGTCTATGTCTTTTGTCCATTTTCTAAATAGATTTTTTTTAATGTGGAATTTTGAATACTCATTATATTCTTCAACTTCCATCAGGTACAGAGTTTGCAAATATTTTCTTCCAGTCTGGTGCTTGGCTTTTCATCCTCTAACAGACACTTTTCAAGAACAAAAGCTTTTTTTTTTTAATTTAGGTGAGGTCCAATGTATTGATTTTCCTTTTATGGACTGTGTCTTCAGTGTGAAGTCTAACATGTTTTCTGCCTAGTTCTATATCCTGAAGACCTCTCTTTTTTCCCTGAGAATTTTATGGTTTCAAGTTTTACATTTACAACTAGGATCTGTTCTGAGTTAATTTCTGTATAAGGTATGTGGCTTGAGTAGAAGTTTATTTTTGTTTATTTTTTGCCTGTGGATATTCCATTACTCTAGCATCGTATTTGCATGAAAAGGTGATTTTTCTTCACTGAACTGGCTTTGTACTTTTGTTCAAAATCACTTGGGAATGTGTAGGTGCTGGAACCTGTTCTGTTACACTGATCAGTCTGTCTACTCTGTCCTATGATCTGTTCTCTAGACTTTTGTATTTTTGCCAATCCCCCAACAGCCTTGGTTACTCTGTCCTATGATCTGTTCTCTAGACTTTTGTATTTTTGCCAATCCCCCGACAGCCTTGGTTACTACAGCTATAGAACAACTCTTAAAATCAGGTAGGCTGATTCATTTCACCTTCCTTTTCTAAGGGTCTTTTAGCTATTCTAATGCCTTTGCCTTTCCATACAAGTTAGAATGATTTTGTCTCCGTTTACAGAAAATCTTGCTGAGACTCTGATAGGAGTCTGATTGAGCCTGTGACCTAGAGGGCGCTCACTTCCTCAGCCGGGCCTTCCAGCGCGCTTGCACAGTGGGCCTCTCCAGCCTCATCTCCGACTGTTTTCATCAGCCTGTTGTAGTTTCCAGTCTACACGTCCTAAACACGTTGTGTTATATTTATAGTTTGATTTTTCAACAATCATAAGGCAAGTTATTATAATTCAGTGCGTGCATGCTTGCTGCTAGTGTAACAGTGGTTTTTTTTCATATATTTATCATGCATCCTCTGCCCTCACCAAACCCACTTATTCTAGAAGTCTTCTGTTTTTTTCTAGATATGTTGTGATTTTTTACATAGACACTCCTATTATTTGGAAAGTTTGATTAAGCAGATATCACTGGGCTCAGAGAAATGACATCATCTGTGTTCTGAAGATGGAAAACTCAAACGATACAAAGACCTGGATATTTAACGGTGATGCTGACTTCCAGGACATTCTGATATCTACTTTTTATCTAGACTTCTTATATTGTGAGACAATAACATGAGTTTAATTTATAAGCCATAGTATTTCCAAGCAGAATCTTCATACCTTATATATTTACATATGCATTAGGTTTGAGAAACATATACATGTTCCACACACATGTACATGTATGTGAAATTAGACCCGTTTATGTAGAGACATGGCCTCTGAACACTGATTAAGTCAAGGTTTCAAACTGTACAAACTGTTGAAGGGAGGAGAAGGAAGTGGAAGTAGAGACAGAGCCCAGTACTGAGCTCTCACTGTGTTCTTAGTGTTGTGCCAATGCCTTTTAAAATAAACCTTTAAAATCTTAGAACAGCTTTAGATTTACAGAAACTTTTCAGAGAATACAGAGAGTTCCACGTACGCCACATCTATTTCCCTCTGTTGTTAATATCTTACGTTATTATGGTACATTTGTCACAACTAATGAACCAATATTGTTACATTTATTATTAAGTGCATTCTATTTATTTGGATTTGGACCTGAGTATTTAATTTAGATCCTCCTCCTTCCATCCTTTCTTTTTTTGTGTAAGGATCCCAGCCAGATACCATGTGACAATGACTCCCACATTCCTTATTTTTGATGCTCATTACAGTTTTACAGTGTAGCTTAGTCGGTAAAGCATCTGCTTGCCATGCAGGAGACCTGAGTTAAACTCCTGGGTCGGGAAGTTCCCCTGGCTAAGGGAATGGCTACCCACTCCAGTATTCTTGTCTGGAGAAGTCCATGGACAGAGGAGCCTGGCGGGCTACAGTTCATGGCATCGCGAGAGTCGGACACGATTTAGCACCATCTTTCTTTCTTTCTTCCTTTCATGAGCTGCTTTGTAGAATCCCCTCAGTCTGGGTTTGTTTGCTATTGCTCTTGTGGTTGCACTGGGTTTAGACATGGAGAGAAGACCACAGAGGGCAAGTGTCCTCCTTATCCTGTCCCATCACGGGGACATATTAGTTAGTTATCTACGTGATGGATCCCTGTTGGCTGACGTGCTGTTTGTCAGCTCCTTTAAAGGCCCTGCTTTCTGTACTGCATCCTCTGCAGAGAAGTCACTCTAGACAGTCTAGACGGGGAAGGGGCAGTGAGTCATGCTCTGCCTCCTTGGTGGGGATCAGAGGGAGGGGACATCTCCATACATTACTTGGAACTCTTCTGTGCATGTGCCAAACATTTTAACATCAATGTCTCACTTAATCGTCATCACAGCTACTACCCCCGTGTAGCGTGTGAGAGAACGCAGGCACTGACGGGCTGAGCTACTCATCCACAGTCACAAATCAAGCAGCACCCACTTCCCTGTGTGGGACTCCAGGTCCTGTCCTATCACAGCCCTGCGCCTGAGTGACTTGTCCCTGGAGCCCTTTGTTTGCTTCGTTACCTCCATTCACTTGTCTGATTTCTATCAGGTGCAGAATGTCCCACTCCTGGAAATAGCAGGGCCTGTGGTTACTGTGTATCTCCTTAACCTAAGGCTGGCATTTCTGTCATTTCATTTGAGCTCCTCAGGACTTTGAATATCCCTTTATGATATTAGCTCAGAAGGCAATGGCACCCCACTCCAGTACTCTTGCCTGGAAAATCCCATGGATGGAGGAGCCTGGGGACGCAAAGAGTCAGACATGACTGAACAACTTCACATTTTTCTGTAAACGTCTAGCTATACAGTTTGGTGTTATAGTGACTGAGGGCAGGATAATGGTTAGTTTGGTTATTGTGCATTTAAGTTAGAGGTCTAACTATGGCAGTGAAAACCACACCTCTATTGAGCTGCCAAATGCTTACTTTTTCAAATTTCCTTGTTTTAATTAGTAGGGAATATCCATCATCTATTTCACACAATAGTGTGCCCCCAGATGAGTGATGTATTTCTTTCAACAAGATGTCCAACCGTGCCTACAAGTTCCTATTTCTTTTTTTTAATTAATTTTTATTGGAGTATAGTTGCTTTACAATGTTGCCTTACTTTCTGCTGTACAGCAAAGTGAATCAGCTATATGAATACATATATCCATTCTTTTTTAGATTTGTTTCCCATTCAGGTCATTACAGAGTAAGTTCCCGTTTCTTTTGGCAAGTAGTCAGAACTTTCCCCTTCACTCCCAGGCTTGTCCTACTCACCTGGCATTCTGCCTCACTCTCATAAACATCAATCCTTACACACCATTAGCGTTCACATTGAGGTACAAGACCTCTTAAATGGAAAATGGAGAAGCTGTCGATAAATAGTGTAAGAGTCATATCACTATGGCTAAAGGGACAGGAAATGTCGATCTTGGTGTGAAATATGAGTAATCTTCTAAATTTATGACCATATCAAGGGCTCATCTGTTTTAATACCCTGAGTACAACTGTTATTTGATGATCTTTGAAGGCTATTGTATACACAACACTCTGTGTAAAGCATTTTTTACTTTTCAAAGGCTTGAAAGCCTCTTTTTATTTGTGCACACACCACAGCCCTGTGAAAGTGAGCACTGAGGGTCAGCAAGAGCTTCTGAACCCTGAATGAAGATCCAGATCACCTTCAGAGTTCAAATGCTCTGTTGGCCTTACTTACCAAGAGTCTGACCTCACAAGACTTTTGCATGTGCAATTTCTTTCTGGGCACGGTCTCCCCCTTTTGCCTAATTAACTTGCTCCTCTTCTGCCTCATCCTTGACCCCCCAGTTCACCTTTCACTGCATCCAGGAATCTGCCCTCTTAATAAGCTGGTGGATACTATTATAAACTCTCAATTGAATATTTATTTTCTTTTTCTTATAGTGATTACTTCTGTTTGTCTGCCCTAATATCCTCTCAAGGACATTTAAATTCTGCTCCCCGATTCCTAGCACAGCGTCTGGTACATCCAGGTGTTTCATAAATGTGAGCTCAAGAAACAGGCTGAAGCCAAGATGTGGAAGCACCTAAATGTCTATCGAAGGAATGGATAAAGAAGATGTGGTACATACATACAAGGGAATATCACTCAGCCACTAAAATGAATGAAATAATGCCATCTGCAGCAACATGGGTGGGCCCAGAGGTTGTCATACTGAGTGAACTATGTCAGACAGAGAAGGAGACATATTGTATGACATCTGTTATATACAGAATATAAAAGAAAGGACACAAATGAACTTATGAAATATAAACAGACTCGGAGAGCAGACTTACGGTCGCTGGGAGAGGGAAGAATCGGGGACAGGAATAACGAAGGGGTTTGGTATCGACATGCACACACTGCTCGGTTTAAAATGAATAACTGAGGACTTAATGCACAGGACGGGGACTCTGCGCAATGTTACGGGGCAGCCTGGATAGGAGTTGCGGGGGGTGGGGGGGATGAATGCATGTGTATGTGTGGCTGAGACCCTCCTGTCCACCTCAAACTATTGCAACACTGTTAAGCAGCAATGCCCCAATACAAAATCTTTTTTTTTTTAATAAAGAAATAGGCTGAATTTATGAATGGATCAATAACACATCTGAGACAGGGTTCCAGCAGCTTTTTTTTTTTTTAAAGCTCCACATAGGGGATTCTGAGTTGCAATTCTGTATACACTGTGTCTCCATTGCACAGATGAGAGAATAATGCGCTAAAGGAAGACAGGCTTCCCAGGCAGCTCAGTGGTTAAGAATCTGCCTGCCAGTGCAGGAGATGCAAGAGATGTAGCCTTGATCCCTGTGTCAGGAAGATCCCCTGGAGGAGGGCATGGCAGCCCACTCCAGTATTCTTGCCTGGAGAATCCCCGTGGACAGGGGAGCCTGGCAGGCTACAGTCCATGGGGTCACAAGAGTCAGCCATGACCGAGCAGGCACGCATGAGCAGACAAGTTCAGGTGTAAGTTTCAGTCCGAGAGAGGCAGAGGAGGGGATGAAGCTCAGTGCCAGCTCCCTTTCCTGGGATTTATCGCCGGATTGTCCTTGTCCTCTATTCCACCTTTTATAATATGAGCCAGTCTTCACATCCTGTGCTCTTCTTTCCTACCGCCCCAAGCAGAGGGGGCAGACCCTCTTCTGTGTTCTTGGAGAATCCTTTACCTGTACCTTACGTATCACATTACATCAGGTAGATGAGTTCATCTGCAAACAGTCCTTAATAGTGAGATACAGGAGAACGCAGCCCAGGCGTTGCCCATTCCTAGGTCGCGACACCCAGAACAGTGCCTTAAGCAATGTTTCCTGGGTGGAGAGATAGACAATGGATGCAGGGATGGATAAATACAGCAAGTTGCAAAAATAAAAAAGAAGCACCTTATTATAAGTGAGTGTTTTGCTGTTTGCATATGACATGATCTTCTACATAGAAAACCCTAAAGACTCCACCAGAAAATTACTAGAACTAATCAATGATTATAATAAAGTTGCAGGATATAAAATCAACACACAGAAATCCCTTGCATTCCTATACACTAATAATGAGAAAACAGAGAAATTAAGGAAACAATTCCATTCACCATTGCAAGGAAAGGAATAAAATACTTAGGAATATATCTACCTAAAGAAACTAAAGACCTATATATAGAAAACTATAAAACACTGGTGAAAGAAATCAAAGAGGACACTAATAGATGGAGAAATATACCATGTTCATGGATTGGAAGAATCAATATAGTGAAAATGAGTATACTACCCAAAGCAATTTATAGATTCAATGCAATCCCTATCAAGCTACTAACGGTATTCTTCACAGAGCTAGAACAAATAATTTCACAATTTGTATGGAAATACAAAAAACCTCGAATAGCCAAAGTTATCTTGAGAAAGAAGAATGGAACTGGAGGAATCAACCTGCCTGACTTCAGGCTCTACTACAAAGCCACAGTCATCAAGACAGTATGGTACTGACACAAAGACAGAAATATAGATCAATGGAACAAAACAGAAAGCCCAGAGATAAGTCCACGCACATATAGACACCTTATCTTTGACAAAGGAGGCAAGAATATACAATGGATTAAAGACAATCTCTTTAACAAGTGGTGCTGGGAAAACTGGTCAACCACCTGTAAAAGAATGAAACTAGAACACTTTCTAACAC
>NW_011494715.1:9789561-9835313 GCF_000754665.1 Bison bison bison | reverse complement strand
TGTTCATTGCAGCACTGTTTATAATAGCCAGGACATGGAAGCAACCTAGATGTCCATCATCAGATGAATGGATAAGAAAGCCGTGGTACATATACACAGCGGAGTATTACTCAGCCATTAAAAAGAATACATTTGAATCAGTTCTAATGAGGTGGATGAAACTGGAACCTATTATACAGAGTGAAGTAAGCCAGAAAGAAAAACACCAATACAGTATACTAACGCATATATATGGAATTTAGAAAGATGGTAATGATAACCCTGTATACAAGACAGCAAAAGAGACACTGATGTATAGAACAGTCTTTTGGACTCTGTGGGAGAGGGAGAGGGTGGGATGATTTGGGAGAATGGCATTGAAATACATATAATATCATATATGAAATGAGTCGCCAGTCCAGATTCAATGCATGATACTGGATGCTTGGGGCTGGTGCACTGGGACGACCCAGAGGGATGGTATGGGGAGGGAAGAGGGAGGAGGGTTCAGGATGGGGAACACATGTATGCCTGTGGTGGATTCATTTTGATATATGGCAGAACCAATACAATATTGTAAAGTTTAAAAATAAAATAAAATTTAAAAAAATAAGTGAGTGTTTTGAACCTCTTTAGTAATGATTTATTTTCTCTGAGAATAGGAATTTAATGGAAAAAAATCAAGCAAAAACATATGAATTCACCCTCTCTGGTCAACAGCATATTCATGTGTCCAGTGGTCTATTGATCTTTAACTTCCATCAGATCAATTAAGAATGTACAACACCTTAGCAAAGGCAGGATGACCATGTGAAGGCTCTTTACCAGAGAGGAAGATCTGGGATGGTTCTTGTCCAGCCAGAATATGCTGTTCCTGTTACAACCATAGCCACTTCAATCTGAGTTTTAAGGTCACGGCTAGGCATGGAGAATCACTGAAAGGGCCGTGTGGCTTTCACTATCCACGGCTGTCACGCGGTTGGATTGAGTCTATTTCAGGTGAGCAGGTGAACACTTTCTTGGACGGTTTCCCAGAACCCTGCCCGGTGGCCCCACACGCCTCAGCTGTGGTCTGGAACGGGTAACCCGGAGGCATAGTGCTGAGCTGCTACAGTCGTGTCTGACTCTTTGTGACCCCAGGGGCTGAAGTCCGCTGGCTCCTCTGTCCATGGAGTTTTCTAGGCAAGAATACTGGAGTGTTGCCATTTCCTTCTCCAGGGGAGCTTCCCCATCCTGGGATCGAACCCGTATCTCTTGCATCTCCTGCATTGGCAGGTGGGTTCTTTATCACTGAAACACTCGGGAAACCCAGGAAACAAGGGTAGTTTGCATTCAAAGAGCACTGATGGACATGATCTCTGTCCTCCCGACAGAACCATGAGGCGGGCATTATACTCTATGTCACTGTACTGCAGAGAAGACATTGTGGTTCTGAGAATTTAAAGCTCCTTCCCACGGTCATCAGCTAGAAGAGGTGGTGCTGGGCTTAAATGGAGCCGCCCGATTCCCAAGCCTGACTGACCTTAGCTGCAAGGTGAAGCTGACTTTCTGAATATTTGACCAATAAATTAGCAACTAAAAATTTAAGGAAAAATAAGAGACCAAAATTACATCAGACACATAGAGAATATTAAATATTATTTACATTTAAGTAATCCAGTAAGTACCTGGTGAATAGCACATGAAGTAACAAAAGACAGGATTAAACCCAAGTCCACTATTTTTTGAGGTCCACAGATTTCTTTTTTCAATATAGGCTTCTACAAGAATAGCCCCGAGATACTTAATTCTCCCATACATACCGAATTGACCCCATCAACTGATATGCTGAAGCAATAGTTAAATCACAGATCTGCCTCTGTCCCAGATCATGAATGATATTCTGAATGTTTGCCTTCCCTCGACAAATCAACTCATGCTGCAGTTCTCAGGGCTGAAATACTGTGTCAGACTGACACAGCCATAAATGCAGCAACTGCCAAATTTATAGACCAGCAAAGAGGGCCAGTATTCCAATTATCAGTGAACCAAAGAAACCATCCCAATAAAAAAGATATAATGAAAGTGGCTGATGAAGGGAAAGTGAGGGGAGCGCTGGTTGAGTTACGGGATGAACACCCCAGTGCTTTGCCCGCTTTCGGCGCTATGAAGCAGAGTAAGCGTCGGCAAGCAGCTGGGCTCTCAGACCAAGTGACCGCCTTTGGGATGTACGTAGTTCAGAGTCGTGCTTCTGAATCTTTGAGGATAAGCCCCATAAACAAGCACTTTCCCTCCTTTCTTTCTCCTTAGAAACTGTGATAAGAATTTAATCATCTTTATTGGCTAACACTTTGGTCCTTCGACCCAAACGCTTTGACTGAATCTTTCCTTTGTGGCAACTCTAAAAAAGACACCATGGAAGAGAATGGGGCCCTTCCTTGGCCTCAACTTCAAGATTAAGTGTGCACCCCAGAGAACCCTTAATAATGTCTTATTGATCAAGCCCTGATATATTCACCAAACGCTTTCTGGACCTGTTGACATTGGAGGTAACTTTACTTTCTTGAAGGGCTGAGTTCCATAAATGTAATATTTTTGTGTAACAAGGTGTTTGGGTTACCCATTTTAGCAGAAAATACTTTTCAGGCTTTAAGGGATATTCCCTGAGATTCAGTGAACAATTTATTCCAAGACTCCCCTCTGAATACTCCACCTCCCCCATTCACAGCCTGCTCAAATCTTTAGAAAGTCCCTCTTTTTCACAAAGACACTTGGTTCTCTCACCAAGTGGGAGTTGGAGGGGCCATTACTGTCTTTTAATGTGAAAGAGCCTCATGAACAGTCACAGGATCAGGGATAAAGGTCTTCAGAAAATAGTAAGAGAGCAGGGAAAAATGTAAGAGACAGAGAATATTGGGAAGATAGGAGGAGAGAAGTAATGTCTATCAGTTAGGACTAAGCTAAGAAACTAATATAGGAAAAGTTAAGAGTAGTTTACAAAACATGGACTTAGCTCTCACACCAGTTTCCAGGAATTGGCACTGCAGGATGGTTATCGTGTTGCATGGTCTCAGGGTCTCAGGCTCCTCATCTCTCGCTGTTCGTGGATTCTCTGATGCCACGGTTCTTTCCACGGTTTACCATCTCTCCCATGGTCCTTCCTACGGCATGTTTGCTTCAGTTACACTTATCAATCATGCAGCAAGATGGACTAAGAGGTTCTCTCCCACGTGATTCCCTTTAAGAAGATGTCTTGCAAAATTGTACTTCTGTCTTCTTATATCTCATTTGACAGTCTTATGCCATCAAGATCACTGGTGACTGCAGCCATGAAATTAAAAGATGCTTGCTCCTTGGAAGAAAAGCTATGACAAACCTAGACAACATATTAAAAAGCAGAGACATTGCTTTGCTAAAAAAGGTCCATATAGTCAAAGCTATGTTTTTCTCAGTAGTCATGTACAGACGTTAGAGTTGAACTATAAAGAATGTTGAGCACCAAAGAACTGATGCTTTTGATTTATGATGCTGGAGAAGATTCTGGACAGTCCCTTGGACAAGGAGATCAAACCAGTCATTCCTAAAGGAAATCAACCTGGAATATTCATTGGAAAGACTCATGCTGAATGAGTCCAATACTTGGTCAACTGATGCAAAAAGCTGATTCATTGGAAAAGACCCTGATGCTGGGAAAGACTGAAGGCAAGAGGAGAAGGGGTGACAGAGGATGAGATGGTTGGATGGCATCGTTCACTCAAACACGTGAGTTTGCGCGAACCCCGGGAGACAGTGAGGAACGGGGAAGCCTGGTGTGATGCAGTTCATGGGCTTGCAAAGAGTCAGACACGACTTAGCAATGAACAACAAGAAAAGTGCCACGGGAAGCTCCTCCAGCAGAACCTGAGGTGTGCAAACACGTGAGCTGAGCATGAATCGTGTCAATACTCTGGGGATCTATTACTGGGGAGAACAGATTATTTTAGAAGCATCTAGCAGAGAGTGAAAGAAAGAGAGAGAGAGGCTGCCTCGGTGAAAGTGCAGGGTGTCGATATTTTACCCAACCTGTGAAGCAGGGAAGGGAAACAAAACACAGACTAAGCCAATATGAGAAAAGGCTCAGAGAGGAAGAAAGAGAAATTGCTTTGGGCTACTTCCTGATTCCATCATTTAATTGATCCCAGACGTCTTCCTGCCCTAGGTTCCTTGGACTACCCCTGTGGCCACGTAGCAAAGCCTCCTTTCAGCTTCAGATAGCTGAAAGCATCTTTGTTGCTTGAGTTCAGAAACCTGCAATATATACAGTCCTTGTTGTCTTAGAGATGTTGCCCATTTCCTTTGCGAGGCTAAGGAAACAACTCTATAGCACAGGGAGCTCTGCTCCCCATTGTGAGGCAGCTGCAGGGGAGGGGAGTTTGGGCGAAATGGATACATCCACATGTATGGCTGAGCCCCTCTGCTGCCCAAAACACTGTTAGTCAGCCACACTCCTACATACAATAAAAAGTTAAACCAAATCTTGCCCTCTGAACGCAGAGAAGAGTGTGGCTTTGCTTACTCACGTGAGGAGCAAAAGGGGCTGGAATTGTGGAAATCCTCGTCTAGCCCTTTGTGCAATCTGCCAGAATGTTCTGGTTTTCATCCTTGGAGAAATATCACAGAGACTGGGCCTCAGACAGATTCCATCAAGAAGGGCCTGGCAAGGATAAGTCCTCAATTTTCTGTTTGAGCTGGATAAATGGTGGCAATTAGATAAGTTTTATACATTTTTTTGAACATCGTAATTATAATTTAAGTTTACAGTAACTCAATAGAGAAGAGAAATTTAAGTATGATAATCTAACTTCCAACGTGTGCTTATTGCGTATTCCTTTGTACATGAACCATACTAATTATTACTAATGTAATGTCGTTAGACTTAACTTGATGAGGCTGCTTAATGATAAGCACGTGCATATGAGCTAATTCAGTGCTGACTCTTTTTGAGTCAGGCTCCTCTGTCCATGGGATTCTCCAGGAAAGAATACTGGAATGGGTTGCCATTTTGTCCTCCAGGGGCTCTTCCCAACCCAGGGAGCAAACCCGCGTATCTTACGTCTCCTGTGTTGGCAGATGGGCTTTTTACCACCAGTGCCACCTGGGAAGCCAGCTGTCAGAATAGTAAGTCATTCAGTAGGCGCCTAATAGTTAAGTTTTTTTATATTATATGATTTTTGAATCAAGACACTTGACATGAAGTACATTATCAATGGAACATAGCAATTATGTAAAAATTCTAATAAACTAAACCAATATATAAAGGTATATTAAAATATTTATTTTAGTGTGGCTGAATTTGCATTTGCTACCAGATAATGAAAATCCAGTGAAGATCAGGCTTCCTGGCTAGTCCAGGGCTTAGAATCCGCCTTGTGAAGCAGGAGACACACATTCAACCCCCGATCCAGGAGGATCCCTCATGCTGTGCAGCAGCCGGGCCCGTGTGCCATGACTCCTGAGCCCCTGCACCTCGGCCCTGGGCTCTGCAACAAGAGAAGCCCCTGCCAGAAGAAGCCTGCACACCTCGACCGGCGTAGCCCTCGCTTGCCGCATCTAGAGAAAAGCCTGCGCAGCAACCGAGACCCAGCACAGCCAAAGAAGGAATAAATAAAATGAAGTTTAAAAATGTCCAGTGAAGACCTAAACATGGTATGTCTACAAGGAAATCTGTGATGACATTTGTCCCCGTTCCTCAACCAGTAAATTTCTCACTCTAATCCAAAATGCTTATACTTCTAACACATAGGTTATTATTTTAAAAGGTAAACCTGAACAAGAGTTTTAATGGATATCTTTATGATGGACATTAAGCATTTCTTATTTACTCTTGAGAAGCCATGCAAATATGTACAGAATATATTTTATATATTCAATATTTATGGTAATTTGCAGAGTCTGATGTTTATTCATGTTATCATTTACAAAACTCGTGCATTCAGCTAATATTTGAGGCCCCTCTGGCCAGGAATACCAAGGAGAATAAGACAAGCCTGCATCTGCCAAGGGCACAGTATCCATGGAAAGTCAAGTATAAAACACAGTGAGTGATAAAGTGTTAAAGACACTATGAGAAAATTTGTTCATGGGTGATTTAAGAAGAAGCAGCGTCCATTTATTTTGTTTTGCTCAGAGATAAAGCTGGGACCAAAGCTAGATGATCTGGTCCGTAATGAGCGATTTGTGGTGGTGACAACAGGCTCGTCTTGGAAAGCACAACACAGACAACCCTCCTTCCGGAGCTCTCAGGTGAAGAGGGCGTTTCCCCAGGAAGAGCGAGATTCAACTGGAGAAAATTATTGTTCAGTGAACTGTTGCTCAAACTTGACCCACAGTCTTGCAGTTGGGATGGATGCCCTTCAATATCGGACACTTTCTTACACAAAAGGAGAGAGAAAGGAAGAAAAAAAACAAACAACAACTTTGGCATGGTGCATATTCTCTGCATGAACCCAGCGGGAGAATCTGACTATTTTAAACTTTCTTTGTACAACTAAAAAAACCTGGTAAGATTTATCCCACTGGAAATACGTGCAAGTTGACAAGGAATAAAGGTCAATCATTATTCAAGTACCCACTGAACGAAACCACAACGTGGACTTCCCTGGTGGCTCAGTGGGAAAGAATCTGCCTGCCAACGCAGAGGACACGGATTCGATCTTCCCATGGGAAGACCCCACACGCTGCGGAGCAACTAAGCCTGCACGCCACAACTCAGCTGTGCTCCAGAGCCAGGCTGCACAACCCCTGAGCCCACGTGCTGCAAGGACTGTGCCCGGGAGCCCGCGCCCTGCGGCAGGAGAACCGCCGCAGGGGGAGGCCACCAGCGCAGCCGGGAGGCGGCCCTGCTCACGGCAGCCAAAGAAAAGCCTCGCGGCCGTGAAGGCTCAGCCCAGCCAAAACAAACTACATGAAATAAACAAAGCTGTTTACCAATGAAAACACATCTTGCAGTTTTGGTGTCAAGTTTCTACTTAGGCTTCTCTCGTAACCCAGACTCCTCGCTGCACATCCCAACCCCAGCAGCCATTCAGGTTCAGGGGCAACGGCACTCTCTCTTCCGAGCCTGTCTTGACTTTCCAAGGAAGATGTCCCCATACCTTATCACCGACATTTTGATAAAGTGATATTCTACTATTAATTTGTAATTAATTAATTCTCTCAACAATAAGCATGTTTACTGAGCAACTACACATTCTAGTTTAAAGGAGACAGTGGTGACCAAACAGGCAGTGTGGTAGGTTTCATGGAGCTCACCTCTCAGGCCTCCAATACGTAATGTGACAATGAAACAAGCCAGGTAACTCAGTTCATTGAGACGAGTGTAGCAAAGCAAGTAAAGAGTCATGTGACAGCAAACGGGGGTGGAGAACGGGGTCAGGGTTGAGGCGACGCTATCAAAGCGGAGTCGAGAACGGCCTTGCTGCAAACATAAACAGGTTACGGCTCACTCACACAGATCCGAGCTCCCTTACTGAAGCGTGAGACTTTCGTATCCCAAACCACCCAGCACAAAACCTGGTCGACAGAAGCGAGTCACCAGTAACTGCTGAGACGAATCCTGCGAGATGGCCCATTCTCTCAGCAGATGAGAGCAGAGCTGTGGACCCAAGGCAGGGAAGGAGGCTGCTTCGGGCCCGGGCATCTCTCCCCTTAGAAGGACCGTACCAGTCAATTATGGATTTGTGTTGGATGGGGGGATTTGAGAGAGACAGAGTCATGACACGTCTCTCCCCCTCTGAGCTCTGAACAAACTGAAAAGTAAAGAGTCAGACAGATGGAAATCAAAATTTCAGCCTCTTCCATAGGCTTTTGCAGTAATGGGCTTTATTTCGGAGAGTCAATCTTCAGCCATAGTCAAGCTCTGCAGTGGTCAAGAATTTTCAGACACTGGGAGAAACTGTAGGAATACCATAGATCTAGGTGGCTTGGGAGGATCATTAACTTGCTTTTTTTTTAATCACAGCTATCAAATTCTAGCTCAACCAAGTGTTAAGTCCTCAGCACAGAACTTAAAAACTGTATGTCCTCGTTCCCATATTTCCATTCACAGCCTCATTTCCATTATAAGCTCAAGTGTCTCCACCCAGGTCTGCTGCCTGAACACGCGTGTGCTTTCAGCCTTGCCCGTGCTAATTTGACTTCACATCTTTCTCTTTCTTAACTGCTTAAGAAACTCTGAAACATCATCAAGGCTCCTGACATATTCCCCTTCTGAAGTATTCCCTAATCTCCTCGTCTCCTGCGCCCAGCCTTCCTAGTGCACTGCTTTCTGTCTGCCTAACGCACTGAATGCACTTCCACTGAGGCACTTACCCTTACAGGGAGCGCTCAGCTTGTATCGTCCTGCTTCTTCAAAATGGGGGGCCACCACTATCTCAAATATGCTTCTCAAAACCTTTCTAGGGGCTTTATTGGGGACTCTGGTAAAGAATCTGCCTGCCAACGCAGGAGACACGGGTCCAATCCCTGGTCCCGGAAGAGCCTTTGTACCTGGAGTAACTAAGACCCCTGTGCCACAACTATTGAGCTTGCACTCTAGATCCAGGAGCTGCCACTGCGCAGCCCATGCACTGCAGCTGTCGAAGCCCGCTGGCCCAGAGCTCCTGGTCTGCAACCAGAGAAGCCAGCACAGTGAGAAACCCACGCAGCACAACTAGAGAGGAGCCTCTGCTCACCACTAGAGAAAAAGTCCATGCAGCAAACATGACCCAGCGCAGACAAAATAAATAACACTGGGCTCTTCTTGCCATTCAGATCCAGCAACGCTTCTTCAGGGATGCCTTTCCTTGACCATCCAGCTGAAAGTAGAACTCCTCAGTTTTCTGCCTTTCTTGCATTTACTGGGCTTCCCTGAGAGCTCAGTTGGTAAAGAATCTGCCTACAATGCAGGAGACTCCAGTTCAATTCCTGGGTCAGGAAGATCCCCTGGAGAACGGATAGGCTACACTCCAGTATTCCTGGGCTTCACCTGTGGCTCAGCTGATAAAGAATTCACCTGCAGTGCAGGAGACCTGGGTTTGATCCCTGGGTTGGGAAGATCCCCTGGAGAAGGGATAGGCTACCCTTTCCTGGAGGCTACTCCAGTATTCTGCCCTGGAGAATTCCATGGACTGTATAGCCCATGGGGTCACAAAGAGTCGGACACGACTGAGAGATTTTACTTTCACACTTTCACTTGAATTTCCTAGCTTCTGAAAAGTACTCGTTAATTTGTATGTCAATCTCCCACAAACTTCATAAAAGCCAAACTTTTGCCTTGTTCACTGTGTCATGCCAGCACAAGAATAATTCCTATCACACAGTCACTACTTGGTAGAGAACTGTGAATAAATAGAGGAAACTTGGATACATCTTTTTATCCCATGCTGATAGGATAGAAGAGAATTATTAGAGTTTGTTGAATGACTTCTTTGTAAGAAGACAAAAATAATGCAGCAAGACTTAGCACAGGCCGGATAGGATACATAAATGATGGGGATTTCAGGGTCAAATGTTTGCCTTTGGTGATAAAAGAAGCCTAGAAAACAAGTCAGGCAGGCTCACTTCCCCATGAGTCATGCATCTCCACTCAGGCATTTCTGCAAACCCATAGTCTTTTTGTATAAAATCCACTATTGAACAACTGTCAATGTCTCAGGTCTAAAGCCCTGTGACAGAATTTAGAGTGAATTTGTATCTGGCATCAGAAAAGAAAATAGAGGAAGCTGTTAAGGAAATTGACATTTCCATCATCGATTTTTTTGTTGTTGCTGCTGTTGTTAGATGTGTTTAGTTTAAGGTCTTCTGCAGATTCTATTAAATCTAACAGTTTTATCTTTCCTTAGGTGTTTATTTGTTCTCCAAATAAGAATGAGGTAGAATACAAACTAAGTGCTGGTGAAAACGCCTTCTGTTTCTAGATAACGATTTTCCCTCCTTCACTCTTTTGATACAGTTTATTTTTTCTTGTGACATCTACCATAGCCTTTTCTGAGACATAGTCATTGCTTTACTGCTAGAGCAGTCCTTCATTTGTGGTTGAGCAACTGTAACATAATTTTTACAGTCCCTCTCCCCTATCTGTGCCTTGCCCAAATAAGAGGTTTCTAAAAGGAATATCCCCGTAGCCACTGGCTAGAAGGACACAACAGTGACGCTGGTGCAAAAGATCCTAGAAGGGAAAGCTGCTGTTGACTAACCATTTAAATTAAGAGGCTGGGTATGGTGGTAAATGGAATGAGCCTGAAACAAGATACAGTCAGTAGAAATTATTCCACTGAGGGATCACTAAATTGATTCATTAAAAAAACTGAATATCTACCTTCTTTCTTTTTTTCGTGATTTTTTTCAGTCAGTCTGCTGGGGGTTGTGATCTATCTGAGGAGGGTTTTGAAATAGAATAGGAGAAGGGAGGAGAAAATGGAAGCGGAAAAGCTAGAATGAACTTTACATTGTTGGATCAGAATTGGAGATGCTGATATGAATTCTGCACCCTGAGATTCTACAGTCACTGACATCCTAGTGGCCATGAGCACAGCTAGTGTCCAGATCTTGGTTTCTAAATTCCATTTCTCTATGGAAAGGAGCCAGGTCTCATCAGAGAAATGGCAGATCCCTAGGTCCACGTCAGGAAAATAACAAGATAGCCTGCAACATTTTGCTGTACCAGAAATTTAAAAAAGTCTCAAACAATAATGAGGACATGTGAAAAAGATGTGTAGGCAGCTTGAAGGGGCTCCCCACTGGCTAAAATGAAGGAAATTTTGAGCCTAAAAATTAGTAAAAATGTAAGAGACTGTTGTTATTTGGTCATTGCTGCTGCTAAGTCACTTCAGTCGTGTCCGACTCTGTGCGACCCCATAGACGGCAGCCCACCAGGCTTCCCTGTCCGTGGGATTCTCCAAGCAAGAACGCTGGAGTGAGTTTCCATTTCCTTCTCCAATGCATGAAAGTGAAAAGTGAAAGTGAAGTCACTCAGTCGTGTCTGACTCTTTGCGACCCCATGGACTGCAGCCTACCAGGCTCCTCCGTCCATGGGATTCTCCAGGCAAGAGCACTGGAGGGGGTGCCATCGCCTTCTCCATATTTGGTTATTAAGTTGTGTCTAATGCTTTGCAACCTCATGAACTGCAGTGTGCCAGGATTCCCTGTCCTTCACTATCCCCTGGAGTTTGCTCAAACTCATGTCCATGAGTCAACGATGCTATCCAACCATTATAACTCATTAAACTGGAATCTGTAAGTCCACACTAACATAAACAAGTAGTTGTATGAATCAAATGAGGTGTTCCATACAATAAAGTGCAAACTAATAACTATAAAAGAAACTATGTAATTAGAAAATCTCCATTCCATAGTAATGATCATACTAATAATTAATTCAGGCAAGGCATATTAGTGGTGTTAAAACCAGTGGTAAAGTGAGAATGGGATTTTGATTAGCCTCAAATTGCCTCTCTACAAAACATTATTAATTATAAGATGGAGGACAGGTACTTCTTAGAGACAACAGTGCCAGGCAGGTATCATCTTAATCAAGTAACCAGACTTCGCACCACCAGCAATGGAACACATCTGGCTTGCAAGCCACGGGTAGGGTGTGAGCAAAAGAATAAAACATCACGTAGGTGATAATCTGGTGAGAAAAGAAATGCATACCCTAGTCAAGTCATAAAGAAATACTAGAGAAACCACATTCCACAAAATAACCGATTGTTAGCACTGAAAATTGACGTCCACAGAAGATCAGGGTCCTGCCTCAGATTAGAGGAGATCAGAGAGCTGACAGCTTGTGTCATACAAACTTGGATTAGCATCTTGTGACTTCAGAGGACATCAACGGGGAGATTAGAAACTGGGGGGAAGCCCCTAGGCAAAGGACGTATGGGGCTCTCTGCCCCGTTCTCTCAACCTTTCTGTAAATTTGATTTGCTTCTGTATCTTTCGTGTGGATCTCTAGTTTCTCCTGATGTTCTGATCCCGTATACAACACACAGGTACCAGATGGATGATAATCAGCCATTGATGTCACAGTGCTAATCGAAGGGGACGCATCGCGTTTCTCACTGCGTCTTGCCCAGCACGCTTCTCCACTTCTCATCTTGCATTATCGCATTTTACGCACCCTTATCTCCTTTCCAGGCCACTCCTCATGTAACAGGCCTTGGCAGATGTGGCTCCTTGGCTCGGAGCGTCCTCCTCCCTGTCTTCCACATGGTTTCTCCTCGTCGTTCAGTTCCATGTGCCCTCAGATCACAGATCGCCCCCTCAAAGGTCTCCTCTAACTATCTTATCTGTTGAAAACAACCGCCAACCACTTTGTGTACGATTACCTCACCTATGACTCTCATAGAGATTATAACTCTCTTCAAGTGTTGGCTTGCTCACTTCTACCCTGTAAATTCTGTAAGGACAGCACGTCTGTCTTTCTTGTTTACAGCTCTACCTCCAGAGCTTAGCACAAGGCCTGATAATCAGGAGAGGCTGCATAAACACTTGCTGAATTGATCAAGTCTGCACCTTCTTGCTTGGACCTGATGTTCCTTTTGTGGATTTGTTTTATCAGCTCTCCACCTTCAGTGTCTAACTGCATGGTCAGTGCAGGACTGTTGAATGAATGGATGAATAGATAAATGGAAGAGGTGGGCCTGGGAAGAGGCAGAGTTTAAGTTGACATTATGGCGTGATTATAATTTTAATCAATTAAGGACTCAAAATTTGTGTGATCAGTCGTGTCCTACTCTTTGTGACCCGATGGACTGTAGCCCAGCAGGCTCCTCTGTCCATGGGATTTCCCAGGCAAGAAATACTGGAAGGAGTTGCCATTTTCTCCTCTAGGGGATCTTCCTGACCCAGGGATTGAAGCTCCGTCTCTTCTGTCTCCTGCATTGGCAGGCAGATTCTTTACCCCTTGTGCCACCCAGGAAGCCCATTTTGAGACAAATTTTAGGGTAAATGTTTCCTCTTGTATTTCCTCAAATTATCCCCTATGAGTGATATATAACACCCTATTAAAAGAGAAAGAATGCCATGAAAATGTTCCCCATCTTTCAGTTACCTTAAAGTTCAGACATACAAAAATATCTTAACTTCAAAGTTCTGAAAACAGCATTCTCGTTTTTCAAATTAGGCCAGGATGTCTAAAACATCTGATTGAAAAAGCTGAGAATGTTATTTTTTATTTTGTTCTGTTCTTCTATAATGAAGAGTAAGTTCCCAGGGCTTAACAGAACATATTTTAACAAAAGAAATAGAAGTAATTTTGTAAAGTATAGAAAAAAATCTAGATTGATTTCTTATCCAGAATTCAAAATATTAATTCTCTTTAGAAAAAAATGTCAGAAGACATGTCTAGTAGACAAAGCTGTCACTCAATAATTATTCATTGGAACTTAGCAGTTGAAGACATCATGCAGGTGGCTTTGGGTACGGAAGAGACAAGACGACGTGCCTTGAGTTTCTGCCTCCAACTTCTGTGAGTGTGTGTGGGGGTGTGTGGGTGTGTGTGTGTGGGTGTGCTTAGTTTGTTTGCAATGGGTTCCTTATCACTGACATTCTGAAATCACCATAAGACAGCCTGGATTATTACTTGATTTCCATAGACTATGGTGGGAATGTCATCCTGTGACAAAGTTTTCTGACATTTTCCCAGTGAGTTTTTTCCTAGAAGCTAAGGTTCACAACTACAGAGTGAAGGGTCTTAAGTCCACCATCATGGAGGTAGACTTGGTCACCTGAGCTGGTGTTTGGAGATCCCGCCGCCCAAGGTAGGCACAGTGAGACGGAGCGCTGTAATCACCTCCCCAGCCCGGCCCGTGTCTCTACGGCCCTTTAGATCTTAGTCTCCTCCAGTCCTCACAGTATTTGGGAGACGAGGTAGAACAGAAGGGATGGCAGGAAACTCACGACTTTCACGCATTTACCCACTGTGTGAGAAGGGTTTCCTGGACTCTAACACAGCTGATCAGTCTACAGGCGGAGCACAGCTGCTGTTACACTCCAATCGTACAGATTAGGAAACTGAGGCACAGAGAGGTCGACATCCAAGCTGGTAAGTGGTGGAACTGGGTTAGCAGGTGTGCAGTGGCTGTTAAAAGACCTATATGAGGGATTTCCCCGGTGGTCCAGTGGCTAAGACAAATGCAGGGGGCCGGGGTTCAATCCCTGGTCAGGAAACTAGATCCCACACGCAGCAACTAAGAGCTGGCACAGCCAGACAGAAATGAAAACAAGGTCTTAAATGATTCCTATGGGCCTTATATATATGTTTATATATGAATATTTAGAGACATACATGAGTCATTTAAGCACCTTGTTCTTTCATTTTTTAACATTTTTAATTGGAGGATAATTTCTTCACAATGTTGTGTTGGTTTCTGCCATACATCATATTTGAGCAACTTTTTAAACATCACATCCAGAGACCTGTGCCCCAAATCTCTTTTCCCCTTGCTGCAGTTTCTAACAATTGTAAAGGTGAAATAATAACTTATTTAACCCTCGAACCTGGTCCTGAATGTAGTAACCACCTGACCCCATTGTTTGTATGGCTCTTTCATCATCTGTTACAATCTCCTACTTTTCACAAATAACTTAACAAGCTGAAAGAAGAAGTTTGGCTTCTGTTAGTGGAAGGAGGTTGTACGGGCTTAAACCTGAGACACTGCAGAGGATCAGACACAGAGGAGTGGCTGAGCTTGCAGCGAGCACGCTCCAGACACAGAGGAGTGCCTGAGCTTGCAGCGAGCACGCTCCAGCTGTGTGCTGAGTCTGCCTCATTCCCTGAAGTGTGCAATCTGTTCACACCAGCAACAGGGATATTCTTAGCGTGTGGATTTGGGTTTTTATGTAAAGGATGGGGCGTGCACTTTCTCTGCAACTAACGCTGCGGTGATCACGGCTTTAGGACGCTACACTTTCGTTTTATCCATAACCAGCTGTTCCCACGAGGGGCCAGTGTGGGGAGTCAGCATGTATCTACTTTTATACTTTTTAATTACTTACAATATCATATTATTTCAGTCGTACTACGTAGCGATTTGATATTTTTTAATTTAAACTTTTTATTTTTTATTGAGGTATAGTGGATTAACAGTGCTGTGATTGTTTCAGGGGAACAGTGAAGGGCCCCAGCGTACACGTACATGTATTCGTTCTCCCCCAAACGCCCCTTCATACTCCATAAGAAGTTAAGATAAAATATTGGCCGTGCTCCCTGTGCTGCAGAGAACGCCCTTGTATCTTATTTGTTTTGTACCCACTGTCTGTTCCTTTCAGTCCTCATCCCCGTCTTGCCCCTCCCGCTGCTGATAAATACTAGTTTGCTAGCGTTTTGAATTAGCAGTCAGGGTACCCTGGAATCCTGACCTGCAGTGACCGCACAGGTCTCTACATCCTTGACTGTCAGTTTCCTCATCTGTAAAACGAGTAATTCAAACGCTGTTGGGTCCTGAGACCTATTTGTGGTTATGGGGAGGCCTTGATTCACCTCAGATCACAAATGCACTCAAGCGTCCAGCTTTATGTGTACTTGTGATTCCCACTATGGTTGCTATAGCACTATTTTCAAAGATATATTTCTAAAATTTATAAAGAACAAAGAATTAGCTTACATGTATAACTTTTATATTAAATATATTTGCATATGTGTACTAAGTTAAGCGTGCCAAATATCATATATATATACTTATATTATACTTATATACACTTATATTGCATAATATTACATATGATATTTTGGACATTTGAGTTTTTTTAATTTTATTTTTAGTTGGGGCTTCCCAGGTGGTTAAGAGGGTAGAGTCCGCCTGCAATGCAGGAGACCCAGGTTTGATCCCTGGGTAGGGACGATCCCCTGGAGAAGGGAATGGCAATCCACTCCAGTATTCTTCCCTAGAGAATTCCATGGACAGAGGAGCCTGGTGGGCTACAGTCCATGGGTCCATGGAGTTGAAAAGAGTCAGACATGACTGAGCAACTAACACACTTTAATTGGAGGATAATTAATTGCCATATTGTGATGGTTTCCGCCATACATCAACATGAACCAGCCACAGGTATATACATGTTCCCTCCCCTTGAGCCTCCTTCCCACCTCCTACCCCATCCCATGCCTCTAAGTTGTCAGAGCTCCAGCTTTGGGCTCCCTGTGTCATACGGCAAATTCCCACTGGCTATCTATTTTACATATGGTAGCGTATGTATTTCCACGCTGCTCTCGCATAATATGAGCTTGTTGTTGCTGAAATGATCCTTTCAAACATATACCAGGAATCTCTCTTTGTACTCAGTTTCCAACATCAAGTAGCATGTTGCTTTATTTATCTTATAATAAATTGTTATTACCCTGACTCAACATATTATTTATAAGAACTTTACTAGAATTAAATTCTTAATGAGGCATTTTTACTGTTTTCTTATGAGCTAATTTTCTACATGTGTCTGAAATATGGTTATGATTTTGTTCATTTAGTGGAATTTAATGATTAAGGGTAGTTTTACAAGTTAGAAGGAGCACCCGAAGAAGCTTGGGATGAGCAGGTGCACTGATAATTATGCAAGTGATCAGTCACGCTCTGTTTTCACCCTCTCCTTCCTTCTTAGATGTTTTCTTCCTTTTCTTGCCAACTTCTGGGGGAAGGTGGAGCTGACAGAACATGCACACTGATGAAGAATTCTGTGCACTGGTGGTTGGGATTTTAAAACCCTGGACCACAACGGAAAAGTCCCCACAGCCAGATGTCCTCACACTCGCATTAGGGATTTATTAAAGAAAAAAAGAAAGTGAAAGTGTCAGTCACTCAGTCATGTCTGACTCTTTGCAACCCCATGGACTGTTGCCCACCAGGCTCCTCTGTCCATGGAATTCTCCAGGCAAGAATACTGGAGTGGGTAGCCATTCCCTTCTCCAGGGGATCTTCTTGACCCAGGGATCGAACCTGGATCTCCCGCATTGCAGGCACATTCTTTACCCTCTGAGCCACTAGGGAAGCCCTATTAAAGACGTCCCCATCTAAAATAGTGTGATAAACGCTCCACTTTCAATCTTTGGAGAAACAGATAAGCTTCAGCTTTCTAGAACTTCAGATTCAAATCTGTCGTCCTGATCTTTCTTAATCTAACAAAGGTGGGAAAGAATGGAAAGAGACTGCCTTAGAAAGAAGGTAAAGAAGCAGATTTGGAAACACATTTGTCAGAAGAATAAGCATTACCTTTCTTAAAATGATTTCTTCAAATTGGAAGAATAAGGGAATTAATTGCCTAAGTATATACAACTTTAAAAGATTGACTGAAAGGTAATATTGCTAGGAAGTGTCCATGTAACCACCATAGTCCTAGATCTGGTACCAGGTGACAGCATAGCAATAGGGATTCAATCCGAGAAGCAGAACTCTAGGCTGAATATACATGGATTTAGTAAGGACAAGGAAGCCTGGCGTGCTGCAGCCCATGGGGTCGCAAAGAGGTGGACATGACTGAGTGACTGAACTGAACTGAACTCGTGATAAGTAATTGTGGAAGCTGAGTGCGTAGCTGCTCTAACACTGTTATCCCCATTTCTGAGGCTGGAGCTGATACTCGTTGGACAGGGAGTTGGTGTGGTACGGGGGAAGCTGATGTAAAGTAGACGGGAGTGAGAACAGGCTGGATGGAGAGGAACCTGCATCAGTTCTGTTGCTTCTGACCGTAAAGCGCTGTGCTCTGCAGAAGCTGGGCCTTCCATCACAAAGCTGAACACAGCTGGCCCAGGGGTTAGAGCAGCTGAAGAAAGCCCCAGGGAAAGTGGATCATTAGCTGACCTGGCTGGGAGCTCAGGCCAGGGAGCGAGCCAGCAGACGAGTAGCCACCGTGCGTGGGGGCCACCCAAGGGCCACGGCTCCACGACACCCTCCTGACCTCACACGGGGGGCTCTCTGTCCTGACTGCACGCCTGCACAGAGGGGGGTTCCAGGAGGTGAGGCTCCAGGGGCCACGTCAGCACATGCAAAGCCAGCACCTACTGCCTACGTTTTGTACTGGAAATTTCCTAAGCAGTTCAAACATTTAAATCACCTTGTGATAGAGCACACGTTTCTTCATCGTGCGTCTATTTTGTTTCCTCCAACCTCAAAACTACCTCATCTCTGCTCAGATCACTCAACTGGAATAACAATTAAAGTCCATGAAAGATTGAGGGCAGGAGGAGAAGGCAGCAACAGAGGGTGAGTTGGTTGGATGGTATCACCGATCAATGGACATGAATTTGAGCAAAGTCTGAAACAGCAAGGGGCAGGGAAGCTTGCTTGCTGCAGTTCCTGAGGTGGCAAAGCATCAGACACAACTCAGCAACTGAACAGCAGCAACAAAATTGTATTACCAGATGGTGTCAGTTCTCTGGGTGAAGTTACACAATAGGGGCCAAGCTTACCTGTATACTCGGATTCAACGCCTTTGAGCTCTCACCCCACTCACTTGGGGAAGTTCACTCTCCACCTCTCTAAGTCTCACTCGCAGGATCTAACAGCTTTGGCGTGCTGACGGTCATCAGAGAAAGGGAGGTGAGACTTCCTTCTCCACTGCTGCTGCTACTGCTGCGTGTCACTGTTCCCAGTTGGGAGGACCAGCACTCATAAGACGTAAGAGGTCGTACAGGGGACCTTCTTCCACACTCATGGTGCCTGAGCAACTGAGTCAGGGAGGGAACAAGTGTAACTTACCTGTTATATGACCCGACATATAGACTGGGGGGTTGGTGTTGAGTCTGGGATGCTAGCGCTAATTCCTCCATTCATCACAGTTCTCTCCCTTTAGGGATTTGTGTGTCCCAGTCATAACTCCAGGTCCTCCAGACATCACTTAAAAACATGGAAACTCAATGGGAAGGAATCTGGATCATTATCCCTTCATTCCCAGCAGGCCTCTGAGCTCCATAAGCAAACATGTCCATTTTCTCACCAAACCATAAGGTGGGGAAAAAAAAAGAAACTTAGGTGGCTCAGTGGTAAAGAATCTGCCTGCCAGTGCAGGAGACACAGGTTCAGTTCCTGGGTTGGGAAGATCCCCTGGAGAAGGAAATGGTGACCCACTCCAGTACTCTTGCCTGGAAAATCCCATGGATGGAGAAACCTGGCAGGCTACAGTCCACGGGGTCACGAAGAGTCCGACACAACTGAGTGACGGTATTCTTGTCTGGGAAATCCTACGGACAGAGGAGCCTGGCGGGCTACAGTCCACAGGGTCACAAAGAGTCGGACACGACTTAGTGAGTAAACACCAAAAAACAATACCCCAAGATAAATGGACAACGCTGTTTCTAGAAATGGAAAGAAGCAAGCAATTTTTATGTGTCAGCTCTCTTATTTAAATACATACTTAGAATTTGGAGTTCTACCTCACTGGGCATCATGCTGCAAACGATGCTAGGAAAAGAAAAAAGGCATCACTTGAAAAGGTTATTTCGTTAGTAATTCTGGCTGAGCGTTCTGTAGTTAAGGTTTACTGCAAGCAAGAAAGACTGCAGTGGGTTGGAAATTGCTCATTGATGCAGGAATTATAAAATACCTTTCTGTTAGCACATATATAACACACCCTCACCTATCATTATCAAATCTGGGCACTGCCAGAGATATCTAAATTTAGCATGACAAACAACAGATGGAGAGAAACATCACTCCCCCTCCCCCCACGCCAGGCTCTCAGGGTGTGAGCCATGATCCCTTAAGGGGGAAATTAAAGGTCATAAACAAATTGGTAGTGGAAAACAAGCTTGTGCTAAAGATTCAGAGGAAGGAAGAAAGGAGGGAAGGAGGGAGGGAATCGGGGAGGGAGGAAGAAAGTTATTAAATTACTACTGTATTGTCCTGAGGAAAGACATAAAGGAACTCTGCAGAATTAGAATTCAGATGATATGGAGAAGGCAGACATTGAATGAAGAAAATTGAAATACTACTTTCCCTTGGAAAATTCTTACCTATTTTGGGAGCTATTTTTATCATGTAAAGGATTAAAATGGCCTCAGGGATAGTAGAGAAGAAAGAAAAATCTGGTTTGTTATTTCAGGGCTTTTATTTTTAAATGTATCCATTCAATCGACAGAAAAGGGAGATTGGTTAGAGAAGTTACTACAGTTTCCCCTCACCGCTTATTTTTCCAGATAGTGTGGAGAATGCAAGGCAATCTTTTTTGCATTTAAAATTTTCCTCTTTTTGAGAAAATCATATTTTGTAAAGTTCTTATCCAATTCCATTCTTTTTATTTTCTTTTGTTTTGGAAAAAAATATTTGTAGCAACTTAATATCTTGAAAATTCGTGTAGAAAATGTTGCTATAGTTTGTTACTTATTGTACTTTTCCTATTACTTATGATATTTTATAGTAGTTTCATTCACTACCTTTGGGATTATTGAAGAATGCTCCCTTACTTCCAAATATAATGCTCTACTGTGTCTGTATCACCACTGGCAATTCAAGAAAAAAAAAAAATGATTCAGGCAAACATTAAAAGTGGTTTTAATATAGTGGAAGCATAATTAAGTGGTTATGACTGTACCTCACACATATCTGTGGAAGTTTCTTTGGAATTGTAAATGAATTTAAGAGGAAGTTTATATTCTTTTGTTGATTTAAATAAAATTGATATAACTAATAAATCATAGCTCTTCAAATTGTAATTCTTCAGTAATCTTTGGGTCTTGAGACTGTGATAATCTACACTATAATGGTTATGAAAGACAGTAATTTTTATTAAGTTTGAAGAAATCAATAGAGTGATTAACCTGTGACAGTGGGAGAAAAATCAAATCAAAATTATGACCCTAGCTAATTTTTCACTGATGAGTTTAGGAACTGTAGCCCAAAATAGCAAATTGTTGGGAGGCAGGGAGACTTTCCTTCTCCACAGTCCCATCTACCAACTTTCAGTTCAGTTCAGTTCAGTTACTCAGTCATGTCTGACTCTTTGCGATCCCATGGACTGACGCACTCCAGGCTTCCCTGTCTTTCACCAACTCCCAGAGCTTGCTCAAACTCTTGTCCATTGAGTCGGTGATGCCATCCAACCATCTCATCCTCTGTCATCCCCTTCTCCTCCTGCTTCTATCTTTCCCACCATCAGGGTCTTTTCCAATGAGTCAGTTCTTTGCATCAGGTGGCCAAAGTATTGGAGTTTCAGCTTCAGCATCAGTCCTTCCAGTGAACACCCAGGACTGATTTCCTTTAGGATGGACTGGGTGGATCTCCTTGCAGTCCAAGGGACTCTCAAGAGTCACCTTTCTTTACAGTTAACTCTCACATCCATACATGACCACTGAGAAAACTATAGCTTTGACTAGACGGAACTTTGTTGGCCGTCTAGTCAAAGTAATGTCTCTACCAACTTAAGTACTAAGAATTTATTTATTTTCTTTATATTTTCCATTAGAAACTGGTCATAGTAGGGAGAATATTTGATTTTGAACATTTGTGCATCAACAAAATTCACAAAGTCCATTCGTTTAACACACTCAGTAAATATTAAGAACATGTGTTGTAGTGGACACTGTGTCAGAGGAAGCAAGGCAGACGGAGCTCACGCTCATGGCGCTGGCCCGCTTGGCGGTGAAGACAGACGTGCAGACGGCCAGGCACAATCTCTGGAGAGGCACGGTAAGCGTAGATGGAGCAAGCATCGGGTGTCATGGCATCACTGAGGAAGAGCACCTAACCAGGTTAGGGGGTCCAAGCAAAGCTTCCACGAGGAAGAAATATCTATACTGAGACTTAGAGGGAGATGGGGGAGGTGGGAGGCTAGGAAAACATATTCCAGACATAAGGACTAGCCAGAAATAAAAGAAAGCAAGATACACTGGAAAAAGTAAAAGAAATTTATAGCCAGAGCTTCTGCAGTGGGAGTGGAGAGTGTTGAGGAATTAAGCCAGTGAGGCCCATGGTGGTCAGAACACACACACACACACAAAGCTGGTAAGTCTTGTCATGGAGTTTTGGGCTTTACTGAAGTGTTTAAGCAATAATAAGGGAAAAAAATGAAAGAAATTGACATTCATATAGCATTTACAGAGTATGATTTTCATGCAGTTAATCTCATAATAGCCCCATAAGTTTATCCTTATTTTACAAAAAAGAAAACTGATGCATAGAGAGCTTCTGTGACTTTACCAAGGTCATAAATGATGGAGCCAGGATCAAACCCGGGCCTTCCAGCCTGTAGTACCACAGCAGGAGCAGGGAGCGGCACGTGCAAATTTTCATCGCTAAATCTTTACCTCCTATGACTCCCCTGGCTCAGCTGGTAAAGAACCCACCTGCCAGTATCGGAGACACAGGAGACACATGTTCAATCCCTGGGTTGGGAAGATCCCCTGGAGGAGGAAATGGTGACCTACTCCGGTATTCTTACCTAGAAAATCCTATGGACAGAGGAGCCTGGCGGGGCTACAGTCTATGAGGTTGCAAAGAGTCAGACACGGCTGAGAGACAGCACACTCCTACGCCAGTATGCAGTCTGGGTTGAAGGAGCGGATAGTGAAAAATAGGAGCCCCTTTAGAAAGCCAGTGGGTTGATCTGAAAACAGATGCCAGAGACGGAATAGCATTAGCGGCAAAAAGGATGGATGTTTGAGGAACACACAGACTGTAAAGCCAGCGAGTCCTGGTGACTGATTGGCTGCATGAAACAAGAGCGATCAAAGGCGGGGCCCTGGCGCCTGGTTGGCCGCCAGACGGCTGGTCTCCTTCCACGAAAAGTGGAACACAGGATGCGAAACTGCTCCTTCCCTCCTTCCTTATTTGCTTTTCATCCCTTCTTTATCACATTTGGGCTTCCCTGATATCTCAGTTGGTAAAGATCAAAGGCGGGGCTCTGATGCCTAGCTGGCCACCAGACGGCTAGTTCCCTTCCACGAAAAGTGGAACACAGGATGCAAAACTGCTCCTTCCTTCCTTATTTGCTTTTCATCCCTTCTTTATCACATTTGGGCTTCCCTGATATCTCAGTTGGTAAAGAATCCACCTGCAATGCAGGAGACCCTCGTTCAACTCCTGGTTGGGAAGATCCCCTGGAGAAGGGATAGGCTACCCACTCCAGTATTCTTGGGCTTTCCTTGTGGCTCAGCTGGTAAAGAATCTGCCTGCAATGCGGGAGACCTGGGATAGCCCACCCACGGCAGTTTTCCGGCCTGGAGAATTCCATGGACTGCATAGCCCATGGGGCCGCAAAGAGTCGGACACGACTGAGTGGCTTCCCCTTTCACTTTATCACATTTATGATGTTTATTCTGCAGAGAGGTGACTGAGTTTGGCTTTGAATTTGTTGAATTCTAAGTGCCAGTGAAAGTTCTAAGTGAAGAACTAGCTGAACTCAAGAATTTGGAGCACAGTGAAGACCTGTGCGCTGGGAAGTAAGATCCAAAATCAAGCAACACAGACAGAATCGTTTGCCCCGTGGCTGTGAACGAGACCGCCCATGGAAAGCAGACAGAACACTCAGGGACAAGACTGGGATCTGGACGTTCAAGCACCCAGTGTGAAAAGCTAGAGTGCGATGTTGACCATTATTAACAGCTTCTATTTTATCAGCAGGAGCTTTCAATTCATGGAATGTAAGCTGAGTGGACAGAGCTGGGGAGGGGGAGGAACTGCAGGAGGGTAAACAGGACCCGACAACTTTGGCTCCTGAGGGTACGTGTTATTTTTCCCTTCCCTACTTAAGAATAACTTTCTGTGAGGAAGAATCAAAGGTTAACAGGTTAATATTCAGTAATCCCTAAGCTTATGAGAAAAGAACAAAGAAGCGAGTTTTGAGGAAATCCTTCAAATGACTAAATGTTCACATATAAGGGATATGGGGTCAAAAATGAATTAAGTTTCAATCCCCATTTCAGGGACTTCCCTGGTGGTGCAGTGGTTAGCACTCCATGCTCCCACTGCAGGGGGCATGGGTTTGATCCCTGGTTGGGGAGCTAAGATTGCAAACACTCTGAGGCATGGCCAAAAAAAAAAAAAAAAATCCCCAATGTACCTCTTAGCGTCTGAGTGACTTTGTGCAGATAACATCACCCTGCCTGCTCAGCCCTTCGACTCTTTGTGACCCCATAGACTGTAGCCCGCCAGGCTCCTCTGCCCACGGTACTTCTCAGTGAAGAATACTGGAGTGGGTTGCCATTTCCTACTCCAGTGATTTTCCCAACCCAGAGACAGAACATGTGTCTCCTGTGTCTCCTTCTTTGGCAGGCAGACTCTTTGCCACTGAGCCACCCGGGAGACCCTTACTATCACCTGACTGAGCCACAGTTCTCTGTGATACTAATGGCATACTTCCACTACCACTGAAAAGACAAATGAGGTAGTGCGTGCAGAATGCTCAGTAATTCGTAATTATTTGTTTTTCTTTTCTTTTCCCTTTTTCAGTGCTACCAACATTTTATTAATTCTGCCTTTCCTGGTATTCAATAGAGTTTTGTCATCATTCTGGAAAAAGAAAACAGGTTTGCCCTCTCAGGAACGCCATACAGGTTTACTGAGGGTCATCATTTGAACCTGGAAGATCAGTAACTTGCAATTGTTTGACTTCATAAAGAAAAAGCATCATTTTTAAGACTTCAGGTGTTGAAGTCTGAGGGAACAGTGGCTTCATCCTCTATGACGGACGCAGGCCTGAGGGAAAGCATCACTCACTGGCTCAGATTATTCATCTGGCAAACAATACGCTCTCCAAGGTTAGACTCGGGTGCTGACATTTTAACAAGAAGGGAGGGAAACACACTCAGGGACTTTTATGTAACGTCTCCCAATGATCTGATTTTGAGTGCTTAAATGTACCAGTCTATTTAAGGTTCAAGAGAATGGAACAAAGGAATCTGGCATTGTAAGAAAGTTTTTTGCCACAATGATATGACATTTGTTAACAGTCTCTTATTTAGAGAGTGGAAACACAGGCCCTTCTGAATCGATAAACCTAACTCTCTGCTTTTCAAAGAGTCAAGAACACAACTCTCCTTCCATGTCCACGGACCTTGGCAAACAAAAATCTATATATACTTGATAATACGCCTAAGCCTGATCAGCTCATTCAGCTCTGAGTTAAGTTACTAACCACTTAGACAGGTAGATAAGCAGATTGAGAACCGGCTCAGAGTCATGAATTCAGCCTCTATAAAGCTTGAGGGCCTCTGTTTCCACATTCAAAATGAGAGGTGGAGAAGGCAATA
This sequence comes from Bison bison bison, assembly GCF_000754665.1. Classification (NCBI taxonomy): domain Eukaryota; kingdom Metazoa; phylum Chordata; class Mammalia; order Artiodactyla; family Bovidae; genus Bison; species Bison bison. The sequence continues at coordinate 9,810,160 of NW_011494715.1, read as the reverse complement.
TTACAAGTTTGCAGGGTTATCGGTCAATGAAACACCAAGGTTATCACGTGGGACTTACCGTGACTGGTACAAAGCATTAATAAAAATATTTTGGCACATTTAAGGGTTAACTTGCTGTTACAATGAAAATTATTTTAGGTAAAATAACTCTTGGGGCTTCCCCGGTGGCTCAGACAGTAAAGAATCAGCCTGCCATCCAGGAGACATGGGTTCAGTCCCTGGGTTGGGAAGATCCCCTTGAGGAGGGAAAGGGCTACCCACTCCAGTATTCTTGCCTGGAGAATCCCATGGACAGAGGAGCCTGGCAGGGGGGTCACAAAGAGTTGGACACAACAGAGTAACTAACATACACACACAAAATAACTCTTTATTATGTATATCATATTTCTGGGTAAGTATTTATTTAAAATATTTTGTTAAGATATGTCTATTAGTATTTCTATTAAGTGCACCATATTAGAAATGTTTTATTTCACTTTTCTTAGAGAATATAGGATAAACAGAATGAACTTCCACAGCAGCTTATTCTATATTTTCATGGTGAACACAGATGGAAATAATAACTAACCCTGAGTGTAAAGCTTGCCCTTTTAACAGAATATGTGAACTCTAAAGCCATCTGAAATCTAAGATTAACTATAGAATGTAAATATTACTCTTACCTTCTTTATGGAAAACACTACTGAATTTTAGGATGATCTATAAAAGTGTCTTATTTGGGATTAAAAATGTTTTATGACACTTTTGTATTTACTTTTTTAGATGCAAATTTACACAGACTAAAATGAACACATGTGAAGTGCATAATTCTAACTAAGGGGTTCAGAACCCAATTCCAACATATGACTGTGGGCAAGTTTTCTATCTTCAAAAATTCTTTGGCGTCAGCTGGGTGTCCTACAATTCAAGTCAATTCTGACACTATGTGGCAGGAGAGAACATCAAATCCCCCAGGTTAGGAGCCCAGTTCTGTAGGATTGCCCCCTCCTCCCCAACTTCAGGTGCCAACAGCAAGTCCAAGTGCTTCTGACCCACCAGCTACAGACAGGAAATTCCAACGACCCCACTGTGGGTTTGATTAATTTGCTACAGTGGCTCACAGAACTCAGAGAGACATTTTACTTACTAGATTATTGAGTTATTATAAAAGAATATAACTCAGGAACAGTCAAATGGAAGAGATAAACAGGACAAGGTATGCGGATATTTTTGAGACATATCCATGTTGTAGTATCTATCACTTTGTTCATTTTATTGCTAAGCAACAAGCCATTGAATGGATATACCACATAAAAATGTTTTCTCATGAGTAAAGTGGTTATGAACATTCTTGAATACTCATTATGTGAACGTTTTACTCTGGGATAAATACCTAAAAGTGGGTTTGTAGGGTCACAGAATTGGTGAATGATCTACTTTATAAGAAAGTGCCAACCATTTCAAACTAGTTACATAATTTAACACTCCCTCCAGTAACAGAAGAGGCTCTCAGCTGCTGTGTGCATTTGCCAGCTTCTAGTGATGGTCAGATGGCTTGTTTATTTACTTTAGCCACTTAAAAGTTCACTGGTGTCTCATTGTGGTTTTTAATTTGTATTTCCCTGATGATTAATAATATTGAGCATTTTTTCATGCACATATTGGCTAAAATACCTAGTTGCAGTTATTATTGGTTTGTTTGCTTCTTTATTATTGTTTTAGTGTTTCTTCATTTATTCTGAATATATTCGCCTTATGGCATCCAAGGAGATGCATGTTAATTTTCTTAAAAATGTCTGGTGAGAAGTCATGTTTATCAAATTTTTGCTTGGATAGTGTTTCTGTGTCCTAAGAAATATTTGCCTAATCTAAGGTGTAAAGACATATTCTAACGTTTTGTTTATAAAGCTTCTTGCTTTTGTTCCTATGTTTCAGTCTAAGTTTATCTTCATTTAAATTTTACATTATGAGTGAGGTAGACATTGAAGTCAGAGAAGGCAATGGCAACCCACTCCAGTACTCTTGCCTGGAAAATTCCATGGACGGAGAGGCCTGGTGGGCTGCAGTCCATGGGGTCGCTAGGCGTCGGACACGACTGATGACTTCACTTTCACTTTCATGCATTGGAGAAGGAAAAGGCAACCCACTCCAGTGTTCTTGCCTGGAGAATCCCAGGGACGGGGAGCCTGGTGGGCTGCCGTCTATGGGGTCCCACAGAGTCGGACACGACTGAAGCGACTTAGCAGCAGCAGCAGACGACGACACTGAAGTTCATCTTTTGTCCCATCAGATCAGATCAGATCAGTCGCTCAGTCGTGTCCGACTCTTTGCGACCCCATGAATCGCAGCACACCAGGCCTCCCTGTCCATCACCAACTCCCGGAGTTCATCCAGACTCACGTCCATCAAGTCAGTGATGCCATCCAGCCATCTCATCCTCTGTCGTCCCCTTCTCCTCTTGCCCCCAATCCCTCCCAGCATATGTTTATGCAATTATTCACTTGTTGAACAGACTTTTTTTTTTCCCCATTGAAACATTTTAGTATGCTTCCCCCCCAAGAAACAAAAATCAGTTGACCAAGTACAGGTATGTGTCTATTCTGAATTCTCTACTCAGATCCATAGACTCACTTACCTATGTCTGTGCCAATGCCAGGCTACCTTGATAAATACAGAATAACGGCAAGTCTTAGAGAGCTGAAAAGATTTGTTATTTAAAATGAATATTGTTTCCAAAGTTTAAAAGTGTTGTTTCAAAATAGGTTAAAGCCTAGATCTTCTACTTTTCTATATAAATTTTAGAATCTCTTTGCCAAATTAACAAAATCACCCACTGGGATTACAATTAGGTTTGCGTTGATTTTATAGATGCATTTAGCAATTAGCAATATGGAGTCTTACCAAAAAAAATAGCTATATTTCTTAATTTAGTTCCCCTTAATTTTTTCTCAGCAGCATTTTGTAGTTTTTAGTAAAAGGCTCTTGTACATCTTTCATAAAATGTATCCCTATTTTATAAATTTTGATGCTCTTGGAATTGGTAATTAAAAATATCTTCCAACTTTTGCAAAGTATAGAGAAATAAAATTTCTTTTCATATATTGACAACTGGATCTTGCAATCCTGTTCATTTTTCTTATTAGATTTAGCAGTCTTAGAAATATCTATATAAATAATTATTTCATCTGCAAAAGAAGGTAATTTTACTTATTTCTAATTTTATAGCTTTTATTTTTCAACTTTATTTTTTTATTTTTGTGAGTATCTGCATATGTACTTATTTATTTTGGCCCTGTTGCACTGGCCAGTGCCTCCACTACAAAGGTGAAAAAAAGGGTTAGGAACAGATATCTGCATTGTTCTGTTTTCAGAGGATATTGCTCAGTCTCTACAACTAGATATTGTGGTACTTGTATATACCATAGGTTTCCATCATGAAATCTTACAGAGTTTCACAGATTTTTCTCACAGACTTCCACCATGAAATCTTACAGATTGAGGAAGTCTCTGGTCTTGTTACGTGTGTCTCCTCACCTACTGTGATGATTCGACAATGGTCCCCTTCTCTGTCAGTGAGCTGAGTTGAATCCATAGGTTCACACGTTTTGCTCAGGTTTTTGGTTCTACTCAGTGTGGTGGGGTGGTGGTGAGTCTGACACGTTCCCCTTAATTCTGTAATGGTAGAATTGGAAATACCTTTCCTTCCCTTTGTGTGAAATATAATGCTTATGATTGAACTGATGAACATGTAATATTAAAAATAATAACAACAATAGCAGAACCAACAAGTGATGTATGTGGGATCCTCACTAGGTGCTCATATGCATCTCCAATGCGATGCTGATACCAGACCCACCAAGTCTTGCATGGTAAGTCTCTGTGGAGACACAGAATAAGTATCTTGCTCGAGGAAACACAACTTGGGGGGACGGTCTGAGTCTGAGTTATCCTACCCAAAGTGTACTTGTTCGAACACCGTATAACACCGCTGTTTATTATCTTTGTCACCAAAGCTCCTTACATCGCTCTGCTGCTGAGGTCTGCGGTCAGGGCCGTTCGGCAAACTTCAACAGCTACCTGCTCCGTGTAAGACACTGCTGAGCTATGGAGTTTCTTTCCAAAGATACCTGTGCATCATTGCTGTGTCCCCTTCATTCTCTGAACATTAATTTTGTTTGTCGACAGATTTTGTATCACAATGTCTGCCCCAATTCTGAGTTTGACGGCACAACCTTCATTTTTCAAGCCAAAGCCTTGGCTTAGATAATATGAAATATGTATGGGTATTTTATGCAACTCAGCCATGGTCCTGCATAAGTAGAGGCATTTTATCACAAATATATTGTCTCAGATAGATACAAAGTCTATATATGACAAGCTACACCTCCATTTCACCCTAAGGCGTCTCATCCGTAGAACATAAAAAAAAATCATGATTTTTAATTCAAAGGGGCCTTGAAAAGACTGTCATCTAATTGACAATACATATGAAAGGACATGCTTTCCTAGTGGCTCAGATGGTAAAGAATCCACCTGCAATGCAGGAGACTCGGATTCCATCCCTGGGTCGGGAAGATCCCCTGGAGAAGGAAATGGCAACCCACTCCAGTACTCTTGCCTGGAAAATCCCATGGACAGAGAAGCCTGGTGGGCTACAGTCCATGCCGTTGCAAAGAGTCAGAAATGACTGAAGTGAGTAACACTTTCACTTTCTTTCAGAAAAGGACATATCATCCATGAGGCGCAGATGACTGGAAATCAGCTTGTAAGTGGTTCAGCTAAGCAATTCATCAAATACTCAATGACTACCTGCATTCTTCCTTTTAGTAATGTAACAGATATTTATTGATTCCCTACTACACGCAAAAAACTTGGTACAGCATTGAGAAAAGTAATTATGAAAACTTAAATCTGGTCCCTACTTCCCCCTAGATAACTCAGATCTTGCAAGTACCATGATACAGTCTGTCAGTGTTGATGACAGAGGCAGTGCTGCCATAAAATCACTAACATTTAAGGTGCTTATTAGGCTCCAGGCTTTGATATAATGGCTTGTCTTAGTAAAGCCTCATTTTAATTAATTAATTTAAAACAATATTCTTTTTAAGTGGTTTTGGGATAACTAGGTAACTTTGTGATCAGGAAAAGGGAGGCAAGACAATGGTTTATACTAATGCATAAACTCAAACCCTCAAATGGTGTACATAAGTAGTTACTCTGTCATTTAAAAATTATCAGAAAACCACAGTTCTTTGGAAGAATGATTATAATATGTCTCTCAGATTTGACACCACAGAAGAATATATGAAATGATAACTAGGTCAAATAAAATATTTAAATTTTTATACAACAAAAGATTCAAGATTAAAAGATAATCAGCATGAATGTCAAATAAGAAGTGTTATAAATATCTCAAGTTAAAAATAGAAAAACTTCAAAAATGCAAAAGATGAAAGGTGGAAACAGCTAAGTCACCCAAAAGAAAATGAAAATTATAAAACAGTACACATTGATATTTAAGGGAATAAATACTAACAACAATGGTAACAATAGTAAACTCAGTGTCAGGCACTGGGCAAAACACTTTATTGATGTTAAATTATTTAATGCTAACAATACACATAAGCGTATACATTCTCCTTCCCATTTTACTGATAACAAAACTGAGGAGTAAAGTCTCATTTTAGAGACTGGGAGATTGAAGCTCAAATACAAGCAACTTGCCCAAGGCACCCTCCCTTACAGGACAGAGCCGCGCTAACGCCTGCTTGGGGAGGGGGCGGGATGCGGTCTGGATTCTGTTCTCTTAAACTCTATGCTTCACCATCTTCATAAAGGCATGGTACAGCCGTGCAGGAGACAGGATTGTTTGAAAATGTTTAGTTTATAAGCGTGAACCTCCTTGGAGAAGAGTCCTCTCTCTGGAATCTAGATTTGTTTTCCTCCCCTCAGGCTCTCTCCTTTCTCTTTCTTTCACCTGAAAACCATCCGAATGCCTTTCATCACCTTCAAATCCAATCTGCAGCAACTGACCTCCCGGGCCTTTCCCAGTCCCACTCCTCAGCTCTGAATGCATCATGCGCACCCTGGACTTAGGTCACCGGGACTCTCTCTGGCGTCCTCAGGCCTAGGGCCCTTTTTCTTCCTGACTACAGTTTCCCCCTCCACACCCGCCTCTTGGTCCACTAGCCTCCTGATCTCAGCCTGGCTGGTTCTCAGTCACCACCTCTCAGTTCAGAAGGCACCTCCTCAGACAGTTAAGGCATCAACACATCTTTGGGGGACACAGTTCAACCTATCCCTCCCATCCACCAATAGCCCTATTTACAGATAAGAAAACTGAGGATCAGAGAAACTTGCTGAAAACCACACACCCAGCAAGTGGAACAGCTTATATTTGAGTCCAGCCCATCTGAATGGAGAGTCTGCTCTCCCACGAGGCTCATGCTTTTTGGGACATCACGTGAAACTGGGTGATTCCGGGCTTCCCAGCTGGCCCTAGTGGTAAAGAACCTGCCTGGCCAGTGCAGGAGATGTAAGAGACCTAGGTTCGATCCCTGGGTCGGGAAGAGCCCCTGGAGGAGGGCATTGCAACCCACCCCAGTATCCTCGCCTGAGAATCCGGTGGACAGAGGAGCATTGTGGGCTACAGTCCACGGGGTCGCAAAGAGTGGGACACAACTGAGGAGACTTAGCACCCAGCACCCACCAGGTGGCACTAGTAACAAAGAATGCCCCTGCCAACTGCCAACGCAGACACTCAAGAGACGCATCTTCCCTGGACTGGGTAGATCCCCTGGAGAAGGAAATGACAACCTACTCCAGTATCCCTCCCTGGGAAATCCCATGGACAGAGGAGCCTGGTGGGCTTCATACAGGTCATGGAGCCTCAAAAAGTTGGACACGACTGAGCACAGCACAAGCGGACATGAAATTGAGCAGGAAGATACAGCCAGCTTACCAACATCAGAAAATGGATCGCAGAGCCGGGCAGTCTCAGCCGGGCCACTGCCAGCCTCTAGGGGGCGCCGGGGGCGACGCCAGCCGTTCCTCGTTGCAGTGGCCGAGCGCCTCTCAGGGCCGCGGAGAACAGAACGCGCGGGTAAAACTTACCGCGCCCCCACGTCTTGAAAGCCGTCTGTGGTCTGCGTACGTTGTCTTTGCTAAGTATGGGTGCTTCTACCACCTGAGGTCAGGGCTCAAAGGTGTGAAAACTCTGCCTGGAACACTTCTATTTAACAAAGTACTGTCTCTCCCAAGACGCCAGTTCCATCTCTCTTTGTAGGCGATCCTTGCACCTCCCTGTTCCATGAGGTCAGCATCGTCGACGCCGTCCACTGACTCGCCTTGTCCCTTTGTGGCTTCATTCCTGTTGTTGTTCAGTTGCTAAGTCGTGCCCGACTCTTGAGACATCTGCCTTTCCTCCCCGCTTGGAATGTCCCTCCCATTCTCCTTTTATCTGAGTCTCATTTACCCTTGGATAACTCAAGTCCCCTCTTCTCCAAGGGACTAATTCCTTGATACCGTTCCTCCATGAAATTCTAAAGTATGGTTCATAGCACACAATTTAACATCTCATTAAATATTGTTTTATTTTGTTTTGACAATGTCCTGTGTATAGGTCTTATTTCTCCATTTAGATTTTAAACTTGCAAGCACTGAGATTCTAAACTTCTCTTGATCTCCATGGTATCCAGGACCATAATGGTCACACAAATAACGATTTTTAGAAACACAGGTATTCTCCAGAGCAGGTTTCTCAGAGAAAAAATTCCTTGCAGGTCAGAAATCTAGTGTGTTTAGAGCTCCTTGTTATGCAGACGTTAAAATTATGAAAGGACTTTCTCTGGTATGTTTGCCCTACTCTGCTCTTCATCATGTATTCTGTAAACTAGCAACCAAACTCTGCATAACAAAAACACTGCACATGATAAGCTATAATTAAATATAAGAAATAAAAACAGCATGCAGTCCTGGCACCTAGTACAACAACAATTTTTCCATATAGTTCAAGATGGACATTCTTTTCATACAACAGAATAGGAATAAATGAGACATACTTTTTATAGTTGGCTTTTTCACTTCATATTTCATGAGCATTGAACCATATTAATGAACGTATTAAACATCAAACATTTTAAATAGTGAATTATATTCCACTTTACGAATGGAGCATCGTTTGTGTTGATCATTAGTTTCACAAATGTGTACCCAACTCTTGCTATGTGGCAGGCACTGTTCTAAGTTCCTGGGGTATGGTCTGAACAAAACAAGCTCTCTGCCCACAAGATGCTTTTGTTCTAAATAAAGGCACAAAGAGGAAGTGTTTCCAGTTCATTTTTCTTATGAAGACTGCTTCACTGATTTTCAAATGGAGTGATCTGCTTTCCAGGGCAATCTGTCCTCAGTGGAAACTAGGCAGTGTCTGGCGGGATTTTCAGCTGCTGGAGGTGGGATAGTGGATGCCAAGGATGTTGCTGGACATCCTCCAGTACACAGGAGAGCATGCTTCCCCCAAGACAAACCGATTAACTGGTCCAAATGCCAACAATGCCAAGGCTGAAAAGCATGGCTCAACTTTGAGATAATAAATCCCTAGTCAAACAAATACACTTATAATTTGGTCTTATTGTATAGAAGTATGTTTAGTCACTTAATATGTTTAGTCACTTTGCTAAGAACTCCGTTTCGATAACTACCTTTGTCAACTTTTGATATCCAGAGGCTGCTGACTGGAGACTACTCCTAGGGCTTCCCTGGTGACTCAGTGGTTGAGAATCCACCCCCCAACACAGGAGACACGGATTCGATCCCTGATCCAAGATGAGCCCCCGTGCCATAACCACTCAAGTCCTCATGCCCTTGAGTCCATGATTTGCAACAAGAGAAGCCACCCCAATGTGTAGCCCATGCAGCAGTGCAAAACCCAGAACAGCCAGAAAATAAATTAATAAAAATACTAAAGAAAAAAAAAAGAGCCTACTCTTTAATTGAAAACAAGAATATTAAGCTACAGATTTGCAGGCACCAAAGAATAAATGAGGGAAGGTGAGTGGGCAGAGGGATTTGAGAGAACTCCAGTTCTCTTAGAATTCACTATTGAATTTATTATATGTAGTAGCCTGGGTTGGGATCCTGACAGTGGGATGTGGTTTGAGGATTAAGGTGGGTTAAGTAAAGTTTCATTACAGGAAAAGTAACCCCAGTCCTCTTGCTTCCATTGCTGACTTTTTGGAACTCCTTCAGAAAAGGAACAAGTATTGAACCAAAAGTAAAAATCAATGCTTTAAATTCTGTTCCTTTTTCATGAAGAAAAGGAAGTTGTTTCATGTATATTTTGAAAATATATTTAGTTTTACCTAGAAAGGAGATGAATAATTTACAGAGAACATGGTGAAAATTACACAGATGGCCATCTAACTGTATCTTATAAACATAGATTTGGTGCCAGAGTGAATCATTTATTAATATATAGCTTGGTAGACGTATATACCCAAACTTCACCCTGAAAATTTCTTTTGGGGGAGAAGGGGTTGGGAAAAGTTAGAAAGAAAATATTAACACAATCAAGACAAAATTCTAATACAACCTCTCAAATGTACACCTTTGAGGAATTAATAATTGTTGTATATTTTGCTGTCACAAGTGGTAGTTTCTTAAATTGGCTTTAATAATTTTAAAACATTCTGTTGCACACAATTTAGATGTATGCGAATTGTTAAAAGGTGACTGTTATAAACATAGGAAGTGATCATCAAAATTTAATAATGGGCTATACTTGGGGATAGGAGGAGTTGCTTTAGTATTATATTTGTGTTAAATAAAACAAATTTACAAATGGTGAATCATCCCAGTTAAATATGGACTTAAATATAGAGGATGCGTGAAATTACATATACATAGCCAATTTGAATATTCATAGGGTGAAACAGTCAAGTAACATTCTCTTTTTCCCACTTTCTGCAGTAAAATGTTTATGATGGAGTTGCATGCATATTTAACATACAACAATAAGGTCTTGTTAATTCTTTAAACCTGAAAATTTCAATGTGTACAATGGGAATCTCTAATATTCAACTATACTAAATCCATTTCTCTGTTTCATAGAAAAATCAGAATACACAGTACATTTTATAACTAATAAGACAGTGCACGTCTGGCCTACGTCTGGAGTAGGGGACATGGAGGAGTAGGAGGCAGTGAGGAGACTGTGGTCTTACACGGCTTGAGCTTCCCATTGTGGCTTTAACCAAGAGAACAGATCCAGCTGAGCTTAGAACAATATTTTTGAAGAGATCAGGCCCTGAGCCTTTGGAGTTGGACCACTGACTCCAAAACCCTAGACTACCAGAGAACTAACCCTAGGGGGGAATCAAATAGTGAGAACTCACACAAAGGAAACCACCTGAATACAAGACCCAGCACCATCAACCACCAATTGCACCCCGTGCAGGACTACTCATCTAAACACCAAGCAAAACAAAAATACAAACCCAATAATCAGCAGACAGGATTACCACCTCACTCAGCCTTGCCCATCAGAGGAGAAACAAACAAACAAAAACTCAGCACAAATATCACCCCATAAGAAGCTTACACAAACACTGGACCAACCTTGGAGGGCAGAAACCAAAAGGAAGAAAGGAGTCAACCTTGAAGCCTGGGAAAAGGAGACCTCAAACACAGTTAGTTAAAAAATAATGAAAAGGCAGACAGTTCAGTTCAGTTCAGTTCAGTCACTCAGTCGTGTTCAACTCTTTGCGACCCCATGAACCGCGGCACATCAGGCTTCCCTGTCCATCACCAACTCCCGGAGTTCACTCAGACTCACGTCCATCAAGTCAGTGATGCCATCCAGCCATACTATACAAATGAAGGAACAAGCTGAAGGAAGAAACACAGAAGTCCAAATAAATGAAGTTGAAATAGGCAAACTACCTGAAAAAGAATTCAGAATAATGATAGTAAAGATGGTCCAAAACCTGGAAAGCGAAATGGAGAAAATGCAAGAATCAATTAACAAAAACCTAGAAGAATTAAAGAATAAGCATGCAAAGACAAACAACACAATTACTGAAATTAAAAATACTCTGCTACTGCTGCTGCTGCTAAGTCGCTTCAGTCGTGTCCGACTCTGTTCAACCCCAGGGACAGCAGCCTACCAGGCTCTTTTGTCCCTGGGATTCTCCAGGCAAGAACACTGGAGTGGGTTGCCATTTCCTTCTCCAATGCATGAGAGTGAAAAGTGAAAGTGAAGTCACTCAGTCGTGTCCGACTCTTCGCGATCCCATGGACTGCAGCCCACCAGGCTCCTCCATCCCTGGGATTTTCCAAGCAAGAGTACTAGAGTTGGGTGCCATTGCTTTCTCCAAAAAATACCCTAGAAGGAATCAATAGAATATCTGAAGCAGAACAAATCAGTGAGCTGGAAGATAAAATGATGGAAATAACTTCTGAAGAGCAGAATAAAGTAAAAAGAATGAAAAGAACTGAGGATAGTCTCAGAGACCTTTGGGACAATATCAAACGCACCACCATTCAAATAATAGGGGTCCCAGAAGAAGAAGAGAAAAGGAAAGCATATGAGAAAATTTTTGAAGAGATAATAGCTGAAAATTTCCCCAACATGGAAAAGGAAATAGTCAATCAAGTCCAAAAGGCACAAAGAGTCCCATATAGGATAAATCCAAGGAAAAACATGTCAAGACACATACTAATCAAACTAACAAAGGCTAAACATGAAGATAGAATATTAAAAGCAGCAAGGGAGAAGCAACAAGTAACATACAAGGGAAACCCCATACGCTTAACAGCTGATCTTTCAGCAGAAGATCTGCAGGCTAGAAGGGAATGGCAGGATATATTTAAAGTAATGAAAGGGAAACATCTACAACCAAGATTACTGTACCCAGGAAGGATTTCATTCAAAATTGATGGAGAAATAAAAAACTTTTCAGACAAGCAAAAGTTAAGAAAATTCAGTACCAACAAACCAACTTTATAACAAATGTTAAATAGACTTATATAGTCAAGAAATACAAGAGGAGAAAAAAGATCTACAAAATAAACACCAAACAATTAAGAAAATGCCAATAGGAACATATTTATCAATAATTACTTTAAATGTAAATGGATTAAATGCTCCTACCAAAAGACACAGACCGGCTGAATGGATACAAAAATAAGACCCATATATATGCTGTCTACAAGAAACCCACTTTAGACCTCAAGACACATATAGACTGAAAGTGAGAGGATGGAAAAATATATTCCATACAAATGGGAAGCAAAAGAAAGCTGGAGTAGCAATCCTCATATCAGACAAAATAGACCTTAAAATAAAGAATATTACAAGAGATAAGGAAGGACATTACATAATGATCAAGGGATCAATCCAAGAGGAAGACTTAACAATTATACATATCTATGCATCCCAGGGAGGCCTGGCGTGCTGCGATTCATGGGGTCGCAAAGAGTCAGACATGACTGAGTGACTGATCTGATCTGATCCGATGCACCCAACATGGGAGGGCCTCAGCACCTAAGTTTCAGCACTAACAGACCTACAAGGAGAAGCTGACGGCAACACAAAGATAGGAGGCAACTCTACACCCCACTCACACCAGTGGACAGGTCATCAAAACAGAACATGAATAAGAAAACACAAGCCTTAAATGATACATTAGATGAGATGGATTTCACTGACATCTTCAGGACCTTCCATCCAAATGCAGAAGAATACACCTTCCTCTCAAGTGCACATGGGACATTCTCCAGGATAGACCATATTTTGGGTCACAAATCAAACCTCAGTAAATTTAAGAAAATTGAAATTGTATCAAGCATCTTCTCTGACAACAACACTGTGAGACTAGAGATCAATTACAAAAAAAAATGTAAGAAACACAAACACATGGAGGTTAAACAATACGTTTCTAAATAACCAACAGGTTACTGAACAAATCAGACGGGAAATAAAAAAAAATTTCTAGAAACAAATGACAATGAAAACACGACAACTCAAAGCCTATGGGATGCAGCAAAAGCAGTTCTAAGAGGGAAGTTTATAGCAATACAACCCTACCTCAAGAAACAAGGAAAACATCGAATAGACAACCTAACTTTACACCTAAAACAACTGGCAAAAGAAGAACAACAAGAAAAAACACACACCCAAAATTAGTAGAAGGAAGAAATAATAAAGATCCAAGCAGAAATAAATCAAAAAGAAATGAAAGAAAAAATAGTAAAGATTAATAAAAATAAAAGCTGCTTCTTTGAGAAAAACAAAATTGGCAAACCTTTAGCCAGACTCATCAAGAAAAAAAGAGAAGAATCAAATCAACAAAATTAGAAATGAAAAAGGAGAAGTTACAACAGACAACGCAGAAATACAAAGGATTATAAGAGACTATTATGAGCAACTATATGGCAATAAAATGGATAACCTGGAAGAAATGGACAGATACTTAGAAAAGTTCAATCTTTCAAAACTGAACCAGGAAGAAATAGAAATTATGAACAACCCAATTACAAGCACTGAAATTGAAGCTGTGATCAAAAATCTCCCAAAAAACAAAAGCCCAGGACCAGATGGCTTCACAGGAGAATTCTATCAAACATTTAGAGAAGAGCTAATGCCTATCCTTCTAAAACTCTTTCAAAAAATTTCAGAGGAAGAAACATTTTCAAACTCATTCTATGAGGCCACCATCACCCTGATACCAAAACCAGGTAAAGACAACACAAAAAGAGAAAATTGCAGGCCAATATCGCTGATGAACACAGATGCAAAAGTTCTCAACAAAATTTTAGCAAACAAAATTCAGCAACACATCAAAAAGCTCATACACCATGGTCAAGTTGGGTTTATTCCAGGAATGCAAGGATTCTTCAATATATGCAAATCAATCAATGTGATATTCCATATTAACAAACTGAAAGATAAAAACCATATGATCATCTCAATAAATGCAGAAAAAGCCTTTGACAAAATTCAGCACCCATTTATGATTAAACTCTTCCACAAAATGGGCATGGAAGGAACCCATCTCAATGTAGTAAAGGCCATATATGATTAGCCTATAGCAGACGTTATTCTCAATGGTGAAAAATTGGAAGCATTCCCCCTAAGATCAGGAACAAGACAAGGGTATCCACCTTCACCACTATCATTCAACACTGGAAGTCCTAGCTACAGCAATCAGAGAAGAAAAAGAAAAGGAATCCATATTGGAAAAGAAGTAAAGTTCTCACTGTTTGGAGATGACATGATACTGTATATAGAAAACCCTAACAATAGTATCAGAAAATTACTAGAGCTAATCAGTGAATTTAGCAAAGTTGCAGGATGCAAAATCAATACACAGAAATCACCTGCATTTCTATATATTAACAATGAAAAATCAGAAAGAGAAATTAAGGAATCAATCACATTCACCATTGCAACAAAAAGAATTAAATATCTAGGAATAAACTTACCTAAAGAGACAAAGAACTGTACACAGAAAATTATAAGACACTGATGAAAGAAAGCAAAGATGACATAAACAGATGGAGAGAAATTCCATGTTCCTGGGTAGGAAGAATCAATATTGTGAACACGACTACACTACCAAATGCAATCTACAGGTTCAATGTGATCCCTATCAAATTACCAATGGCATTTTTCACAGAACTAGAACAAAAAAATTCACAATTCATTTGGAAACACAAAAGACCCTGAATAGCCAAAGCAGTCTTGAGAAAGAAGAATAGAGCTGGAGGAATCAACCTTCCTGACTTCAGACTACAAAGCTACAGTCATCAAGGCAGTATGGCCCTGGAACAAAAACAGAAATATAGACCAATGGAGCAAGACAGAAAGCCCAGAAATAAACACACACACCTATGGGTACCTTATTTTTGACAAAGGAGGCAAGAATATACAATGGGGCAAAGACAGTCTCTTCAATAAATGGTGCTGGGAAAACCAGACAGCAACATGTAAAAGAATGAAATTAGAACACTTCCTAACACCATACACAAAATAAACTCAAAATTGATTAAAGACCTAAATATAAGACCAGAAACCATAAAACTCTTAGAGGAAAACATAGGCAGAACACTCGATGACATAAATCAACGCAAGATCCTCCGTGACCCACCTCCTAGAGTAGTGGAAATAAAAACAAAAGTAAACAAGTGGGACCTGATTAAACTTAAAAGTTTTTGCACAGCAAAGGAAACAATAAGCAAGGTGAAAAGACAACCCTCGGAATGAGAGAAAATAATATCAAATGAAACAACTGACAAAGGATTAATTTCCAAAATATACAAGCAGCTCATACAACTCAATACCAGGAAAACAAACAACCCAACCAAAAAGTGGGAAAAAGACCTAAATGGACATTTCTCCAAAGAAGACATACAGATGGCTAACAAACACATAAAAAGATGCTCAACATCACTCATTATTAGGGAAATGCAAATCAAAACCACAATGAGATATCACCTCCCACTGGTCAGAATGGCCATCATCAAAAAGTCTACAAACAATAAATGCTGGAGAGGGTGTGGAGAAAGGGGAATGCTCTTGCGCTGTTGGTGGGAATGTAAATTGATACAGCTACTATGGAAGACGGTATGGAGATTCCTTAAGAAACTAGGAATAAAACCACCATATGGCCAGGAATCCCACTCCTAGGCATATACCCTGAGGAAACCAGGGTTGAAAAAGACCCATGTATCCCACTGTTCATTGCAGCACTACTTACAATAGCTAGAACATGGAAGCAACCTAGATGCCCATCGACAGACGAATGGATAAAGAAGTTGTGGTACATATGCACAATGGAATATGACTCAGCCATAAAAAGGAATACATTTGAGTTAGTTCTGATGAGGTGGATGAACCTAGAACCTATCATACAGAGTGAAGAAAGTGAGAAAGAGAAAGATAAATATCATATTCTAATGCGTATATATGGAATCTAGAAAAATGGTTCTGAAGAATTTATTGACAGGGCAGCAATGGAAAAACAGACATAGAGAATAGACTTATGGACATGGGGAGAGGGGAAGAGAGGGTGAGATGTATGGAAAAAGTAACATGGAAACTTACCAAAAAAAAAAAATCACACACTCATCCTCCAAAATATTCTTGAATATTTGAATATGATTTGTTGTTTGCTATTTGGGGTATGATCCTGGCAAGTTGTCTATATTCTCTAAGACTCATTTTTTTCTCAAATATGCAAGAAAATAGGAAAGATAATACCAATTATGAAGTTTATTGTATATTTATATAAACTGGAAAAAATAAAATGGCTTAGCATAGTGACTGGTATATTAAGTATAGAGATATTAATGATTCTTTAAGTTATAGGTTATATGAATTAAAGGTACATGAAAAAAAGCCAAAGTGTTAGTCACTCAGTCATGTCCAGCTCTTTGCAATCCCATGAGTTGTAGCCCACCAGGATCCTCTGTCCATTAAATTGTCCAGGCAAGAATACTGGAGTGGGTTGCCATTTCCTTCTCCAGGGGATCTTCTTGACCCAGGGATAGAACCCGGGTCTCCCACATTGCAGGCAGATTCTTTACCAGCTGAAGCCCTTAAAGCTACATAAGTTAACATTAATAAACCTTGGAAACCTATGTTGAGTCATAAGAAGGGAAAGAGCAGAGAGAAGGTATGATTGGAGAGGACAACCCAGGATTATTTATTCACATGAGTGATTAAGTGGGGTAGTAGGACCCATAAGTACTTGTTCTTTATAATTTGCTGCATGTCTTTATTAAAAATAAAATTGAACATAAAACTGAGTCCACTCCATATTTACTGATCATCATCAGAAAGCACGGCTCACACTGGCCACTTCTGACGGTTTTGTTTCTACACTGTGCAGCACTTAAGATGTTACCCATACTGCAGTAAGCAAAGTTTTAGCTCAGTAAAACAGTGGATGAAGCTTGGAATATTCTCTGTGTATTGGGTTGGGCAGAAAGCTCATTTGGGTTTTCCCACAGCATCTTATGGCAAACTGGGATGAATGTCTTGGCCAATCCAATATTATTCCGTGCGTATTTACTCGTTTATTTTCATACCCAACAAGATGGTTTTCTTTGCCATGGTAAGGTTTTCTGCCTTCACTAATCTCTGTAGCCAGGTGCTTATCTGTTTACCTTTTATAGTTCTTCACCATAGCTCATATCAAACAGGGGAAATAGGATGCATTTTTAATACAGCTGGAGAGAATATAGCACTGAGATTTGTTGTCTGTTCACAACAACTGATGCAATGCTTCTGCCATCCCATGCCTATGTTGTGGTTTAGTCCCTAAGTCACGTTTGACTCTTTGGGGACCCCATGGACTGTAACCAGGTTCCTCTATCCATGGGATTTCCCAGATAAGAATACTGGAGTGTGTTGCCATTTCCTTCTCTAGAGGATCTCTAGGGGATATTCCTGACCCAAGGATCAAACCAGCATCTTCTACATTGGCAGGCAGATTCTTTATCACTGAGTCACCAGGGAAGCCCTCCAAGTCTATGAGTTACCTGTAATTCAAATATGCTTGGCATCTTTTAAGAGATCTTGTTCATGAGTTTCAGAAAGGTCTGTTTTAGGTTTGCTACTGGTTTAAAAAGCAAGATTTATGTATAGTCTAAGTAAAATGCTCATAATATAAGAAACACTTGACTTTAAGTTAGTATATTTAATCTCTATTTTTTCCTACTCACATCCTCAAATAAATATTTGACTGATTGACAGAGAGTAGGTGTTACCTTCTAATTTGAAAATGAGTTTTAACTTTCACATTGTTGAAAAAAGTATTACCATTCACTCAATAATTAGACATAATTGATGTGAGAATTTAAATGCTACCTTGACACCATATATTTCAAACTGTGTATATTTCACAACTTTAAATGAACTCCTGAGCCCACAACTACAAGATATATTTTATCAGCTTGTGGTATACTCCTGTAGCAAGCAAATTTAAAAGCCCAATTGCTGATATTCAAAATAAAATTAGAAACCCAAAGCAAAGAATAGGGCAAACCCTATTCTCATTTCTGGATTACACATGATATTTATTTTTTTCATGCCAGGCATTGACTGTTTATATTGCTTTATTGTCTGTATTTTAATCAGCATCATAATTAAATAGTTAGCAATCAATGCAACACCAAAAGTACAGGCAGTGAAGGCAGTACTAGACAAATGGGACTACATACATGAAAAAGCTTCTGCACAGCAGAGAGAACAATCAACAGAGCAAGAAAGCAACCTACAGGATGAGAGGAACTATTTGCAAAACATATATTTGATAAAGGATCCATATCCAAGTTATGTAAGGAACTCCAACAACTCAATAGCAAAATTCAAATAATCATTAAAAATGGACAAAGGACTTGTATACACATTCCTTCAAAGAAGAAATACAAATGGCTACTAGTTATAAGATAAGTCACTCAGATTCACTAATCATTAGAGAAATAAAAATCAAGACCACAATTAGATATCACTTCACACCTGTTAGAATGTCTGTTTTTAAAGCCAAACAGAACAAAACACATGTTGGTGAGGACATGGAGAAACTGGGACTCTACACTTGGTGGTGTGTAAAATGGTGCAGTTTCTTTGAAAAACCGTCGAGATTCCTCAGAAAATTAAAAAGAGAATTACCAGATAATTCAGCAATTCTGCTTCTGGCTATACAACCAAAAGAACTGAAATAAGGTTCTGTAAGAAATATACACACACCCCTCTTCACTGAAGCATTATTCACAATAGCCAAGATACAGAAACAATCTAAATATTCACCGATGATGAATGGACAAAGGAAAGCTGATATACATACACATACATATATACACACACACAGACATAGACACACACACACACAGAGACATAGAAACACACAGACATATACACACACACAGACGCACACAGACATAGATACACACACAGACACACACAGACATAGATACACACACACACAGACATAGACACACACACACACACATAGACACACACACACACATAAATACACAGACATAAATACACACACAGACATAGATACACACACACAGACACAGACATAGATACACACACAGACACACAGACATAGATACACACACAGACATAAATACACACAGACATAGACACACACAGACACACACAGACATATACACACACACAGACATAGACACACACACACAGACGCACACAGACATAGATACACACAGACACACAGACATAGACACACACACACAGACACAGACATAGATACACACACAGACACACAGACATAGATACACACACAGACATAAATACACACAGACACACACAGACACACGCACACACAGACATAGACACACACACAGACATAGACACACACACACAGACGCACACAGACATAGATACACACAGACACACAGACATAGACACACACACACAGACATAGACACACACACACAGACATAGACACACACGCACACACACACACACATACATAAATGCACACACACACAGTGACATCAGTCAACCTTAGAAAAAGAAGGGAATTCTGCCATATATGACAACATGGATAAACCAGAGGACATTATGCAAAGTGAAGTTACCTGGACACAGAGGGACAAATATTGTATGATTCTGCTCATATGAAATCTCAAAAATAGTCAACCTTATAGAAATAGAGTGGAATGGTGGCTCCCAGGACGTAGGGGATGGGGAAATGAAGGAGTCGCTTTCCGAAGGGCATCAGCCTGCAGTCGTTCAGGAGTTAGAGACCGCCTTGCAACCCCGTGTCTGCAGCAAACAGCACTTCACTGCGCGCTTGAGGATTGTTCAGAGGGCTGAGCTCATGTTAAGTGCTCTTACCACAATAAAGCATTAAAATAATCTATAAATCATACCTACCGTTTGTTAAAAATCTCTTATTTCAAACATTCTGTCAGACCCGGTACACGCATCAAAAATGCCTCAATGATGTTTTATGAAATAAATTATCATTTCTATTTTAAAACAAGAATGTGAATTCCAAGAAAGTACGATAAATGTTGCTCTGTCTGACTAATACAGTTTTGCCCATCCCACCCCCAGGTCTCATGCCATCTGCCCAAAGATGGAGATGTTCCTCCCTATGTTGGAATCATTAAAACATCTAGAGGGAGGGATTTTGTAGTCAACACATGTTCAAACTTGGGCCAATTAAATAAATTCTTGTGTATTTTTCTGATTGAAACTAGTGAAGAAGACTTCCATTAGGTTATAGAACTAAATATAAATGAAACTCATATGGACAGCAGTTATATTTGAATTTCAGACAAAGATAAACTCAATATTTCTTCCTGGTGATGGTAAGGGATGCTGTCTTGCGCTGACCTCTATCTGGCCCTGGATGCCAGTAGCACCCACTTTCTTTCAGTTTTGACAAAAAAAATATCTTCAGACGTTGTCAAATATCTCCTGGGGGTGGTAATTAAGAGGGACAAATTCACCATCTACTGAGAACCACTCAATTCTAATCAAGACGGTCATTTGCTGTTGTATTTGCCAATTATTCAAGCTATGAAAACTAATTTGAATTTGGTTTTTGTAAATTATATCTAAAGGAAATCTTGAGATAGG
>NW_011494715.1:9789209-9789461 GCF_000754665.1 Bison bison bison | reverse complement strand
CAGGAAGCTTCCATAAGCCTCTTATCCTTCTCCATCAGAGGGCAGACAGACTGAAAACCACAATCACAGAAAACTAACCAATCTGATCATATGGACCACAGCCTTGTCTAACTCAATGAAACTATGAGCCATGCCGTGTAGGGCCACCCAAGACGGACGGGTTATGGTGGAGAGTTCTGACAAGATGTGGCCCACTGGAGAAGGGAATGGCAAACCACCTCAGTATTCTTGCCTTGAGAACGCTATGAACAG
>NW_011494715.1:9786871-9789109 GCF_000754665.1 Bison bison bison | reverse complement strand
GTGTACGCCACAAGGAAAAGAGAAGATTTTACATCAATGTATGTAGCTAGTTAGTTAGTGTTAGTCACTCAGCAATGTCTGACTCTTTGTAACTCCATGGACTGTACCCAGCAGGCTCCTCTGTCCATGGAATTTTCCAGGCAAGAATATTGGAGTGGGTAGCTAATTCCATTCTCCAGAGGATCTTCTCAACTCGGGAATTGAATCCTGGTCTCCTACACTGCAGGCAGATTCTTTACCATCTGAGCCACCAGGGAAGCCCCAATGTATGTATGGGAGAGGGCAAAAGAGAGACCAGGATGCACTGAGTCTTAAGAGTGATGCTTTTTCCAGATTGTTGACCTAGAAACAGATTCACCCAGGTGTGTATCCAGACTATATATTCTGAGTCCAGCTGTGATTGGGAAATGTTTGGTCAAACAAGTAAAGCTGTTTGATTTTTTATTTTTTAGAATAGGATGTTTAGAGAATTTAGGAAGATAGTGTGATTTAATAATCACAAATTTCTCAAAATTTTGGACCAAATATTTTAGCAGCTTCAGTTAACGTCTTTCATGACGTAACATTCTACAGAATTCAAAGTGATGAATGCAATGGTCTGCCAATACAGAAGGCAGGCCAGGCAGGGCAGAGAGAACAAGGTGAAGGATAAAGAGCAGAGAGTCCTCTGAGTGTGGAGATGCAGACAAAAGCCTGATCACATGGACACTGAGAGACCCCTCTGTTTACCTGCATTTAGAGAGAACTGGAGAGATACGATGTACCCTGTGTAACAGAGATTCTCAACATTTTCCCCCAAAGGCAACCAGAGAGTTGATAAAACAAATAACCTGATCCTGGATGACTTTGGGAAATCTTTCTGCCCCATGGAAAGTGAAGTAGAGCAGGGTGAGACTGCAGGCAAGGTAACCCCCTAAGATCACAACAGAAGTTGTAAGGGTTTTGAATAATGAGTAGCATTAACAACACATGAGATAGAGTGATTTGAGAAATGTTAATGCAGAAGATTGTGCACTGGTAATCTGCCATTTTTTGTTGCCATTTTTAACCATTTAGAAGGTCATTTTAATTTCAAAGACTATATAAGATTTTTCATACCAGTGAGCCAAATTCTATGCGAAGGTAACAAACAGTGTTCATTCAGAAAACTAAGGTCAGGGCATCCGGTTCCATCCTTTATGGCAAATAGATGGGGAAACAATGGAAACTATGACAGACTTTATTTTCTTGGGCTCCAAAATCACCACAGATGGTGACGGTAGCCATGAAATGAAAAGACATTTGCTCCGTGGAACAAAAGTTATGACCAATCTAGACAGCATATTAAAAACTTTGCTGATAAAGGTCTGTCTAGTCAAGGCTAAGGTTTTTCCCGTAGTCATATAGGGATGTGAGGCTTGGACTGTAAAGAAAGATGACTGCCAAAGAATTGAGGCTTTTGAACTGTGGTGTTTTAGAAGACTCTTGAGAGTCCCTCTGACAGCAAGGAGATCCAACTAGTCCATCCTAAAGGAAATCAGTCCTGATTATTCATTGGAAGGACTGATGCTGAAGCTGAAATTCCAAAACTTTGGCCACCTGATGCAAAGAACTGACTCACTGGAAAAGACCCTGATGCTGGGAAAGACTGAAGGCAGGAGAAGGGGACGACAGAGGATGAGATTGTTGGATGGTGTCACCAACTCAGTGGCCATGAATTTGAGCAAGGTTCAGGAGCTGATGATGGACAGGGAAGCCTGGAGTGCTGCAGTCCACGGGTCACAAAGAGTTGGACATGACTGAGCGACTGAACTGAACTGAACAAACAATGTGGGTGGCTTAGACTCTGGGATCATGGGAAGAAGTATCTTTAAAAAATGTTTCTATGTTGTCACAGAGCAGAAGCTTTGGGTTCCCTGCATCATACAGCTAATTCCCCTGGGTTATCTATTTTATGTATGGCAATGTATATGCTTTTTACATATGGTAATGTATATGCCCCACCCATCAACAGAAAATTGGATTTAAGATCTACTGAGCATGGCCCCTCCCATCAGAACAAGAAGCAGTTTCCCCCACAGCCAGCCTCTCCCATCAGGAAGCTTCCATAAGCCTCTTATCCTTCTCCATCAGAGGGCAGACAGACTGAAAACCATAATCATAGGAAACTAATCAATCTGGTCATGTGGACCACAGCCTTGTCTAACTCAATGAAACTATGAGCCATACCATGGAGGGCCACCCAAGACAGACAGGTCA
>NW_011494715.1:9767644-9786771 GCF_000754665.1 Bison bison bison | reverse complement strand
ATGGTATTCTTAACAGAGCTAGAACAAATAAGCTACTGGAGAAGAATGGAAACATAGCAGAAAGAATGAAGAGACAGAACCAAAGCAAAACAACACCCAGCTGTGGATGTGACTGGTGATGGAAGTACAGTCCAATGCTGTAAAGAACAATACTGCACAGGAACCTGGACTGTTAAGTCCATGAATCAAGGTAAATTGGAAGTGGTCAAATAGGAGACGGCAAGAGTGAACATTGACATTTTAGGAATCAGTGAACTAAAATGGACTGGAATGGGCATTTAATTCAGATGATCATTACATCTACTACTGTGGGCAAGAATATCTTTGAAGAAATGGAGTAGCCATCATAGTCAACAAAAGAATCCGAAATGCATTAGTACCTGGATGCAATCTCAAGAACAACAGAATGATCTCTGTTCATTTCCAAGGCAAATCACTCAATATCATGGTAACCCAAGTCTGTGTCCCAACCAGCACTGCTGAAGAAGCTGAAGTGGAGTGCCTCTATGAAGATCTATGGGATCTAGAACTAAAACCAAAAAAGATATCCTTTTCATTATAGGGGACTGGAATGCAAAAGTAGGAAGTCAAGAAACACCTGGAGTAACAGGCAAGTTTGGCCTTGGAGTACAGAATGAAGCAGGGAAAAGGCTAATAGAGTCTTGCCAAGAGAATGCACTGGTCATAGCAAACACCCTCTTCCAACAACACAAGAGATGACCCTGTGTGCGGAAATCACCAGATGGTCAATACCAAAATCAGATTGATTATATCCTTTGGAGCCGAAAATGGAGAATCTCTATATAGTCAGCAAAAACAAGACCGGGAGCTGACTGTGGGCTCAGATCATGAAATCCTTATTGTAAAATTCAGACTTAAATTGAAGAAAGTAGGGAAAATCACTAGACCGTTGAACTCTGACCTAAATCAAATCCCTTACGATTATACAGTGGAAGTGGCAAATAGATTCAAGGGATTAGATCTGATAGACAGAGTGCCAGAAGAACTGTGAACAGAGGTTCGTAACATTGTACAGGAGTCAGTGATCAAGACCATCACCAAGAAAAATAAATGAAAAAAAGGCAAACTGGTTTTCTGAGAAGGCCTCACAAAATAGCTGTGAAAAGAGAAGTGAAAGGCAAAGGAGAAAAGGAAAGATATATACATCTGAATGCAGAGTTCCAAAGAATAGCAAGGAGAGAAAAGAAAGCCTTCCTCAGTGATCAATGCAAAGAAATAGAGGAAAACAATAGAATGGCAAAGACTAGAGATATCTTCAAGAAAATTGGAGATACCAAGGGAAAATTTCATGCAAAGATGGGCACAATAAAGGACAGAAATGGTATGGACCTAACAGAAGAGGATACTAAGAAGAGGTGCCAAGAATACACAGAAGGACAATCCAAAAAAAGATCTTCATGACCCAGATAACCATGACAGTGTGATCACTCACCTAGAGCCAGACATCCTGGAATACTAAGTCAAGTGGACCTTAGGAAGCATCATTATGAACAAAGCTAGTGGAGGTGATGGAATTCCAGCTGAGCCGTTACAAATCCTAAAATATGATGCTGTGAAAGTGCTGCAATCAAAATGCCAGCAAATTTGGAAAACTCAGCAGTGGCCACAGGACTGGAAAAGGTCAGCTTTCATTCCAATCCCTAAGAAAGGCAATGCCAAGTAAGGAATGTTGAAACTTTCACACAATTGCACTCATGTCACATGCCAGCAAAGTAATGTTCAATATCCAAGCTAGGCTTCAACAGTACGTGAAAAGAGAACTTCCAGATGCTCAAGCTGGATTTAGAAAAGGCAGAGGAACCAGAGATCAAGTTGTCAACATCCACTGGATATTAGAAAAAGCAAGAGAATTTCAGAGAAACATCTACTTCTGCTTTATTGACTTTGCCAAAGCCTTTGACTGTGTGTATCACAACAAACTTGTGGAAAATTCTGAAAGAGACGGAAATAAAAGACCACTTTATCAGCCTCCTGAGAAATCTGTATGCAGGTCAAGAAGCAACACTGAAAAACTGGACATGGAACAACAGACTTGTTCCAAATTGGGGAAGGAGTGTATCACGGCTATATATTGTCACCCTGCTTACTTTTATATGCAGAGTTCGTCATGTGAAATGCTGGGCGGGGTGAAGCACAAGCATTTGGAATCAAGTATTTGGAATTCCATCTTGTGGAAGCACAAGCATCTGGAATCAAGATTGCCGGGAGAAATATCAATAACCTCAGATATGCAGATGACACCATCCTTATGGCATAAAGTGAAGAGGAACTAAAGAGCCTCTTGATGAAACTGGAAGAGGAGAGTGAAAAAGCTGGCTTAAAATTCAACATTTAAGAAACGAAGAACATGGCATCCAGTCCCATCACTTCATGGCAAATAGACTGGGAAACAATGGAAACAGTGACAGACTTTATTTTCTTGGGTTAAAACTCACTGCAGATGGTTGACAATGCAGCCATGAAATTAAAAGAAGCTTGCTCTTTGGAAGAAAAGCGATGACCAATCTAGACAGCATATTAAAAAGCGGAGACATTACTTTGTCAACAAAAGTCCGACTAGTCAAAGTTATGGTTTTTTTCTGGTGGTCATGCATGGATGTGAGAGTTGGACTATAAAGAAAGCTGAGCGCCAAAGAATTGATGCTTTTGAACTGTGGTGTTAGAGAAGCCTCTTGTGAGTCCTGTGGACTGCAAGGAGATCCAACCAGTCATCCTAAAGGAAATCAGTCCTGAAGATTGATTGGAAGGACTGATGCTGAAGCTGAAACTCCAATATTTTGGCCACCTGATGTGAAGAACTGACTCATTTGAAAAGACCCTGATGCTGGGAAAGATTGAAGGCAGGAGGAGAAGGGGATGACAGAGGATGATATGGTTGGATAGCATCACCGACTCAATGGGCATGGGTTTGGGTGGACTCTGGGAGTTGGTGATGGACAGGGAGGCCTGGTGTGTGGCAGGCCATGGGGTCGCAGAGTCGGACACGCCTGAGCGACTGCACTGAGCTGAATGTGTGTGTTCCAGCGCTGCTCTCTCAAGTCATCCCACTCCCTCTTCCCTCACTGTGGCTACAAGTTTGTTCTCTACGTCTGCATCTCTTTTGCTCTCCTGCAAATAGGATTATCAATGCCATCTTTATAGACTCCATGTATATGGGTTAATACAACCTAGAGGGTTGGGATGGGGAGGGAGGTTTAAGAGGGATGGGACATGTGTATGATTGTGGCTGATTCATATTGATGTATGGCAGAAATCATCACAATATTGTAAAGTAATTATCCTCCAATTAAAAATAATAAAATTAGAAAAATATGTAGCAAAAAAAAAACAGAAAAAGTTCTAACAGAAAGTGGAGTCTGGTTGCTCACTTCTCAAAAGCCATTAAAGAGGCAAGGTTGATGGGGAGAAAAAAGAAATGTTTCTAGAAGCCAATTCCACTAGCTCCATGATATA
The DNA here is from genome assembly GCF_000754665.1 of Bison bison bison. NCBI lineage: Eukaryota > Metazoa > Chordata > Mammalia > Artiodactyla > Bovidae > Bison > Bison bison. Next base: position 9,783,297 of record NW_011494715.1, on the reverse strand, counting down.
GTCCACTTTATCAATAAGACATACAGATACTAACACATCCCACCCTGAGGCTCTGAGACGGAGGCTCTGCGTCTCGCTGAGCACCGGGCACAGGTTTTACTGGACTTGTAAGCGGGGAGCCTCCCGCTCTCTCTCCCCCTCTGTGTGTGAGCCGTTGGGGGTGTGACGAGCGCCCCTGGACCCGGACCTTCTGGCTCTTGCCGGGCTTGCTGCCTGCACGCTGAGAGATAAGGACTTGGCCAAGCAGACAGGGCCTCCCTCACTCCTGGCAACATCTGAACCCTCTATATGGTTATCATCAATCAGCAGGCAGCTGTTTCAGGGACGCCCAGTTGGCAAGGCAAACATCTGAGCTGTGACTGCCCTCCCAAGCATGCTGGACCCAGGGCCCATCAGACAAGAGAACTGCATGCACAGTCTCTGCCCGCTGCTCTGGACCACTCAAACAGCTGCTCCAAGGCTGGCATTGGGCTGGTCACCTGGCAGCCCTGTTGGAGTGCAGAGGAAGATGCAGATTAGAGTCTGTTTGTTCAACACAAAGGGCTTTCTGTGAGAGAACCACAGGGAGGCTGGGGAGGGAGAAGCAGAGCTGGGGATGAATCTGACAAAACATCTTTTCGTGAAACAGGCCAGATGATGTAGACACAGGAGTGTACAAGATGAGCCTAAAGCAAAATGCAAAGAAAAAAAAAAAGAAAGAAAGGAAAAACAGACAAATAGAAAACATTTGGACCCTGATGGAATGACAGTGAGGCTGTCCAGCTGTGTTCAAGGAATGAGAGAAAAGAACACTGATTCTATAAGCAATGAAGAAATACTTGTTAAGCACATGCCACATGCCCAGGCACTTGAGGATGAGAAGCAAGGCCTCAACAGTCCAGGGAATTTGCAATCTTCTCAGGCAGATGAGGCAAATCCACGGGAGCAAGGTAGCACAAACAGTGCTTCCTGGTAGAACCTGAAATTCACTGCATGGGACGCACAGGAAGGGTGGGACCAGATTATCGTAAGCAGGGGACTTTAAGCCTCTCTGCAGATGTAGATGGTACAACACCCCTATTCAGAAGGGAGGAGTCACAGTGCACCCAAACACCGGAATGCTCCAGGATTCAGAGTGCGTGCCCCAGAAGCTTCCAGGAGCTTTTAGAGTTTTCACTGGGCAGAGCCAGATAACTGCGGTGGTTAAAATGCAGAGTCCTGAACACCACACTAGAGACTTTAATCTCTTTAAGATCTGGGGCAGGGCTCAGGGAATCTGCAAACATTCCAGGTGTTTCTAAGGCAGCTTTCTCAAGCCTTTACTTGAGAAACACTGCTTTAAAGGTGACAGTGAACTAAGGGAACTTAGAGCAACATTTTGCGACATTATCAGCCTGTACCCGTTGTGGGGCCTTCTGTGATCTCCCTGGAATCTCCCTGGAATCACACCTGTTAAAAGCTATATGTTTATGGGCATTATTTTTTGAGTGAGAAAGGTAACATTTCATCCTATCCTTCAAAGGTACTGTCCACAACTTTACCCCCAGAACTAATAATCTCTAAAGATGTTTGCTTTCTGGTGTTTATTTATTTAGAAAGTCACTTATTCAATTCCTCCATCCCCATTTAGATCTGGAAATCTCGTCCTACTTATCTTCTGTGATTTTGTCAAGTCCTCTCCAAGAGTGAGCACAACAAATCACTCCAACGTCTGAGCTCTCCAAAAGTTGGTATTTACCTACACTACAGGGCTCATCACATTCCACCAGGAGTATTTGTCTAAGCATCTGCTCTGTTTCCCCAGGGGGAACACAAGGTGGCCAACAGCAGGGACCATGTTACTGAATCGCTCCAGATTCTTTGCATAACCACCACCTAACATGTGTCAGAAAGAACTCAATCCATAATCTCTAATAATCGACTGAATGGACATGTGTGAGTCTGCTGAATGTTGAGGAGCTGTGAGTACAGGTAATGTGTTCCTGTTTCTTCTTCCTGCGTGAAGCTGTAATTTAAGAACAGTTTGGTGTTGAAGACAATTCAAGATAAAGAGCTTTCACTAACCCAGCTAAGGTCCTTACATTTTTGAATTTTCAACCAGAATCCTGGCAACTCCAGATCCAATGAAGTGTGGTCCGAGTTTTCAAAGCGTCAGGTGAAACAGAGCCCTTACATCAAATGTGATTCGGTCACAATTACAGCTGTGACCAACCTAGAGAGGTGTTTTTCTGCAAAGGCAAACTAATCCCATCTCATGTTGGGAGAAGCAGTTAAGTCTTAGTGCTCCCAGCCTCAGTTGCTGTCAGACTGAGACCTCTCTGGTTTAAGAAATGACTCCTCGTCATCACTCCTCACGCCTTCCCCAGGCCCTTAAGCCATGTTCCCTGCCACGCATCCTGCTTAGATTTCCCTCAAAACACATTAATTTTCAGCTCTGGAAGAAATCTACTTTCCTTCACACAGAGAGCTGTTTGTGGCCAGAGGCTTTTAGCCGATGAGCAAGAACTTAGAACAACTCTTCATCCCCATCTGCCTGTAATCTGAAATTTTCAATCACTCGACCCCGACACCCGAAGACTTCAGCTTGGCAGGAGCAGCAGCTTCAAACCATGTTTGCAGTTAGCTAATAATGAGGCTGTTTGTGAGGCTGACAAGAATAGACTTTGTGGGCATTGCTTCTATTGTGTGCCTTAGATTGAATTCACATCGCTGGAAAGGAGAAAAAAAAAAAGATGCCACCTTGGAAGTGTTGGGGGCCCCTTGTGAGAAGACAGCTGTTCTTCTCCCTGTTGGGAGGAAAACGGCTGTAGCATCTACAGGAAGTCCGTGGGGTAGGACCGTGGAGAAGGCGTTACCCCGGGTGGAACAGGAAGTCCGTGGGGCAGGACTGTGGAGGAGGCGTTACTCTGGGTGGAACAAACTGGGCTTCTCAGGTGGCGCTAGCTGTAACGAGCCCGCCTGCCAGTGCAGGAGGCGCAAGGACGAGCGCTCCATCCCTGGTCTGGAAAATCCCTGGAGGAGGGCGTGGCAGTTCTCTGCAGTGTTCTGTGGTGAACTGGACAGGAGCCCGGCGGGCTGTGGTCCACAGGGTTGCACAGAGGGAGACGGGCCTGAAGCGACTTAGCAGGCGCAGAAGAGACCCGGGAGAAGCCAGTGGCGGCCGAGAGAGCTGGCGACGGCCCTCAGTCCGGGCAAGACTTGAGTCTTCAACAGGAAGAGTGAACAGCAATACACTAAATAAATGCAAATGTACTCCTAAAGCAGGAGCTACTGACTTTTTGTGTTGGTTTGGGAATTGTTTGGGCAGGTAGCCAAAATGCTTTCGATTGTTAATGTGTCTGGTTTTACTGTTGGTTCTAGTTCTTTAGCCAACAACTGGAGGGGGAGAAGCTTCCTCAGGGTTAGGGCTCTAGGCATGCCCATCCACCCCAGGTTACTGTTCTTTAATTAATTGCTTTCTTCATTTACAAAGTCCACCGCATGTTTACTGAGCACCTGCTCTGTTGCGGGTCTTCTGGACCCTGAGGACTGAGGTGAGGTGGAGGAATGAGGTGAGCGTGACCTCACCTCCAAGGAGAGCACTCTGCAGTCAGCAAGGCAGACAGGAAACACACGAGTGGCCACTGTGCTTCCCGGGGAGAAGGCCAGTCAGGGTGGGGGACAGTGACCAGCGCAGTGATGGGATTTTAGGCGGGGCAGTCAGTGAAGGTTTCTCTTGGCAAAGCTGAGATGTAAACGATAAAAGGCAGCCATGTAATGGCCTAAGGGATAATATTTACAATCTGAGAAAATCACAGCAAATTCAAAGTTTATGAGATCGTCATGAGCTTGAAAACTCTAAGAAGAGCAAGGCTCCCAGTATGGTCAGAGCAGAAAAACCTGGAGAGGAAGCGGTCTGGGCAAGGCTGAGTGTGAGGAGGGAGCTGGGTCACACGGGCATTACAGGTCATCATGACGAGGGGCCTGGGGTGTGCGACGCGTGTAACGAGAAACCACACCAGGGTTTCAGGAGGGAAATCTGCATGGTCAAGTCCGGACCCTTCCTCGTGTTCAGGGGTAACTTCTTTCTGTGTGGTCGGTAAGCCTCTTGCTGCCCCTCTTCCCCTGGAAACACAGACACTTTTGTGATTGCTACAGTGTGGCTTCTCTGGGAGCTATGAGACTTTTGCATTAGGTCCCCAAGGCCACTTTATTAAGAAAACAAAACTGTGTTCAGAAAAACCTCTAGTTCCTCTTGTTTTTCCACCCCAGGCAGGAAGCAAGTCTCACCGCAGAATTCTTCAAACACGTGAATTCGCTGGCTACCTTCAGATGGAACGTCTTCACCAGCCCCTCCCTCTGCTGGCTCTGAGTCATCGGTGGTCTCCAGGAGTGCTCGCTGCTGCCCTGCCTTGTCATTTGCTGCTGGAGCCGTTGCCCTGCAACGCACATTAAGTCCTCACTGAGGAAGGCACACTGCTCCTTCTCTGACTGGGCAGGAAACCTGCCGCTGTCTTGCTTCTGTCCTGCAAACTGCCAACAGACGGGTGGCGCAGGCGAGTCCCAAGAACGGCCCAGTACCAGAACAGCAGAGTCCAGTCCCGACGACCGTGTCCACACGGTGCCGAGACTTTTACACATACCGGGCATCTGGGCGCCTCCTCCTACTTTGTTGCTGTTACCTGATGATTCTCTGTGTCTAAAGATGCAAGAAGTGAATTTCAGCCACTGGGAAAAACTGTCCCCTCCCGGCCTCTGCCCCCATCCCCCTCCGGGCCACAGGAAGAGTGGACAGCAGGCTCCTTCTTTCCTCCTCCTCCTCAGAGACGAGGTATGCAGGTCTTTGTCATTAGCATTGCGACCATTAGTAGTGAGAGGGTGGCGCTGCAGAGTGCCTTTCTTAATGGCCGGAATCATTTCCCTTTGATAGTAACTCAGTTACTCTCCCAAGTTATCTTTTTATTGGGAAAAAAAAAAATCCAAGTAGTGGGGTGGGTAGTGGAGGTGATGGAAGATGCATAAACAGGTTCCTTAAAATTTTGAAATTACATTATTTACAATAAAATCCATTCTTCCTTCTGCATTGCCACTGCAAGCTGATTTATATTTTAATCAGATTCTATTCATCTCTTTATGTGTCACATTTCAAGAACTGTTAGTGTAAAATGTAAGTATGGAAATAAATATCCCTGACTCGGGCCAGTTGCACCTATTTTCTTACCGCTTCCATGTAAGTGGGGATTATCTTCTTTTTACTTAATAGTCTCAATTTCAGAAATGATCTTTTGTGGTAATGCTTTCTCTGGGTTTCCTGTACATCTCTAATGACTCTTTTCACTTACCCTTTTTAGCCTTCGGGGATCCAGCAGAGATTTCACTGGGAACATTTTAACCTTCATTCTGACCTTCACTATTAATGTTTTCCACTGTTTTCTTAAGATTCACAGTCAAAATGACTCTATCCTTCTAGAAGTTGACCTTTTTCTATCTTGATCTTCTTACTTTTTTCATCTATTCAACATTCTTTTCTAGTCAAATGGGACTATACCCCATTCCCAGTATGCTTCTGCCCTCTGGATTCTGTACAGTTTATTATTACTTCCCCTCACTAAAATATTCTCTTTTCCTCCCATACCTAACTTGTGTATTCATAGAATATACCCTTTTTTGCTTAATTCTGTGTGGGTATCCACAGTCATGAAAAATATCATCCTTCTATGAACTTCCACATCCCTTTATCATTCTCATGTCTTTTACTCATGACATTCACTTATATTTTTCATTTGTACATAACTATATTAGACTAAATGCACCTCAAGGGAAGGAAGATAGTATTGGTCACTGTTGTATTTGAAACACAAGGATGATCAATGACACTAGTCCAATGTATTAGTACCTAGCACATTAGACTTACTCAACAAGTGTTTTTGAATTTGAGATGGGTGAATGAATGATTTAATGAAGAAAGGTCTCAAAATTAAATGTTGCTCAGAAGTGTGTTAGTTGACAAGAAAAAGACCCAAAATTAAATGTTGCTCAGAAGTGTGTTAGTTGACAAGAAAAAGAGAATGGCGTTGTGGAGAGGCGCAGCTGAGCCTCCTTGCCCTCAAGCCTGCGTCTGAAGCTCCATCATCTCTTTGTGGACATATCAGCACATGATGGTTTTGGTGAAACTACTCTAGCCCAAGTTGAACATCATAAGTAACCCCTTAGCTTCAAGACCAGGCCAAGTCATATTCTCAAATCTTTATAAGGGCTTCCATTAGGATGAAAAAATAGACAGTAATTTTTTTTGTATTCTAAGACTATGTTTTGAGAGAAGTTTTAAATTCACAGGACAGTGCAGAGATAGGTACAGAGTCTCCAAATGCTATCAGCGTCATCAGGGAGTTCTGAATGGCTGGGAACTGCCTATAAAGATGGAAATACAGAGATCCAAGGACTAGAGATGGAATTGAAATAAGTGAGTGGGAAGCCGGAAGTGCCCAGAAGAAAGGGCAGTGTGTGGGCGCGGGTGTGGCGAGTCACCAGCCGCTGACTGGCAGCAGAGGCCCACCGCGGCGTCTGAGTGCCTTGGGCTCCTCTGGAAAAAGGGCTTTGGCGTCATCAGGATGAAGGCGGTGTCTTCATCCCACTGTCATTTCCAGAACTATGGTTCTGCTCCTATTTCTAGAATACGGTTGCTCCTGAAAATTGCTCCTTCAATGCAAAGGCTATTGTGGTTGTTGAATGGTTCACTGCTGAATAAATAAACACTCCCCCCTCCACACGTGTTTGTGTCTCTAGTTAAAGAGGTATCTTCTAGGGAAAATTCATCCAAAAGGTTATTTGGCTTTTAAGGTTTCCAAATTTTATTTATTGGAAACAAACCCCAAAGCTTCCTAAATTAACATATTCTCTTCATTTTAAAGGGAAGTTCCTAGTATTCTCTCCTCAGTCTTGAGGGTATTCAAAAGTGAGAGTAGATATTTATGTAGAAACTCCAAAACTAATAAAAGGAAGTTAAATTATTCAGTTTATAAAATGAATAAACATTGTCAAGCTGGTCCTAAATCTATCCACAGGAAATAAGATGAGTCTCTGTATTTTTAAACCATAAAATGTTACATCCAACATATTTTTAAAAACTAAAGAAGACATCACCTCTGGTTCCCTCTCCCTGCTCGCTAGGACACAGACCACGAGGCAGACACACTGAATTCGCTGCCACTGTCCAGTGGTGCTTGCTCACGTAAGCCTGCTTTTGCACACACAACACTCCTGAGTGTGCACACACCACACTCCTGCTTTTGCACACACTGCACTCCTGTCCTGTCTGCTCTCCACCCCCAACCACCTGTTCAGCCAGCTCCCGATGATATTTCAATACATGTGTCAGGAGCAGGCCCACAATGACTCAGAAACGTTTTAAGGGATATGTGAACAATAGCCCTCATCTTAAGATTCGAAAGAAGGATTCTAGTGCAAATGACACGTACATTAAGGAGGGAAATAAGGAGAATCCCTGCAACTGTCAATTTGCAAACGCTTCTCTCGGAGGCAAGCATGAGGAGGCAGGGTGAGAGCGGCAGGCTTTAAACACAGCTCCACGTTTATGGCGGTGAGCTCGCAACAAAGCTGATCTTTCTAAGTTTCTAGAGAAGTAAGGGTGGAAAGAATAAGGCTTCGTTTTCAACTTTCGAATAGGAAACAACAGTGTCTCCCAGCACTGGCTGAAGTCAGATACAGAACACCCTCACGCTACTTGGCAAAGATTAGCTGGAAAATCCTTTCAGGAGAGCCGTGTTGCATATGCATCACTTATCTTAAAATATGTGTGCCTATTAAGTCAATAAATATTCTCCCACCAAGGAATACCAAGGAAATAAATAAATATATACATATTTTATGTACATAAGGATTAATGGGCTTCCCTGGTGGCTCAGTGGGTAAAGCGTCTGCCTGCAATGCAGGAGACCTGGGTTCGATCCCTGGGTCGGGAAGATCCCCTGGAGAAGGAAATGGCAACCCACTCCAGTACGCTTGCCTGGAAAATCCCATGGACTGAGAAGCCTGGTAGGCTACAGTCCACAGGGTCGCAAAGAGTCAGACACGACTGAGCGACTTTCCCTTCTCTTCCCTTCCCTTCAATGATTAATAACAAATGTGAAAATTAGAGGATAGCACACACACTGTTGCTTACTTGCTAAGAGGAGCCCGCCTGTTTTGCAAGCCCGTGGACTGTAAGCTGCCAGGCTCTTCTGTTCATGGGATGTCCCAGGCAAGAATACTGGAGTGAGTTGCCATTTCCTTCTCCAGGGGATCTTTCTGACCCAGGGGTGGAAACTGCATCTCCTGCACTGGCAGGCAGATTCTTTACCACTGAGCCACCAGGGATGATGTTATTTTAAATGGTAGACTATTCATAGCATAATAAGTTACAGAAATATTAATGGATATTGCCTACCCATTAACATCATATATAACAGAAAGAATTTTTAATGACTTAGGAGATGCTTATATATACTCTTCAGTTTAATTTAAAAAAATAATATATTATGATCCAAACTTGAAAATTAAAACCGTATCTCTGGGTGCAGAGAATTCAATGATATAAACCATGTTGAACAGTTAGAGGTCATATATTTTTTATTATCTTAATTATTCCTTCCCTCAGTCATATATTTAATTATTCAACAAATGCCCATCGAGCTGCGGCTGTGTCCCAGAGTGCATTAGACATGGGCAATCGTCATTAATGAACAAGGAACTCACACTTCAGACTCTCACAGAACTTAAAATTCTGGAGCAATTTCGGCCCATATTTATTCTCTCAGATGTTCTGCTAAGATTTCCCTGGGGCATGTCCCATGCTGTAGAGAACTTTTGAGAAGTAATATGTACAGGAATTGGTGGATTTTTTTGTATCGGTGATTCACCATCACATTCACATCAATTGAAAACTAACTCAAACATCTGAAAAGGTTTTAAATTTATTTATTCATTCCTTCAGCAAATTTATAGTCCCTAGTATATATTAGACTCTATTCTGGGCCAGTGGAAGATACACCATCCTGTGTGTTTGGTGGGCCTTGCATTTAGAACCATAGATTCTGAACACTTGTCCTCGTATGATATTCTATCTGCAAAATGGGAAATGTAAGAACAAATTCCTGTATTTTCAAAGGGCTACATAGATGTTTGATACTTAGTGCTAAAATACTTTTGCTACCATTTGCAATCACCCTCCAAAGCATAAAAGATGTTAGATATAAATCTAACATGCACAGGGTCTATAAGTTGGAAACTACAAAATGCTAATGAAAGAAATCAATGAAGACTGAGATAGATGGAGACCTTCTGTGTTCACAGGATGGAAGAGTCAACATAGTAAAGACATCAACTCTCCGCAAACTGATCTACAGCTTTAATGCAATTATGGTCAAAAATCCCAGGAGGATTCCTTGCAGATATATTAATAGATAAATTGATTCTAAAATTTATATAGAAGGGCAAAGGAATTAGACTATCAAGATTAATATTGTAAAAGAAGAATAAAGTTGGAGGGATCACACTAAGTTATTTTTAAGACTTGCTGTATAGCTATGCAATCAAGACAACATGGTGTCTGCAAAAGAACAGGTGCGTAGATCAATGACACAGAATTGAGAATTCGGAAGTAGCCCCACATGAAGTATGATTCTTGCTGCTGCTGCTGCTGCTAAGTCGCTTCAGTCGTGTCCGACTCTGTGCGACCCCGTGGACTGCGGCCCACCAGGCTCCCCTGTCCCTGGGACTCTCCAGGCAAGAGCACTGGAGTGGGTGCCATTTCCTTCTCCAACGCATGAAAGTGAAAAGTGAAAGTGAAGTCGCTCAGTTGTGTCCGACTCTGTGCGACCCTGTAGACGGCAGCCCACCAGTGCTCCCCCGTCCCTGGGATTCTCCAGGCGAGAGCACTGGAGCGGGTGCCATCGCATGATTCTTGACCCAGATGCAAAAGTGACTCAACACAGGAAGCGTAGTCTCTGTCTACTGTCCTAGTAGAGTTTTGGATAAAATATTTAGATGATATAAAAATAGTTCTGACATTTTTAAAGAAAGTATCTTTCAGTTGAGAGAATTTGTTTTTCTCACTTTCTTTATAACGTTCTCCTTAATTGTCGTTCTTTTAAAAAATGCTAGTTCTACAATTCTCATTGCAAGGAGGACACATTTCTAAAATCTAATCAGAAATGCTCACATCTTCTCTTACCCCCATAGTGATTACAAAGTACTTTAACCTATAACATTCCTCTAATCATGCACAGGGTGTAATTAGCTAATTGAGAGCATTAAGAACATTTTTAAGTAATTGAAGTTGTAGATACTCTGTCGTCCCTGTACCACATTTCTAATATATTTTCATGGGGAATGATATTAATATAAAAAGAGCCAATTACCCACAGACAGAGCTAGAGGGGGAGTCATGCTGCCTTTCTGATTAGCAATCAATTCGGAATGACTAGGGCTATAGGTAAAATAGAGCCAACACATTTGAAAGTGACACAAGAAGCAGATGGAAAAATATCAGAAGGAGAGATGGGGTCCTTACATCTCCAGGCTGGGCTTCTAAGCATGCAGGACGGGTGGGAAGGCTGTCTGATGCTGAGGATGGCCAGACAGGAGACAGCCCTCATCCTTCTGACTCTTTCTCCAAGCGGACATCACTGCACGTGTGTGTGCCAAGTCGCTTCAGTCGTGTCTGACTCTGCTTAAAGAGCTTAAAGCTCAACATTCAGAAAACGAAGATCATGGCATCTGGTCCCATCACTTCATGGCAAATAGATGGGGAAAGAGTGGAAACTGTCAGACTTTATTTTGTGGGGTGGGGGGGGGCTTCAAAATAACTGCAGATGGTGACTGCAGCCATGAAATTAAAAGATGCTTTCTCCTTGGAAGAAAAGTTATGACCAACCTAGACAGCATATTAAAAAGCAGAGACATTACTTTGCCAACAAAGGTCCATCTATTTATAGCCATGGTTTTTCCAGTGGTCATGTGTGGTTGTGAGAACTGGACTATAAGGAAAGCTGAGCACTGAAGAATTGATGCTTTTGAGCTGTGGTGTTGGAGAAGATTCTTGAGAGTTCCTTGGACTGCAAGGAGATCCAACCAGTCCATCCTAAAGGAGATCAGTCCTGAATATTTACTGGAAGGACTGATGCTAAAGCTGAAACTCCAATACTTTGGCCACCTGATGCAAAGACTTGACATTAGAAGAGACCCTGATGCTGGGAAAGATTGAGGGCAGGAAGAGAAGGGGACGACAGAGGATGAGATGGTTGGATGGCATCACCAACTTGATGGGCATGAGTTTGAGCAACTCTGGGAGTTGGACAAGGAAGCCTGGCATGCTGCAGTCTACGGGGTCACAAAGAGTCAGACACGGCTGAGTGACTGAACTGTACATGTTCAAACATCTCATCTTCAAACAACCAGCAAATACAAACACAGGCACCTACTATTGTTTGTGGATCTAAAAATCATTAGGAGAATATGGAGGACTCGTTACCTTCCCTGTCATTTGTCCTCTAGGTTTTAGATCTCATGCTGTCATGGTGTTAAATATCAGCATTAAATAACAACTCAATATACACGTGTACATCAAACTTTTCCCTTTGAACTTTAGGCTCCTTCATCCAACTTGCCTACTCAAATTTCCACTTGTGTACCTAAGAGATATTTAAATCTTTAACAGATCTCAAACTGAATTTATGATTTTCTCCTCCATACCCCTCTTTATATGGCCTTCTCATCTCATAAACGGTTGAGTCTATTCATCCCAGACTTTAGGTCACAATCTTAGAGTCACTGCTGACTCGTGTTTTTCACTGAGCCCATCAGCACAGCAAGTGCACAGCCTGGATTCTGGCTGGTGTCCCTGTGTTTTTATTAGCAACACATCCTTCTACTGCAAAGTGTTCCTGGTTTGGGCCCCCAGTCCAATGTCAAGTAGAGTCTGGCTACCAGAGTCTGGCCGCATCTCGCATCTCCACTACTTCAGTTCCTGTCACCGTGGTCTTTCACAGCCTCTGCTTCCACATCCGTCCTCTATAATCTGCAACACGGGCTGCCGCACAACTGCCACCAACTAGGTGGCTCAAAACAGAAGCAACGTGTTCCCTCACACTTACGGAATCGGCAAGTCCAAAGTAAGGTGCTGGCAGGGCTACAGCCCCTCTGACGCTTCCAGGGAAGAGCCTTCATTGCTGTTTCCGCTTCTAGTGGCTTCCAGCAAGCGCTGGTGTCCCTTAGCCTGCAGGTGCATCGTTCTCATTCCTGCCTCATTCTTCACATGGTCTTCATCTCTGCATTCGGATTCCCCTCTTCTTACAGGGATACCAATTATGTTAGATTAAGATTAATCTCGAATGACCTTATCTTGGTTACATCTGCAAAGACCTTATTTCCAGACACTGGGGATTTGGTCTTGAATATGTCTTATTGGGTGACATAGTTCAATGCACAGCTGTGACTCATTTAAAACAGGAGAAGAAGCACATCACGTGTCTGCCTCAAATCCTACAGGGTCTTTCATCTCCGTGAGAATAAATCTCCAGCTCTGATGCTGACCTACATGATCCAGCCCCTGACCACGTCTTTGATCACATCCTTGGCTCACTTTTTCTACCCCAGCCATACTGACTTCCTTATTCTTCCTCAAGGATGTCAAGAATCTGGCCAGTCAGGTCCTCTGATCTTGTTGTTTCTTCTGCCTGGAACTCTCTTCTCCCACATGCCTACCAGACCCACAAATCCACTTTGTTGATGAATGCTTTCATTCCATTTCAGCAAAAACTGAGTTTCCTCATGGCTACATCCCCAGAATATAGAGAGGCCCTAGCAAATGCCATTCATTTAAAAAGCAAGAAACAAACAAATGACAACAACAACAGAAACTGAAGGGATCAAGAGGAAAAGAATCCACATTTATTAACCACTGAGTGCATTACAGATGATCACATACCTGAGAAAAATGCATTGTCTCATTTAATCCCGAAGCAACACTGAAAGTTGAGTAATATTACCTCTTTTTATGGAGAGTAAGTTGAGATTCAGAAATTTTATAAAACTTTACAAAGAATACATAGCCCACAAGGGACAGTCCAGTTCTGTCCCGGGTTTAACGGACCCTCCAAAGTTGTTCCAAATATAAAACTCTGTGCACCAAAGCAGTGGAGCAGGTGACCAAGATTTTGTACAAAAAGTGGGAGAAATGCCACACAAAGAAATGTGAAACCTGGGTTGTACTCCCCTATCTAGCACATGTGAAGGCCATTCTGTTAACTCATTGGCTTCCATTCATTCACATGTCAAATGGATTAAGGATATGTGTGCTTATTTGACACAATTTATTGGGAGGACTAAGGGCTTCCTAGATGGTAAAGAATCTGCCTGCCAACTCAGGAGACCTAAGAGACATGGGTTCAATCCCTGAGTTGGGTAAATCCCCAGGAAGTAGGCATGGCAACCCACTCCATTATTCTTGCCTGGAGAATCCCAGAGACAGAGGCGCCTGGTGGGCTATAGTCCATGGGGTCACAAAAGAGTCAGACATTACCAAAGTGACGTAGCGTGCATGCAAGCACACACAGGGAGGAGTAAAAGAGGATGCAGATGTTAGAAACAGGATGTGTACATAATCTCAAAAAAAACCTCTCCCTAAATTATTTAACTACAAACAGAAGGAAAAATCAACTTTACAACGGAGAAATCTGATGGACACCATCCTAACACTGACACTATATAAACCGATATTAAAGCAGGGATCCATATCGCCATCAGCATCGGCACGCTGCCATGGGCGTCTGAACACGATGCAGAAACAGACGGAATAAGACGCACAGAAAGCATCTACCTTGAATCTGATCATGTGAAAAATCAGAAAACCCCAAATTTAGGGACATTCTACAAAAAACTAGTTTTATACCTTTCAAAAATGTCCAGGTCAGGGCTTTCCTGGTGACTCCATGGTCAATAATTCACTGTCAAGGCAGAAGACAGGGGTTCCATCCCTGGCCCAGGAAGATCCCACGTGCCCTGGAGCAATGAATCCCGTGTGCCACGGCTATTGTGCCTGCGTTCCAGAGCCCAGGAGCCACAGCTACTGAGCCCACGACTGCTGAAGCCCCCGCTCCGCAGAGCCCATGCTCCACAGAGAAGCCATCGCAAAGAGAAGCCCGCACACCAATAGGGAGGAGCCCCACCTCACTGCGGCCAGAGGAAGCCCAGGCGCAGCAATCAAGACACAGCACAGCCAAAGATAAATGAATAAACAAAAGTTCTTTAAAAATATCCACATCAGAAACAACAGAGAAAGGCAATGCAACTGTTCAGCGATAAAGAATTCCAAAAGGAAGAGAAACTACAGCCAGTGCCTAGGAATAGTGGATGTAACCTGAACCAGCAGGAAGGCGATTTTTTAAAACTAACATCCCTGGAGTAATTTCAAAAAAATTAAACAAGCAGTTGATTACATGACAGCATCGTTCCAATGCTAACTTTTCTAATTTGATCATCATAATATAGCTATGTAAAAAAATCCTTGCTTTTAGGACATGCACTCCATAGAATCCAGGGGAAAGGACAGTAGGTTTCAACTTGCCCCATTAAGAGAGATGGACAGAGCCGGGGGGAAGGCATCGACTACTGGATCGATGTAGGAAAAAGACAGAGGGAAGCTGCTTGTCCTACTCTTGAGATCTGATGAGAGTCTGAAATGATTTCAAAATAACAGCCGTGTTTACATACTTAATTTGAACTTGTTTCAATACAAAAAGAAAATATTCTCCATTGACAAACGTCACCAATGTGGTTTGCACAATTCCAGGAAGAAAGGCAAGATTCTGATAGTCTAAAAATCCAGGAAGTATTTTCTCCTCACTATATTGATTTTAAAGAGCTTAACCCATTAAGATGCTTGGTAATTCCACAGAGAGTTCTCAAAAGAGGCTATTTGAACACTTGTGATTGATACATAAGCTGAGATTTCTGACACTTTGCCTAATTAAATAAAGATACAGTAATTATTAATGGACTGTTAACTAATCAAGAAGCAAATGAAGACAATTCAGTTAAATAAGGTATCAGTGAAAGGAAATGGTCCCTGGGAAAATACAGTGATAGGAATTAAGCATCAGAAGGGCAAAACTTAACAAAAGTCACCCAGAGCTTGCTGAGGGTGTGGAGACGAGTGTGAAGATGATCTGTTTGAATGACAGTCTTCTAAGCAGGTTTGTTATGACTCCAAGATGCGTTTACTGAGCAGTAACAGTTACTTGTCACAGCATGTCCTGAGGTAACTAATGCCCTGAGTCTGATTTCATGCTCATCTAATTCCCTACTGGCTTTAGTTTACTTTCTCATATGTACAAGGCGCTGTTCAGTGTAGCTCAAATCTGCTGGTCCAGTAAGAAGTTGTATTTTTTATGGACAATGAACAAGCCAGAGTTCCTATGCCTCAGTCTCTACGAGGTGGGTTAGCACAAGTCATTATCCCAGAGACCAAGGGTAACCTACGGCAATAACAAAGGAGGTTTTTAGACCTGCAAATCTAAAGGGCAGACTCTGGGCCACCACACTTGTTCTTTCTTTTTTTTAAAGGGCAAAATCACCACGAGGACCAGACAGGAAGGCCATCTCCTCCTTTGTGTCAGGCAATGGGAGACTGGCAGGGC
>NW_011494715.1:9728670-9767544 GCF_000754665.1 Bison bison bison | reverse complement strand
GGGGGGGGGCGGGGGCGGCGGGGGCGGCTTATTCTGGTTCTGTTTTCTTGTAACAACAATCAGTAGTTTCCTCTGGGAACCTACTCACTTCCCATCTTTATTGTGTGGCTTAGATGGGGATGATGTAACAGCTGATTTCAAACCCAGCCAATTCTATTATCTGCTCCTTCTATTATCAGTTAGATGAGTGGACAGCTTCCCCAGTGCAGTCCAGGGAGCATTCTCTCTCCAACTTTTGCTAAAATCACAGAGCTAAACACAGTCTCTCTTCCTGGGGCTACCTAGAGCTCCTGGTAGGTATTTTGCCACAACTTAAGAGCAGCCTGTTTGAGAATGAATCCTGCAAATTCATGACATTATCATTTAGGCACCTGCATATAGCTATGCCAAGATCTTTCAACTACATGAGCCAATGAAATCCTTTTGTTTGCTCATAACTATTCAAATTAGATTTCTCTCATTTTTGACCAAGAAATTCCTCACTTGTGCATACCTTCAAACTCCAACTCTGATATCAGGATATGCTTGGAAATAAAGTCACTTTATGAAAAATCACATTACCAGCTTCTTTCTTTAAAAATTACATTCTAATTACATTCCAGTTAGCAATTGGTGTTGATTAAAATTATACTGGAGTATGAGTGCACTCCAGATCTTGTAGGACATTCTGAGAGAAGAGGGAAGAGACGCCTCGTGGCTGTTGTGACGCTGTGTGCTCACCACGTCCTACTTTCATCTCCTTCTAAGAGCACGTGTTTGTCCCCATGTGGCAGGGTAGCACGTGACCACGTGAAGACTGGGCACGTGAAGACTTCCTTCCCGGCCCCTGTGCAAGGTAAGGTCATGTGACTATTTCTAGGCCAAAAAAATGTGGGCAGAGTGAGATGTCCTGCTTCTCAGGTTGAGGCATTTAAACCCAATGTATACCTTTGCATTTTGCCTTTCCCTTTGGGAGTAACCATGGAGACCATCAAGCAGACCCATGAGAGAAAAGCGTCCTGAATCCTGAGACAAACAGTCCTAGAATATTGCTCAAACTGTTTATAGGCTGTTCCCATTGCATTAGAATTTCTGCAAAAGTGAAATAAGCTCTCTTACATTACAAAAAGAATCTGTGAATTTATTTGTCATCAAACATAGCTTATCTAGTTTAATCTAATTATTAGGCATGACTTCATAGTGTCCCTTGCAGTTAAGTGAGTGCAATGTGGCAGAAATGATGCATATTGACTTCCAGGGCCTCAAATTTTAAAAGCAGTATGTATGATTCTTCCCTGGTGGTTCAGATGGCAAAGAATCTGCCCGCTATACAGGAGACCAGGGTTCTATCCCTGGGTTGGGAAGATCCCCTGGAGGAGGAAATGACTACCCACTCCAGGATTCTTGCCTGGAGAATTCCATGGACAGAGGAGCCTGGCGGCCTAGAGTTCATGGGGTTGCAAAGAGCCGGACACGACTGAGTGACTAACACACGCACATGATCCCCACATTCTTCTCTCACTGGCTCAGTGGAGTGGACCCGGTAGATGACCCCGAGCCCCTGGAAGATAACAGTACTCTAGGGGAAAGGCCTGGGTCTCTGAATGATTCTAAGAAACAGAGACCCTCCCTCCAACACATCCCAACAACCTGTGTTAAACTGACTGCTGAACAATAATTAAACTGATTTGGTGTTATTTGTTTGGCTTGCTAATGCACAATAAGTGATTAGCTGGAGACTCTTGAGTGTGAGTATAAGACGGAAGTTTAAAAGGACTTGAAGCTGTGGAAGCTGTGGCTAAGGGTGAAATTTACAGAGATTAGGTTTCTCCTAAAATGAAGTCAGAGCTCAATACTGATGACAATGGTGCCTCCTGGGACCCAAATGAATGAAACCTGAGTGACCTCATGCTTTGCATCTGTGGGCACTGTGAATGCTTAGTTATGGATGAGGATCAATGGTCCCATCGAAATAAAAGAAGACTAGTGAATTCCAAGCAAGGATAACACTAGATTTCATCTCTTGGGTGAGCTCAGTTCAGTTCAGTCACTCAGTTGTGCCTGACTCTTTGCAAGCCCATGGACTGTAGCACTCCAGGGTTCCCTGTCCATCACCAGCTCCCAAAGCATGCTCAAACTCATGTCTACCAAGTCGGTGATGCCATCCAACCATCTCATCCTCTGTCATCCCCTTCTCCTCCCACTGTCAATCTTTCCCAGCATCAGGCTCTTTTCCAGTGAGTCAGTTCTTCACATCAGGTGGCCAAAGAATTGGAGCTTCAGCTTCACATCAGTCCTTCCAATGAATATTCAGGACTGATTTCCTTTAGGATTTACTAGTTTGATCTCCTTGAAGTCCAAGGGACTCTCAATAGTCTTCTCCAACACCACAGTTCAAAGGCATCAATTTTTCAGAGCTCAGCTTTCTTTAAGATCTACCAAACATATCCATAGATGGACATTTGTCAGAAATGTCTCTGCTTTTTAATATGCTGTCTAGGTTTGTCGTAGCTCTTTCCTTCCAATGAGCAAGTGTCTTTTAATTTCATTGCTGCCCTCACCATCTTCAGTGACTTTAGAGCCCAAGAAAATGAAGTCTGTCACTGTTTCCATTGTTTCCCCATCTGTTTGCCATGAAGTGATGGGACCAGATGCCATGATCTTAGTTTTCTGAATGTTGAGCTTTAAGCCAACTCTTTATTCTCCTCGTTCTCTTTCATCAGGAGGCTCTTTAGTTCTTCTTCGTTTTTCTGCCATAATGGTGGTGTCATCTGCATATCTGAGGTTATTGATATTTCTCCCTGCAACCTTGATTCCAGCTTGTGTTTCTTCCAGTCCAGTGTTTCTCATGATGTACTCTGCATATAAGTTAAATAAGCAGGGTGACAATATACAGCTTTGACGTACTCCTTTTCCTATTTGGAACCAGTCTGTTGTTCCATATTCAGTTCTAACTGTCGCTTCTTGACCTGCGTACAGATTTCTCAGGAGGCAGGTAAGGTGGTCTGGTATTCCCATCTCTTGAAGAATTTTCCAGTTTGTTGTGATCTGCACAATCAAAGGCTTTAACATAGTGAAGCAGAAGTAGATGTTTTTTTCTGGAATTCTCTTGCTTTTTGGATGATCCAACAGATGTTGGCAATTTTATTTCTGGTTCCTCTGCCATTTCAAAATCTAGTTTCAACCTCTGGAAGTTCTCAGTTCATGTAATATTAAAGTCTAGCTTGGAGAATTTTGAGCATTACTTTGCTAGCATGTGACATGAGTGCAATTGTGCGGTAGTTTGAGCATTCTTTGGCATTGCCTTTCTTTGAGATCAGAATGAAAACTGACCTTTTCCAGTCCTGTGGCCACTGCTGAGTTTTCCAAATTTGCTGGCATATTAAGTGCAGCACTTTCAAAGCATCATCTTTTAGGATTTGAAATAGCTCAGCTGGAATTCCATCACCTCCACTAGCTTTGTTCATAGTGATGCCTCCTAAGGCCCACTTGACTTCACATTCCAGGATGTCTGGCTCTAGGTCAGTGACCACACCATCGTGATTATCTGGGTCATGAAGATCTTTTTTGTATAGTTCTTCTGTGTATTCTGGCCACCTCTTCTCAATATCTTCTGCTTCTGTCAGGTCCATACCATTTCTGTCCTTTATTGTACCCATCTTTGCATGAAATGTTCCCTTGATATCTCTAATATTCTTGAAGCGGTCTCTAGTCTTTCCCACCCAATTGTTTCCCTCTATTTCTTTGCACCGATCACTTAGGAAGGCTTTCTTATGTCTCCTTGCTAGTCTTTGGGACTCTGATTCAGATGGGGTATCTTTCCTTTTCTGCTTTGTCTTTCACATCTCTTCTTTTCTCAGCTATTTGTGAGGCCTCCTCAGACAGCCATTTTGCCTCATTGAATTTCTTCTTCTGGGGAATGGTTTTGATCACTGCCTCCTGTACAATGTCATGAACCTCTGCCCATAGTTCTTCAGGCACTTGGTCTATCAGATTTAATCCCCTGAATCTATTTGTCACTTCCAGTGTATAAATCAAGGGGCTTACCTAGGAATTCAGCTGGTAAAGAGTTCACCTGCCAGGCAGGAGACCCCGGTTTGATTTCTATGTTGGGAAGATGTCCTGGAGAAGGGATAGGCTACCCACTCCAATATTTTTCAGATTCCCTGGTGGCTCAGTTGGCAAAGAATCCACCTGCAATGTGGGAGACCTGGGTTCGATCCCTGGGTTGGAAAGATCCCCTGGAGAAGGGAACAGCTACCCGCACCAGTATTCTGGCCTAGAGAATTCCACAGACTATACAGTGCATGGGGCTGCAAAGAGTCGGACACGACTGAGCAACTTTGACCTTTCAATGTATAATCGTAAGGGATTTGATTTAGGTCATACCTGAATGGTCTAGTGGTTTTACCTACTTTCTTCAATTTAAGTCTGAATTTGGCAATAAGGAGTTCATGATCTGAGCCACAGTCAGCTCCTGATCTTGTTTTTGCTGACTGTATAGAGCTTCTCCATTTTTGGCTGCAAAGAATATAATTAATCTGATTTCAGTATTGACCATCTGGTGATGTCTATGTGGAGAGTCATCTCTTATGTTGTCAGAAGAGGGTGTTTGCTATGACAGGTGCATTCTCTTGGCAAAACTCTGTTAGCCTTTGCCCTGCTTCATTTTGTACTCCAAGGCAAAACTTGCCTGTTACTCCAGGTATGTCTTTACTTCTACTTTTGCATTCCAGCCCCGTGTAATGAAAAGGACATCTTTTTTGGTTTTAGTTCTAGAAGGTCTCATAGGTCTTCAGAGAGGCATTCAACTTCAGCTTCTTTGGCATCAGTGGTTGGGACACAGACTTGGATTACTGTGATGCTGAATGGTTTGCCTTGGACACGAACAGACTTCATTCTGTCATTTTTGAGACTGCACTCACATCCTGCATGTCAGACTCTTTTGTTGACCATGATGGCTACTCCATTTATTCCAAGGGATTCTTGCCCACAGTAGTAGATATAATGGTCATCTGAGTTAAATTCACCCATTCCAGTCCATTTTAGTTCGCTGATCCTGAAAAAGTCGATGTTCACTCTTGCCATCTCCTGTTTGACCACTTCCAATTTGCCTTGATTCATGGACCTAACATTCCAGGTTCCTATGCAATACTGCTCTTTACAGCATCGGACTTTACTTCCATCACCAGCCACACCCACAGTTGTGCATTGTTTTTGCTTTGGATCCATCCCTTCATTCTTTCTGGAGTAATTTCTCCACTGATCTCCATAGCATATTGGGCACCTACCGACCTGAGGAGTTCATCTTTCAGTGTCCTATCTTTTTGCCTTTTCATACTGTTCATGGGGTTCTCAAGGCAAGAATACTGAAGTGGTTTGCCATTCCCTTCTCCAGTGGACCACATTCTGTCAGAACGCTCCACCATGACCTGTCCGTCTTGAGTGGCCCTACATGGCATGGCTTATAGTTTCAGTGAGTTAGACAAGGCTGTGGTCCACGTGATCAGTTTGGTTTTCTGTTATTATGGTTTTTATTCTGTCTGCCCTTGATGAATAAGGATAAGGGGTTATCCTGGGTCAGTACTAACTGGTTTATTTGGTTGCCAGGAGCAGTAGTATATTAAAAAAAGGCCAACTGCTATTTAGTCACTAAGTTGTGTCTGACTCTTTTGTGACCCCTTGGACTGCAGCCTGCCGGGCTCCTCTGTCCATGCGATTCTCTAGGCAAGAATACTGGAATGGGTTGCCATGCCCTCCTTCAGGGGATCTTCCCAACCCAGGGATTAAACCCAAGTCTCCTGCATTGCAGGCAGATTCTTTACCAGCTGAGCCACTGGGGAAGCCCAAGAATACTGGAGTGGGTAGCCTATCCCTTCTCCAGGGGAACTTCCCTACCCAGGAATCAAACTGGGGTCTGCTGCATCAGAGATGGATTTTTTACTAGCTGAGCTACCCTGGAAGCCCACTGAGCCTCCAGGAATATATTAGCAGGTCAAAGGAAGTGCTAAATTTCAGTGAAGAAGTGTGAGCTAAACTCTTACCAGTGTCTACCACGGAGAGTGGAGTAGATGATGGAGACACCCTTGATTTAGAACTGACCTTCCTGTTCTGAAGGCCCCCAGAGCCTTGCAAGCACTTCTACACTTGAGGGTCTCCCTCAAATCTTATCATTTGAGAGATAAGATATAAACTGGGCCTCAGCTGGAATTGCTCAGATAAAAGCAGTGGTCAAGCCTGCCCCCACAGCAGAGGGAGGCGTGTCTGAGTCCCCGTGGGGACGTGTGTATGAGAGCGCCAATCCCCCGGGAGGGCGTCCTGCCTGCTTCATCTTCACACCTTCTGCATCTACACATCTCCATCAATAAATGCAGGAAAACGCTCTCGATGAATATTCCTTGAATAAATGAGTGACCAAATTAAGAATAACAGGATAGTCATATGACAATGAGTAGTATAAATTTAAATCTACCTTCACAGATCATACTTGAGAACAATAAAAGATAGATGGCGGGGTGCATAATGCAGAACTGGATGGAAAGCTGTAATGCCTCTTCTGTGACTCTGGGTGAGTCTGTGGCTTGCCCAGGTCAGGAAGGGAAGATCAGGGGCTGCCAGCAAGGTGCCGGGAGCAGCCCAAGAAGCAGAACGCCAGATGTTTCTCCTTGCCCAAGGCGCTGCTGACTGCAGCTGCAGGGCATTTAGCGCAGATAAAGACTGTTTTCTGAGCTCCTGAACCCCACCTGAGAGGCCTCCCTATTCATTCTTGATCAAAAAAATGTGGCTGTAACTCGAGTTTCTGGAGCAGATGACATTTTCTCATCTCTGTCTTCTAACAGGGCTGAGAAAGCTGTTGCCTCTAACGCTGAAACCCAACAGTCAGAATGGCTTCTGCTGTGCTGCTCTCTGATGTGGCAGCAGAAGAGAGAGTGCCTGTGCGCTTGTTGCTGCTTTCATTATTTACCTGCTTGGCCTGGCTTTGTAACTTTGGTTTATCAGACTTGAGAGCAGTAATCGACTTGGAAATTCAGATAGACAAACCTACTTTTGCCTTACTTTAATATAGAATCTTTAGCATCAAAAGGTAGATATTATAAAAGAAAGAGCATTTGTGGCTACCATTTGCAAACCCCAGGAATACCCTGCAGGAGCCACAGGGATCCTCTGTGAGTGTAGCTGCTTGGGCGTGTGAAGAGCGTGACCCAGCTTTACAGCTGCACAGACAGATGTGTCTCTAGGCACACCAGATGCGATGTTTTTAAGCTGTACGTTTAGAAAATGCAGTCATCCAGCGGCTGATGTTTTCCTTGCCCTCTTTGAAATGAGATGTTAGGCTGTACTTCTGAAGAGAATTCCCAGAGGAAAGATTCAGAACAAATAAACTATTTATTGGGCTGTTTACACAAACCGGAGCCCATCTAAATAAGACACTGGCAGTGACTGTGAATTCACAAAGGACGATGTTTTCCTGAGCAAGATTTCCAACACTCTGGGGTCATGGTAGGAGCAGTGAAAAATGCTGGAAATGGACAGTTGTCAACTGTCAAAGGGCGTCCTCAAGGACGGTTCGATGGCACTTTTTCTGAAAGTATGTTCTCATGTCTACTGTCTCCTTCATAACCTCAGAACACTGTGGAGATCAGCGGGGCAAATGTTATCCCCAGTAACTAGAAAATAAACTCAAGAAGTGAATTTGACTCAAGGACATAGTTCGAGCACCACAGAGTCTATACTTGAATATATTTATCTTGACTTAATACAGTGGTCTGCTCTCTGCCAAAAGACATCACACAGTCTTGTAAGTAAGTGCGAACTTAACAAGAGTCAGCTACACATACCAGCAGAACAACAAATGGAAACTCACCAAAACACACAGTCTACTTTTCTTTAGGTTAAGTTTCTTTCACACATTATGTTATTAATTTATAAGTCTCATAGAAGACTTTGAGGAGGGCATGGCAGTCTACTCCAGTATTCTTGCCTGGAGAATCCCATGAACAGAGAAGCCTGGTAGACTAAAGTCCATGGGGTTGCAAATAGTCAGATATGACTGAAGCAACTTAGCATGCACGCATGCATAAAAGACTTCAGGTGTTATATTGCAAGGAGCCTTCTCCTTGCAGGGCTGACCTTCCCTCAGTACTGACAAGTCAGCTGTTTCAAGGCAGATTTACCCTGGCAAATACCAGTTGCAAAATAGTATTATTATGCAGAGTCGGGAGCTGTTTAGAGTTGTAGTAGGTGATTTTGTTCCAACAGCAGCCCAAACCAGGTTGACAGTAAGTTTAACATGAGAAAAAGAGACTATTCGGGAAAACTGTGATAATGATTTTTGTTTTATAAATATGCACCTGATGCTTAAATACCTTATTTTACAAATCACGGGCTTCCCTGCTGGCTCAGCTGGTAAAGAATTCCCTGCAGTGCCGTAGATCTGGGTTCCATCCCTGGGTTGGGAAGGTCCCCTGGAGAAGGGACAGGCTCCCAACTCCAGCATTCTGGCCTGGAGAATTCCATGGACTGTATAGTCCCTGGGGTGGCAAAGAGTTGGACATGACTGAGTGACGCTATTTTGTCGTCTGGAAAGGCTTGTGGGTAAACTGTTGCTGACCAAAGTTTGAGTTGAATGCCTTCTTTTGTTTTTTATTCCTTTGAATGTAGATGACACCACCCTGATGGCAGAAAGTGAAGAGGAACTAAAAAGCCTCTTGATGAAAGTGAAAGTGGAGAGTGAAAAAGTTGGGTTAAAGTTCAACATTCAGAAAACCAAGATCATGGCATCCGTTCCCATCACTTCATGGGAAATAGATGGAGAAACAGTGGAAACAGTGTCAGACTTTATTTTTGGGGGCTCCAAAATCACTGCAGATGGTGACAGCAGCCATGAAATTAAAAGACGCTTACTCCTTGGAAGGAAAGTTATGACCAACCTAGATGGCATATTCAAAAGCAGAGACATTACTTTACCAACAAAGGTCCGTCTAGTCAAGGCTATGGTTTTTCCTGTGGTCATGTATGGATGTGAGAGTTGGACTGTGAAAAAGCTGAATGTTGAAGAATTGATGCTTTTGAACTGTGATGTTGGAGAAGACTCTTGAGAGTCCCTTGGACTGCAAGGAGATCCAACCAGTCCATTCTGAAGGAGATCAGCCCTGGGATTTCTTTGGAGGGAATGATGCTGAAGCTGAAACTCCAGTACTTTGGCCACCTTATGAGAAGAGCTGACTCATTGGAAAAGACTCTGATGCTGGGAGGGTTTGGGGGCAGGAGGAGAAGGGGACGACAGAGGATGAGATGGCTGGATGGCATCACTGATTCAATGAATGAGAGTCTCAGTGAACTCCGGGAGTTGGTGATGGACAGGGAGGCCTGGCGTGCTGCAATTCATGGGGTCGCAATGAATCGGACACGACTCAGCGACTGAACTGACTGAATTGAATTATGTAAACATTATCTTATTTGTGAGGTTAAAAGTATACTTAGGAAAATAAAAATCTCCGATGGCCACTAACAATCCAGATTCAGAGACTAGATGTGTTTATTCCGTGAGGATGAACAAACTGCACTCCGGTTTCTTACTATCGTAATGGGTATTTTATGTATAACCTCAGCTTCTTCAGAGTGGATGACTACTTAGTGATCTAACAAGCTGGATTTCTTGACTTTTGAGTTTTAGTCTCTTTTCTGTATAATCAAAAGTGTAATGTACCCATTCAGGAACATACCCAGCTGTGTGTTTATTAGAAACTGGTTTTCACATAAAATGAGCAAAGCATGTCAGACTTAAGGTATTTTATCAGAACAATATGTGGATACTGCTTCTTAAACAAAGTTCAATTATTTTTTACATAACTGAAAAGTAGCAGCAAAGTTACCTAAGTTAATAAGTGTCTTAGTGTTTGTATTTTTTTTACAATTAAAATTAATAAATTATATGTATTGACTAAAGTCAATATTATTCTTCAGAAGTATAGAGCATTAATTAATTTTCAATGGAAACCAGCTTAATTTACTTAGTCAATACAGAAAAAAAGTATTTGTGATCTCCTATAATTATTTTTAAACATATATCTAGTTAACTTCCTTCTTGACCAGTGGGTATTACATAAACAAACTTCCCCCAATATTGACTGATAGTAACTCTTCTAAGGCAAATTTATTATAGCAACTCAGCTTTTAAAGAGTTGCTAAAGAGATTTCTGTAGGTAAATTCTTGAATAGTCACTTCATAAAAAAAGATATATAAGCGGCCAATATATAAGTGAAAAAGTACTCAGTATCAACAGTTATGGAAGAAAGGTAAGTAAAAACCACAAAGAAAAACCTTTACACCCCCATTAGAATGGCTAAAACTGGTGAGGCTGACAACACCAAGTAGTGGTAAGGATACGGAGCAATCAGAGCTTCCCCATGTTTTATGTAATGCAAATGTGTATTTAAAATAATACCATCACTTTGGAAAAAATTCTGGCAGTTTCTTCTAAAACTATATCAATTCAGTTCAGTCGCTCAGTCATGTCCGACTCTTTACGACCCCATGAATTGCAGCACGCCAGGCCTCCCTGTCCATCACAAACTCCTGGAGTTGACTCAGACTCACGTCCATTGAGTCAGTGATGCCATACAGCCATCTCATCCTCTGTCATCCCCTTCTCCTCCTGCCCCCAAACCCTCCCAGCATCAGAGTCTTTTCCAATGAGTCAACTCTTCACATCAGGTGGCCAAAGTATTGGAGTTTCAGCTTTAGCATCAGCCCTTCCAATGAACACCCAGGACTGATCTCCTTTAGGATGGACTGGTTGGATCTCCTTGCAGTCCAAGGGACTCTCAAGAGTCTTCTCTAACACCACAGTTCAAAAGCATCAATTCTTCAACACTCAGCTTTCTTCACAGTCCAACTCTCACATCCATACATGACCACTAGAAAAACCATAATAGCCTTGACTAGACAGACCTTTGTTGGTAAAGTAATGTCTCTGCTTTTGAATATGCCATCTAGGTTGGTCATAACTTTCCTTCCAAAAGGCAAGCATCTTTTAATTTCATGACTGCAGTCACCATCTGCAAAGATTTTGGAGCCCAAGAAAATAAAATCTGTCACTGCTTCCACTTTTTCTCCTCCTATTTGCCATGAAGTGATGGGAACGGACGCCATGATCTTGGTTTTCTGAATGTTGAGCTTTAACCCAACTTTTTCACTCTCCACTTTCACTTTCTTCAAGAGGCTTTTTAGTTCCTCTTCACTTTCTGCCATAAGGGTGGTGTCATCTGCATATCTGAGGTTATTGATATTTCTCCTGGCAATCTTGATTCCAGCTTGTGTTTCTTCCAGTCCAGCATTTCTCATGATGTACTTTGCATATAAGTTAAATAAGCAGGGTGACAATATACAGCCTTGACATACTCCTTTTCCTATTTGGAACCAGTCTGTTGTTCCGTGTCCAGTTCTAACTGTTGCTTCCTGACCTGCATACAGATTTCTCAAGAGGCAGGTCAGGTGGTCTGGTATTCCCATCTCTTGAAGAATTGTCCACAGTTTATTGTTATCCACACAGTCAAAGGCTTTAGCATAGTCAATAAAGCATAAATAGATGTTTTTCTGGAACTCTCTTGCTTTTTCCATGATCCAGCAGATGTTGGCAGTTTGATCTCTGGTTCCTCTGCCTTTCCTAAAACCAGCTTGAACATCTGGAAGTTCATGGTTCACATATTGCTGAAGCCTGGCTTGGAGAATTTTGAGCATTACTTTACTAGTGTGTGAGATGAGTGCAATTGTGCAGTAGTTTGAGCATTCTTTGGCATTGCCTTTCTTTGGGATTGGAATGAAAACTGACCTTTTCCAGTCCTGTGGCCACTGCTGAGTTTTCCAAATTTGCTGGTATACTGAGTGCAGCACTTTCACAGCAAACTATATATATACCTATATAATGGACCAATTCAGCTGGGTATTTTCCCAAGAGAAATGAAAATATATGCCTAAGAGAAATGAAAAGAGGTATGTACAGAAAGAAATTGTAGCTTATTTACACAATGAAACACTGTCCAGCAATAAAAAGTAATAAACTACTGAAACACTTAATGAATTTTAAAACATGTTGAGTGAAAGACACCTTCCACAAAAGAGTACAAACTATAAGATGCAATTCATGTGAAATTCAATTTATACAAAATTATAGAACAGGGAAACCAGAGCCCGAGGAGCCTGGTGGGTTCTAGTCCATGGGGTCGCAAAGTCAGACATGACTGAATGCCCATCACCACACACACACACAGAACAGCTAAAAATAATATAAGGTCAGGAAAAACAAAAGGACCCAGTTCCAGAGGTGGGGTTTTCACAAATGTATACATCTGGTCTTCTCTGATGGCTCAGAAGTAAAGAGACACGGGCAATGCTGGAGACAGAGGAGATATAGGTTCAATCCCGGGTTAGGAAGATCTGCAGGAGGAGAAAATGTAACCTACTCCAGAACTGTTGCCTGAAAAATTTCATGAACAGAGGAGCCTGGTGGGCTACAGTCCATGAGCTCGCAAAAGAGTCAGACATGACTGAGTGGCTCAGCACACAGGATACACACATCTGGTAACACAAATCCCTATTAGGGTGCACATACAGAATGCTACCATCACCCCGGAAATAAATGGATGCCATCTCAGGGAACTAATGCTCGACAAAACAATGATCTTGAAATAACGCACTAAATAGCATTTATTTTGTGTGTGTGTGTTTGTCACTCAGTCGTGTCCAACTCCTTGCACCCCTGTGGACTGAAGCCTCCAGGCTCCTCTGTCCATGGAATCCTCCAGGCAAGAATACTGGAGTGGGTAGCCATTGCCTTCTCCAGGGGATTTTCCCGACCCAGGGATTGAACCCAAGTCTTCAGCGTCACAGGCAAATTCTTTACCATCTGAGCCACCAGAGAAGCCCACATTTTATACATATATAATACCAAATTTAAAAAGTGTATTTATGACATTATTGACAGAACAGATTTGAGAACAGAAACACCTGGACCTATAACTCTAAGGGGGGGTGGGTGCTGCCAGGTGTGCTAGATACCAAAAGTAGTTCACTAATCCAGCACGTATTATGTTTTGAATGTTTTACAAAGGATATTACAAGAATCAATTAGTCAGTTAATCCTGGTTAAGTAGTAAAAATGGTAAGAGTGGATTTAATGCTTTTCTGAGCTTGCCTTATTTTCTTGGCCCTGGGAGAATGTTAGCAAACAAATTTTCTTTTATTTCATAACCCTTTTAATACCATAACCCTTCATAATATATACTTTACTAATGCAAGTATAATTGAAACATCATCTTTTAAACTAAAATCTCTGAAGCCAGTTATTGACTTCAGTAATCACATAGTCAAGGGTTTTCCACCAGGACACATCTCTGGAGTGCTGTGCAAGTATATGGAGCTGTATTTGCTGTGGCAAGAATTAGCAGGCGGCACTGGTGTCTAATAATTCTAGATTCAGGGACGCCAAACGTCCTCCAGTCCTCACACTTGACTTGAATAGCAAAGTACCATTCAACCCGAAATGCCAATAACACCTTTATATCATCTAACTTATCTCTACATTTTGTTTTTTAGCCACAAGCCTTATATCCCTTTTCTCCTCCATTTACATGAATTTCCTAATCTCAGGACTTAAATACTCTGTATGTTGATGATTCCCAAACTTCATATTTCCAGTCTTGAAATCTTCCTTTAAACCTGACTCTCTGTGATTCAACTGCCTGATGTGACATTGCTCCTTGGGTGTCTCAGAAGCGTTCCAAACGTAAAGCATCTGAAGCCAATCCCAAAGCCCTGAGCACACCCGTTACTGTCAGTGAGCCCGCCACCCTAGCACTGGCATCTCCACTGATCAAGCTGTCATACCAGACATTTACAGTCACTTTGGAATCTTGCCTTTCCCTCATAACCCACAACCAATTAATCAGCGAGTTCTACTGACGCTTGACCTTTAAAAGCGGGTCCTGAACCCAACCACTCCTCACCTCCGCCGTTCCTATCCACTGGGCACAAGCCGCCATCGCCACACATCTGGGTAACGACGTAGCTGTGTACTCGGCATCCCTAATTTCCACAACCAGAGTGAGACTTTAAAATAAAATCTGCCTAGATCACTTCCCTGTCCCAAATCTACAGTGACGTCCCATTATCCACAGAGTGAACTCCAACCTTGTTATCAGTCTGCGGGATCCTGGACGCGTGCTCCGTGGGTGCCACTCAGACGCACCTTCCAGCTTCCCTTCCGTGTTCACCGCCTCCCCAGCCACATCGACCTTCCTGCTCCTCCCTGAATCTTCCGAAATCCACTCCTGCTTCCGGGTGCGGGGCCTCCTGGTCTGGACTGCCCTTTTTATTCCGGTCTCACCCCAGAGGCTTCCGTTACCCCCGTATTCACCGCAGCATCCGCTCTCCTCCGCACACACGCGCCTCCTGCTTACCTTCTTACAGCACGCACCGCTCCGCCACAGTATATATTCATCTTGTTTTTCAACGACATGGACCATTTTTAGTCTTTATTGAGGTTATTTCACTATTGCTTCCGTTTCATGTTTTGCTGTCTTGGCCACGAGGCACATGGGATCTTAGTCCCCAGCCAGGGCCTGAACCTGCACCCCGTGCCCTGGAAGAAGTCTTAGCCGCTGGTACACTGGAGAAGCCCTACCATATTATTAGTTTTTATTTTCTTTATTCAGTTTTGTTTGAATTTTCTCTCTCCATTAGAATGGATATTTATGAAATCTGGAAATGAGGGGAAAAAACCAAAAACCCAAGAATAGTTTTGGTACCTAATGAGTTTTCTGGTGGGGCTTCCCGGGTGGTATTAGTAGTAAAGAATCTGCCTGCCAGTGCAGGAGACTCAAGAGTGCAGATTTGACCCCTGGGTCGGGAAGACCCCCTGGAGGAGGCCACGGCAGCCCACTCCAGGATTCTTGCCTGGAGAGTCCCATGGACAGAGGAGCCTGGCGGGCTACAGTCCACGGGGTCGCAAAGAGTTAGACAGGACTGAAGTGATTTAGCTTGCACTCATGCAAGCTTCCTGCCCTTTATTGCGTCAGTGGGTAAATAAATAAATGTGACTATATCCCCAAATGTGTCATGTCAGAGTTCCTTAAGGATACTTAAAATATAGATTCTCAGATCTGAAGCCAGGAGAGCTCACCTCAACATACATATTGGATCTGATATTTCAGCAAGGTTTGAAACCACTGAAATAGGGTAATGCCCTCCTTGACACTCCCACTATATTTGTAGTGTTCAGATAAGTGGCCGTACTGATGCTGATGTAGCTGTTTCTGTCTTCCTTACAGCTGTTTGCTACTGCGTTCATTTTAAGATAACCATTGCCTTTACTTCTTGACTACAAGATGCGAGATTGTTGGTTCTGCTTTTTAGATTCTGTTAACACACTGCCTTTTGATAAATGACTGCTCTTTACCTATCATAGAGAATTCATCCTGTGGATATTCAATTACCCTGGATGCGTCCTCCTATCTGATGGGGCTGAACTGAATTCCTCCACCTTCATATACTCATTTCTTGCTCTGAGAAAGGCTCAGCAAGTTGATACTCAAAGAAGAAAAGCAAGTATCTTACTCTAACTGAAATCCTCTCTCCCAAGCTCAAAGGGCATTGCTATCTTTCCAGGAACCATAACACAATCTGTGTTAAAGGTGGTTTTGTTAATAAGCTGCATATCTGGCCTATTTTTAAGCCTCTTGGAAAGAATGTAGTGGAACAAAGGGGTTTTCTCAGTCCACTCTAGGCCAGAGAGCACAAATCTCTGGGGATCTTTTATTAGTGAATTCAACAAATTTTCTAACAGTTAAAGCAGGTTTGTCTGCTTTGAGAAACTCTAAGTATTCAGTATTTTATAAAAGCTTCAGGTGGTAATGTTTGCTTCATCTGATATATTCTCATTGCAGAGAAAATTGAGAAGGTTGGAGAGACGAGAACAGCACAGCAATGATGATTGAGACCCCTAACTTGGCTTTTCACTATTCACAAGACAGATCAAATCATCCTTCTTCGAGATCATTGTTGAGGTGAAGTTGGCCACAACATAACCCTCATGAGATCATTACCCCCAGAAAACCTCCAGGTAGGTGTGGTCAGGTTTAGCAAATAAAAATGCAGGATGCATGCTTACATATGAATTTCAGGCAAATATCAAATGAATTTTTTAGTATAACCACACACTGTGAAATATGTGGAACATCAGTTCAGTCACTCAGTCGTGGTGGACTCTGTGACACCATGGACTCAGCACATCAGGCTTCCCTGTCCTCCACTAACTCCTGGAGCTTGCTCAAACTCATGTCCATCGAGTTGGTGATGCCATCCAACCATCTCATCCTCTGTCGTCCCCTTCTCCTCCCACCTTCAATCTTTCCCAGCATCAGGGTCTTTTCCAACAAGTCAGTACTTCGCGTCAGGTGGCCAAAGGATTGTAATTTCAGCTTCAACATCAGTCCTTCCAATGCATATTGAGGACTGATTTCCTTTAGGATTGACTGGTTTGATCTCCTTGCAGTCCAAGGGACTCTCAAGAGTCTTCTCCAACACCACAGTTCAAAAGCATCAATTCTTCGGTGCTCAGCTTTCTTTAGAGTCCAACTCTCACATCTATACATGATCACTGGAAAAACCATAGCCTTGACTAGACAGACCTTTGTTGACAAAGTAATGTCTCTGCTTTTTAATATGCTCTCTAGGTTGGTCATAACTTTCCTTCCAAGGAGTAAGTGTCTTTTAATTTCATGGCTGCAATCACCATCTGCAGTGATTTTGGAGTCGCAAAAATAGAGTCAGCCACTGTTTCCACTCTTTCCCCATCATTTGCCATGAAGCAATGGGACTGGATATCATAATCTTCATTTTGTCAATGTTTAGTTTTAAGTCAGTTTTTTTTACTTTCACTTTCATCAAGAGGTTTTTGAGTTCCTCTTCACTTTCTGCCATAAGGGTGGTGTCATCTGCATATCTGAGGTTATTGATATTTCTCCCTGCAATCTTGATTCCAGCTTGAGCTTCATCCAGCCCAGCATTTCTCATGATGTACTCTGTCTATAAGTTAAATAAGCAGGGTGACAATATACAGCCTTGACGTACTCCTTTTCCTATTTGGAACCAGTCTGTTGTTCCATGTCCAGTTCTAACTGTTGCTTCTTGACGGGCATACAGATTTCTCAGGAGGCAGGTAAGGTAGTCTGGTATTTCCATCTCTTTAAGAATTTTCCACAGTCTGTTGAGATCCACACAGTCAAAGGCTTTGGCATAGTCAATAAAGCAGAAACAGATGTTTTTCTGGAACTCTCTTGCTTTTTCTATGATCCAACAGATGTTGGCAATTTGATCTGTGGTTCCTCTTTTTCTAAATCCAGCTTGAACATCTGGAAGTTCTCGGATCACGTACTGTTGAAGCCTGGCTTAGAGAATTTTGAGCATTACTTTGCTAGCATGTGAAATGAATGCACTTGCGTGGTAGTTTGAACAATGTTTGGCGTTGCCCTTCTTTGGGACTGTAATGAAAACTGAACTTTTCCAGTCCTGTGGTCACTGCTGAGTTTTCCAAATTTGCTGGCATATTGAGTGAAGCGCTTTCACAGCATCATCTTTTACGATTTGAAATAATTCAACTGGAATTCCATCACCTCCACTAGCTTTGTTCGTAGTGATGCTTCCTAAGGCCCACTTGACTTCGCATTCCAGGATGTCTGGCTCTAAGTGAGTGATCACAACATCGTGGTTACCTGGGTCATTGATGTCTTTTTTGTACAGTTCTGTGTGTTCTTGCACCTCTTCTCAACCCCATCTGCCCCGGTCAGGCCCATGCCATTTCTGCCTGTCATCGAGCCCATCTTCACATGAAACGTTCCCTTGGTATCTCTCATGTGGTTGAAGAGATCTCTAGTCTTTCCCATTGCATCAGTTTCCTGTTTCTTTGCGTTGACCACTGAGGAAGGCTTTCTTGTCTCTCATTGCTATTCTCCAGAACTCTGCATTCACATGGGTATATCCTTCCTCTTCTCCTTTGCCTTTCACTTGTCTGTTTTTCACAGCTATTTGTGAGGCCTCCTCAGACGGCCATTTTACCTCTCACATTTCTTTTTCTTGGGGACCGTTTTGATCACCATCTCCTGTACAAACCTTCACCCAGTATTGTAGGAGCCTGTTTTAAGTTCCCAAATTGACCTCAGTAAAACACACTCAGGGTTAGGGCTAAGAGGAGCAATCAAGAGACCCATGGCTCAAAATTTAAGGAGACACTCACTCCCAGGGCCACTCAATTACAGAGTCACCATTTGCACAGCTCTGAGAGTAAGTTCTTCCTTAAATTTAGCATTCTAATCAGCCTTGCTTCAGTCTAGCCCAGGTCTGGACGCAGGTTTGTGACCCTTTTCCATTGTCTGCTTTGTACTCAAAGGACTGAGGTGAAGAAGAGTGAGGGCCGCCTTACTGCAGTTCTTCCTGGAAGCCTTTTAACGGAATTCTGC
Organism: Bison bison bison; assembly: GCF_000754665.1. Lineage (NCBI taxonomy): Eukaryota > Metazoa > Chordata > Mammalia > Artiodactyla > Bovidae > Bison > Bison bison. The sequence goes on along the minus strand of NW_011494715.1, from coordinate 9,749,049 downwards.
TGTCTACATGTGGGTGCACATTGCTCCACGCATTGTTATAAGAATGAGAAGGGGCCACGTTTTCCAAAACACTCACTCGGAGAACCCGTTACGTACAGCACAGTCACCTCAGAACTGAGAGAAAATAGCAACAGTAAGTCACAGGAGATCTTGCCCCCCTTGTGGCTTATATTCTAGTGAAGAAGATAACTGAACACTTAAAGTGACACTTGAAAGGCTGATACGGACAGGAGATCGTGGCCCTCTTATAGCCTACATTCTAACGAAGAGGACAACTGGACACTTGAAGTGACATCTAAAAGGCTGATATGGTTTAGACTGATGGGCTTGACAGTCGGGGTGGGGACGGTATTTGACTGTGTCATAAAAATCTCAAAAAAGAGGGGCTTAGGCCCTCAAATAAAAGTAGGAGTAAAGGCAGTGAGAGGGAGAGATTTTAAGAAAGAGCGTTTCCAGATGGCAAGTCAGCAGGGGCAGGGCGTGCACTGGTATTAGATAGAGGGGCCTGAGAAAGCTATCACTCATACATTTTTCGGTTTTACTCAAAATGAAAAGTGTGGTGACTTAGCAGCAGCAGCAGCAGGCTCTACAGAGTGAGTAAGAGGAAAAAGGTGAGTCAAGAAACAGTAGAGGAAGAAAGAAGGCCATTAGTTACTTCCGCTCCCGTTACAAATGCTGTTCCAGCTCTGCCCCGTGTCATCTTTAAGGTGGGGTCTGAAGTCGTTAGGCATGTCACCTCCAAGAGAAATTTCTTCATCATAAAAGCTTCAATTCTGGCTTATCCTATCTAACTTTAGGATTCAATTTCCCATGGCCATGCAGCGTTCATTGACAAGAACCCCCCCCAAATTCCACAAAAGCACAAACAAAATGTCCAAACTGAGACTCCACACAAAGAAGAGAAAAGAAATGTCTGTACATCCACATTGTCTTCCCTTACGTCATTGTCTTCCACTGCAGACTGTGCTCTGTGATGGCTTTTGCAGACATCAGTTTGAGTTTTAGGAGAGAAGAAATAAGATGGTAACTACTATGTCAAAAGGTGAATCATGATCCCAGGCTGGATAACTTATGATTTCTTTCCCAGACAGATGCTGCAAAAGAGGCTTGGGAAAGACATTATTTTTATCATGATCTGTTTGGTTGTCTGACACTCAACTTGCAACATGGAGGTTTATGTCTTCCCCAACAACTTTCAACACCAGCAGGCTGTCTAAGAATTCAACTCAATTGTGACACTGTCTACCCAGAGATAGCATCTGATTGTACAGGTTAAAGGCTCAGTCCTACAGGATTGCAGCCTCCCTTGCTCACACTTCAGAGGCCAGTGGCAGACCCAGACTGCTACCTGTGCTTCTCATCAATCAGCTACAGATTAGAGGTTCTCTAACTCAGAACGCCAGTCACAAGCCCAGGCTGTTACCTCAACTTCTGACCAGCTGGTTATAAAGCAGATGATCCCCAAGACCGTGCCTTGGGTTCTATTAATCTGTTAAAATGACTCAGAGAAATGTTTTAAAAGAGTATAATTCAGGAACAACCAGAAGGAGAGCTATACAGAGTTTTAGGAGCCCTACGTCAAAAATGGGTTGAAGAGCAAATATATATCTCATATTATACATCACAACATCACATGATCACATCCGATTCTACATTATCTGACTCCAAAGCAGAGACGTTACTTTGCCAACAAAGGTCTGTCTAGTCAAGGCTATGGTTTTTCCAGTGGTCATGTATGGATGTGAGAGTTGGACTGTGAAGAAAGCTGAGTGCCGAAGAATTGATGCTTTTGAACTGTGGTGTTGGAGAAGACTCTTAAGAGTCCCTTAAACTGCAAGGAGATCCAACCAGTCCATCCTAAAGGAGATCAGTCGTGAATATTCATTGGAAGGACTGATGCTGAAGTTGAAACTCCAATCCTTTGGCCACCTGATGTGAAGAACTGACTCACTGGAGAAGACCCTGATGCTAGGAAAGATTGAAGGTGAGAGGAGATGGGGACGACAGAGGATGAGATGGTTGGATGGCATCACTGACTCGATGGACATGAGTCTGAGTGAACTCTGGGAGTTGGTGATGGACAGGGAGGCCTGGCATGCTGCGATTCATGGGGTCGTAAAGAGTCAGACATGACTGAGCAACTGAACTGAGCTGAGCTGAAAGCACTAGAGGCGCACGATGGAAAGGTGCATTTTCACAGCAGAATTATTACAGGGAAATAAAGAAAACGAACGAAGATAAATGACAGGAAAAAAACCTGAACTCCTAAGGAGAGATTTGAGAGATAATAGCGGAGAGAAAAGAAACGGAAATTAAGGACTCTGGCCGGTTATGAATAAAAATGTAGTTCTTTGAAAAGATCATTCTAGTGATTGTCAGTCTAGCAATCTACACGGAACCAGTAAGGAACACGTGAAATTGAGCACATTAGCATGAGAATAATAGCAGTTTATTGGTGAATACATACTTATGTATATAGTATGAGAAGTAACATTGGTATTTGGGGAAAAATGAGAAAAATAATGATATGGAAAGATATCGGAGTGTGAAAGATTCTGTGTGTGACATAGGTTTGAAAGTGAAAGTGTTACTCGCTCAGTCGTGTCCAACTCTTTGCGACCTCATGAATCGTAGCCTGCCAGGTTCCCCCGTCCATGGGATTCTCCAGGTGGGAATACTGAAGTAGCTTGCCATTCCCTTCTCCGGGGGATCTTCCCAAACCAGAGACTGAACCCAAGACTCCTGCCAATGACACCTTGATTTCAGACTTCTGTCCTCCAGGACTATGAGAAAAAAGACGGATGTTGTTTTCAGCCACCCAGTTTGTGGAATTTATTATGGCAGCCACGGGAAGCTAATATCATATGCTCTGTTAAATTTCTCTGATCATCAAGACAAACCCGAAGAATTTTTATATTTATATGATAGTAATGTATTAAGCAGGAAGAAGGCCTGATGATCTTGGTACACCTGTGAAAACAGGAGCAGCTCTCTTGAAGGCTCAGGGGGAGTTTGGTGAAGAGAATCAGTTTCTACCAGCTCCTGTTGCTATCTGCTCTGGTCACTGAGTCCTCTCCTGAGGTTAAAGACACCAAAATGAAAAAAACCACGTAACTAAGGAATAAACACTAATCTGGAGCAAAACAACATGTGAGCCAGTCAGGCTGCATTTTGGCGGAAGGACTGAAATGAGTTTGGTGAGAATTTACTCCATAGGCCAGTGATGCAATAGCAATGGAGTTGCAACTAAAGTGGAATGTCGGGAAAGAAATCAACTAAAGTGGAATGTCGGGAAGAAATTCCACTGGCCTGTCTGCACAAGAGGCTCCTGAGAACCTTCCAGGCTCCTCTAAGTCCAAGGAGGTAAACGCGTATTTTACCATCACAATGACACCCAGCTTTGCCTGCGGACTCCCACCGGGCAGGCAGGCAGGTTTCCTTCTCAGGTAGCCAGTGTGGATTAGCTGGGACTAGTAGATATTTTACAAGAATCCTGCTTACACTGCTCTCTCTGGCCTTGCTGGAACCAAGAATTTGAGCCCATCTCAAGGGTTAAGGAAATGGAAGAAAGTAAACACAGGAAAAGACTGCATACTAGGCACTATTTTCCCTGATACTAGTTCTAGTGAGATACACACACACACATATAATTTGAGGGCCTGGGCGACTAAACGTCAAGTAGAAGGTGCTGTTATTAATAAAGTGCTTTGTAAATATCTTAAAGTCTTCTAAGGAGATTTTGATGGTTCCCCCAGTATCAACTTTATATATTTGGGACCCACACATTAACTTTTTAAGCACTCAATAAGATCCTACTTTAAGATTTTTATGGGATTTTTGTTTTCTTTGCACCAGAATAATCATTTTATGATGTTTAGAAGTTACAGAATCCTGAAGCCATTGTGAGAATGTCATGTCAATATCAATATCAAATGGATGGTACTAGAAACTTAAACTAGTTAGAAAATAACTTTGATTCTTTTGTTAGCTGTTAATAAGTGCTCGAGAGATTAAAGAAATTCCAAATTAAAAAATACTGGCTATAACTAAGTTAAAATATAAAATGCATCATCATTCAAGTCGCTGGTCAAATATCACATCACTTTCATTTCCTTATGCATGTGAAGAACCCAGAATGTAACCTCCTGCTAGAAAACTAGACAGAATACAGAAATCTATTGTCTAAGGACACTGGACAAAGCACAGGACATAGGACATTTGATCACACAAAAGCATGATCCATGAGGGAAAGGAAACAAACGAAGTAAGGTCTGTGATTGTACAGACTTTCTGTCAGAGGGAAATTTTCTGACCAGACATATGGAATGGAGGAAAACCAAACATAAAGTGGAAGTGAAAGTGAAGTCACTCAGTCATGTCCGACTCTTTGCAACCCCGTGGACTGTAGCCCGCCAGGCTCCTCTGTCCATGGGATTCTCCAGGCAAGAATACTGGAGTGGTTTGCCATTTCCTCCTCCAGGGCATCTTCCTGACCCAGGAATGCAGTACTTGGGTACAATCTCAAAAATGACAGAATGATCTCTGTTCGTTTCCAGCGCAAACCATTCAATATCACAGTAATCCAAGTGTATGCCCTGACCAGTAATGCCAAAGAAGCTGAACGGTTCTATGAAGAGCTATAAGATCTAGAACTAACACCAAAAAGAGATGTCATTTTCATCATAGGGGACTGGAATGCAAAAGCAGGAAGTCAAGAGAAACCTGGAGTAACAGGCAAGGTCGGTCTTGGAGTACAGAATGAATCAGGACAAAGGCTAATAGAGTTTTGCCAAGAGAATGTGTTGGTCACAGCAAACACCCTCTTCATACAGCACAAGAGATGACTCTACACATGGACATCACCAGATGGTCAATATCAAAATCAGATTGATTATATTTTTTGCAGCCAAAGATGGATAAGCTCTATACAGTCAGCAAAAACAAGACCAGGAGCTGACTGTGCCTCAGATCATGAACTCCTTATCACAAAATTCAGACTTAAAATGAAGAAAGTAGGGAAAACCACTAGACTACTCAGGTACGACTTAAATCAAATTCTTTATGATTATACAGTGGAAGTGAGAAATGGATTCAAGAGATTAGATCTGATAGACGAGTGCCTGACGAACTATGGACAGAGGTTTGTAACATTATACAGGAGGCAGTGATCAAAACCATTCCCAAAAAAGAAATGCAAAAAGGCAAAATGGTTGTCTGAGGAGGCCTTCTCTTCTTTTATCAAGTCTTAGCTGAGAAAAGAAGAGAAGCAAAAGGCAAAGGAGAAAAGGAATGCAGAATTCCAAAGAATAGCAAAGAGAGCTAAGAAAGCCTTCCTAATGATCAGTGCAAAGAAATAGAGGAAAACAATGCAACGGGCAAAACTAGAGATCTTGTCAAGAATATTAGAGATACCAAGGAACATTTCATGCAAAGATGGGCACAACAGAGGACAGAAACAGCATGGACCTAACAGAAGCAGAAGATATTAAGAAGAGGTGGCAAAAATACACAGAAGAACCACATAGAAAAGATCTTAGTGACCTGGATAACAACAGTGGTGTGCTCACTCGCCTAGAGCCAGGCATCCTGAGGTGTGAAGTCAAGTGGGCCTTAGGAAGCATCACTACTAACGAAGCCAGTGGAGGTGATGGAGTTCCAGCTGAGCTGTTTCAAGTCCTAAAAGATGACACTGTTAAAGTGCTGCACTTAATATGCCAGAAAACTTGGAAACCTCAGCAGTGGCCACAGCAATGGAAAAGGTCAGTTTTCATTCCAATCCCAAAGAAGGGCAATGCCAAAGAATGCTCAAACGACTGCACAATTGCACTCATTTCACATACTACCAAAGTAATGCTCAAAATTCTCCAAGCTAGTCTTCAACAGTACATGAACTGAGAACTTTTAGATATACAAGCTAGATTTAAAAAGGCAGTGGAACCAGGAATTGAAATGTGAGTATCCACAGGTAAAGCTAGAGAATTCCAGAAAAATATCTACTTCTGCTTTACTGACTATGATAAAGCCTTTGACTGTGAATCACAACAAATTATGGAAAATTCTTAAAGAGATGGGAATACCAGACCACCTCACCTGCCTCCTGAGAAACCTGTATTTTGGTAAAGAAGTAACAGAACAGAACTGGACTTGGAACAACATGGAACCATGAACAATATTGTTCAAATTTTGGAAAGGAGTACTTCAAGGCTGTATATTGTCACCCTGCTTATTTAACTTACGTAGAGTACATCATCGGAGAAGGCAATGGCACCCTACTCCACTACTCTTGCCTGGAAAATCCCATGGACAGAGGAGCCTGGTAGGCTGAAGTCCATGGGGTCACTAAGAGTCGGACACGACTGAGCAACTTCACTTTCACTTTTCACTTTCATGCATTGGAGAAGGAAATGGCAACCCACTCCAGTGTTCTTGCCTGGAGAATCCCAGGGATGGGGGATCCTGGTGGGCTGCCGTCTATGGGGTCGCACAGAGTCAGACACTACTGAAGCGACTTAGCAGCAAGAGCAGAGTGCATCATTCGAAATGCTGGGCTGGATGAATCACAAGTGGGGATCAAGATTGCCTGGAGAAATATCAATAACCTCAGATATGTAGACGGCACCACCCTTATGGCAGAAAATGAAGAGGAAGAAAAAAAGGGGAAAAAAAAGAAAAAAAAGAGGAAGAAAAAAGGAAAAAAAAAAAAGAAAGAAGAGGATGAAGGTGGAAGAGGAGAGTGAAAAAGCTGGCTTAAAACTCAACATTCAAAAAATGAGGGTCACGGCATCCGGTGCCATCACTTCATGGAAAAGAGATGGGGAAACAATGAAAACAGTGACAGACTTTATTTTCTTGGGCTCCAAAATCACTGTGGATGGTGACCGCAACCATGAAATTAAAACACACTTGCTCCTTGAAAGAAAAGCTATGACAAACCTAGACAGCATATCAAGAAACAGAGGCATTACTTTGCTGACAAAGGTTCATATAGTCAAAGCTATGGTTTTCCAGTAGTCATGTATGGATGTGAGAGCCAGACAATAAAAAAAGGTGAGCACCAAAGAATTGATGTGTTTGGACTGTGGTGTTGGAGAAGACTCTTGAGAGTTCCTTGCATAGCAAGGAGATCAAACCAGGGAATCCTGAAGGAAATCAACCGTAAATATTCATTGGAAGGACTGATGCTGAAGCTCCAATACTTTGGCCATCTGATGCAAAGCGCCAACTCATTGGAAAGGAGTCCTGATGCTGAGAAAGATTGAAGGCGGGACGAGAAGGGACGACAGAGGGTGAGATGGTTGGATGGCATCACCGACTCAATGGCCATGATTTGAGCAAGCTCCAGGAGATGATGAAGAACAGGGAAGCCTGGCATACTGCAGTCTGTGGGGTCACAGAGAATTGGACATAACTGAGCAATTAAACAACAATAAAAGGAAAGAAACAGCTATACCAACATTGAAGTAGATCTCAGACAAAGGCATCTTACCAGAGGTTAAAAATTAGTATTTCATAGTGATAGAAGACTTTTTGTGTGTCGTGGTAATCACTTTCTATATCTTACATCTCAGTCTTCACAGACAGCATATTGGAGAAATATTTATGTTTATTTCCATTTTACAGGTAAGAATAATAAAGCTCTAGCTGGTTAAGCAAACTGACCAAAAGGATTTAGCACAGAGACACACTGAAACCCAAATCTGCTTCTGTCGCCTGGTCTACTGCTGTGGACACCAAACTGCTTTTCTCTGCACCTACTCCTGCTTTCTTCCAATGCTTTCTCTACCAGGTAGCTAGAGAAATCTTTTAGAATGCAAGAGATCTAGTTTCCTTCCCCATTTATGCCTTCCAGGCTTTCTCGCGCTCCCTTGATCTCTCCCCTGACCTCTCACCCCAAGCTCATCTTAGTCCCTCTTCCTGCATGCCCTAACAGCTGGTCACACGGCCTTCCCTCAGGCCCTCAGAGGAAGCTGCTCTCCTGGCGTTCGCATCTTTGCACGGGCTGCTCCCCCTGTCTGGACCGCTCACCCATCCCCTCCAGCGTGTGAGCATCCCGCCTGCCTCCGTAACTCCCCTTCCTGCTTCAGGTCGCAGCAAAAAGGCCATTTTGCCCTGCAGTCTTTCTGGTGCCCCAGCCTCGATGAGGCAGCCCAAATTATATTCTCAGGACAAACTGAATTTTTTTGTTATAATTATGTATGTATGCTAAGTCACTTCAGTCGTGTTCGACTCTGTGCAACCCCATAGACGGCAACCCACTAGGCTTCTCTGTCCCTGGGATTCTCCAGGCAAGTTGCCATTTCCTTCTCCAACGCATGAAAGTGAAAAGTGAAAGTGAAGTCGCTCAGTCGTGTCTGACCCTCAGCGACCCCATGGACTGCAGTCTACCAGGCTCCTCCGTCCATGGGATTTTCCAGGCAAGAATACTGGAGTGGGGTGCCATTGCCTTCTCCCATGTATGTATATATGTGTGCATTTGATTATTTGATTAATGTCTTTCTCTTCCCAACTAGACTGTCAGTTCATGGGGAGAAAGATTATTGATAGGTTGCTATTTTATTTCCAACACCCAGGATAGTATCATGCATTAATATTTGTTAAATAAATAAAAAGACAACGGAGAGAGAAGGATCAGAAGGGAAGGGTAACATGTGAAACATTTGAAATGATGGACCATCGAAACTCAAATAAGTATTTAAAAACTAATTCAATTAGAGGCTCATCATTCGATCTATATCGAATACTTTTATTTTTTACTAACAGTAACTCTAGGATATTTTAGATATACTCTGATTTACATAGATCTTTTGAGATACCAATCTGACATATACAGTGATTTCAAGTATGTATTTAAGGTCACTAAAATATAGCGATTATTTTAAGTTTTGAATCTTAGCACTCTGAAATCAGCAAAATCTTACCAACTAGTCCTTTTTATTTAAAGACTGTCTGGTTTGGGGATTGAAAAATGCAGTGGTAAGATCAGACTTTTTAAATGATTTATTTTATTTAATTTTGATGTGCCTTTGCTTTTCTAAGCCCTGCAGTTTCAGGATATGACTGTTAGAGAATATTTTCAGCTCTCTGCACTCTGAACTAGCTTTGTTTATTTTGATCTGTCAAGGTGATTTTTATATAATGTCATCGCTGGCATCAATACAGGCAATAGTGGGGAACTGGGAATGGTAGATATTCCTCATTGACTACATTCAGGAATCTATTATCCAAAGAGTTTCTAGGGAAGTTTCTAACATGCATTAGTATGTCTTCCACCCAAGGTAAACTGAAATACACAAACATATTATGTTCAATATAAGAGTTCTGAGGAAGTTCTGAGGATATATCTAAGTGAAACAAACAGCATTTTGGTGCTATCGTTGCCATTTAGTTGCTAAGTCATGTCTGACTCTCTGCGACCCCATGGACTGCAGCCTGTCAGGCTTCCCTGTCCTTCACCATCACCCGGAGCTTGCTCACACTCACGTCCATCGAGTCGGTGATGCCATCCAGCCATCTCATCCTCTGCTGCCCGCCTTTTCCTCCTGTCCTCAGTCTTTCCTGCATCAGGGTCTTTTCCAGTGAGTTGGCTCTTCCCACCAGGTGGCCAAACAGTATGAAAACTGCAAATAACTTCAGCTCAGTTGTTGACTTGCCTGACTTTTCTCACAAAAATGGCTGTTCTAAGGCTCAAAAGGGCAGGAACTGTGTGGGGAAGATGGGGCTCTACAGGGGACTGAACACCTTGGAGAAGCTATTCTGTATTCCTTCCTGTGGTCAACACCCCATCCTTTATTTCATGTGGCTCCAAACTGCTGCGGGTATTTGGACCAATACCCCTTATAAGGGTAGACACACATCCAGACAAAGCCCATGATACATCTGCGTATTTCAGGAGAGGCACGGAGGGGTGGTGGCAGAACGGAAAAGAAGCTGACCGTGTGATCCCCTTTCTGAGGTCCCCAGTTGTGCTTATTCTTCTCTCTCATAAGGCCTGGCTTTTCAGCACTCCACTTTGTAAACTATTTAATAACTTTCCAGTAAATGCCTTTATGTTTTTCCTTTTGTAGAAAGATAAGGTTAAATTAATCAGCAGGATTCTGTGACTTATAAAAACACAGGGACTGAAACCAGGCAGATCTGGATTGAATCTGATTTTGTATCTCGTTATATATACAAACGTAGCTTGCACAATCACAAATGCATACATATAATATATAAAGACATATATATATAAACATACATACCTCTTCAGCGTTCATTTCCCCTTATTTTTTCCTACCAACTGTGCTTTGCTTTTTAAAAAATTTTCCATCTATACTTCAGTCGTGTCCAACTCTGTGCGACCCCATAGACGGCAGCCCACCAGGCTCCCCCATCCCTGAAATTCTCCAGGCAAGAACACTGGAGTGGGCCGTTTCCTTCTCCAATGCATGAAAGTGAAAAGTGAGAGTGAAGTCGCTCAGTTGTGTCCGACTCTTAGCAACCCCATGGACTGCAGCCCACCAGGCTCCTCCGTCCCTGGGATTTTCCAGGCAAGAGTACTGGAGTGCCATTGCTTTCTCTGAAGAATACTGCAGGGGGTAGCTATTCCCTTCTCCAGGGAACCTTCCTGACCTAGGCATCAAACCTGGTCTCCTGCACTGTAGGCAGATTCTTCTCCTTCTGAACAATTAAATAGCCCTAAATATATAAACATAATTATATATGTATAATATTCATAAAGACATATATATAACATATACACTTCTTCAGCATTCATTTCCCCTAAACTTTTCCTACCAACTGTGCTTTGGATTTTTAAAAAACTTTCCATCTATATTCCATCTCCAGATATGACACTTTCTAAGTATTCAGCACATCCACAACTCTAGGTTTACATAGAGATAAGTGTAAACTAGCTTAATCTTACATCCCACTCGTCTATCCCAACCTTAGGCACAGTGATTAGTACAGGAATGTACATACGGACTGATTTGGACTAAAATAAGAGAATGAATGCCAAGCAATACTTGAGGACTAAAGAAGATTCTTCTTCTCTGGACTATGTAGCTTAAGAAAATGAGGCTTGAAATTGCTGCAGTATCTGATATCAAAAGGAAAATGTCTGGAATTGTGGGTTTCTATCAAATTAAGTTAGTAAAGTTTCCACCATGGAGCAAATACAGGGAGAAACTGGGTTGTGAACAACATCTTTTGACTGTCTCAGTCACTAATACGAATCCAATGCTACTTTGAAATTTTCACTTAAATGAAACTGTGGATTCCTTTTACTAAACCCAGTGTAGGTTAAATTTATCTGCTGCTGCTGCTAAGTCGCTTCAGTTGTGTCCGACTCTGTGCGACCCCATAGACAGCAGCCCACCAGGCTCCTCTGTCCATGGGATTCCCAGGCAAGAATACTGGAGTGGGTTGCCATTTCCTTCTCCAGGGGATCTTCCTGACCCAGGGATTGAACCCGAGTCTTCTGCATTGGCAGGCAAATTCTTTTCCGACTGAACCAATAGCAATATAGACACAGTCATCTCAGCTGTCTGGCCCTTAAGACCAAATCTTATGAATGGGACTCACTGGCATGGGTTACATTCATCCTTGAAACAATTGATTGTGAACAGGATAATAGAGTCATGTAAGAACATGGTATCTTCCACAGGGACCATGTGATTAGGGCCTGAAGAAGGGCAGTTATCAGAAGGATGGGCTAGAAATTCACCTCATAGCCACTGACTGTTATCTTGGAGAACGGCTACATTAGGGCCTCACCTAGGACACGTCAATAAGAGACGACTGAGTTACATCGTTGTACACTTCCTCATGGCTTCATTCGACTTCTCTAAAACTTAACGACTGCCACGCAATTATAAATTTTATAGTATTGCTGTAAACACAACTGAGTTTATGCTCCAGATATAGCTATTTTTGTGATTTATTAGCCTCATATCCCGTGTGTAAAACAGGAGTTTTACATGCACCTCATGGTGATTTGTTTTTCATTATTGTTTAAGACAATATTTGAGATCAGATATTGCAAGTATTTGCCATATGGCATGAAATCAGTAATTATTAGCTTCTGTTTTTTTCATTCTATTATTTTATCTAATTATTCCATGACATAGACATATGGAATAGCTAGGGTAAAAAATTTCTATAAATGTGCATTTAGTTGAATAATGGAAATTTTATCCTATCAGCAATGTTTCGGGGTTCCCTCATTAGACCCATAGAGAGAAGGGGACGATTCGTCTTTATATTTTGTTGTTGTTGTTCAGTCACGTCTAACTCTGTCCAACCCCATGGACTGCAGCGCGCCAGGCCTCCCTGTCCCCCACCATCTCCTGGAGTTTGCCCAAGTTCATGTCCATTGTATTGGTGATGCCATCCAACCATCTCATCCTCTGTTGCCCTCTCTCTTGCCCTCAATCTTTCCCAGCATCAGGGTCTTTTTCCAGTGAATCAGTTCTTCTCATCAGATGACCAAAATTCTGAAGTTTCAGCTTCACCAGCAGTCTTTCCAGACTGACTGGTTTGATCTCCTTGCTCTCCGGTTACTTTCAGGAGTCTTCTCCAGCACCGTAGTTCAAAGGCATCAATTCTTTGCTGTTCTATCTTCTTAATGGTCCAGCTCTCACAACCATATGTGACCACTGGGAAGACCACAGCCTTGACTATACAGACCTTTGTCAGCAGAGTAATGTCTCTGCTTTTCAACATACTATCTAGGTTGTCATCGCTTTCCTGCGAAGAAGCAATTATCTGATTTCATGACTGCAGTCACCATTCATAGTGATTTTGGAGCCCCCAAAAAATAAATCTGTCATTACTTCCACCTTTTCCCCCTCTATTTTTTTTTTTATTCTGTAATGGGGCTGGATGCCATGATCTTAGTTTTTTTTAATATTTATTCCTAGCTGGCTCTTTCACTCTCCTCCTTCACCCTCATCAAGAGGCTCTTTAATTCCTCTTCACTTTCTGCCATTAGAGTGGTGTCATCCACATCTGAGGCTGTTGATGTTTCTCCCACCTATCTTAATTCCAGCTTATAAATCATCCAGCCTGGCATTTCTCATGATGTGCTCAGCATACAGATTAAACGAACAGAGTGGCAGCAGACAGCCCTGCCGTACTCCTTTCTCGATCTTGAGCCAATCGCTGTTCCATGCAGGGTTCTAACTGTTGCTTCTTGACCCACATACAGGTTTCTCAGGATCCAGGTCAGATGGTCTGGTATTCCCATCAAAGAGCTTTCCACAGTTTGCCATGATCCACACAGTCAAAGGCTTTAGTGTAGTCAGTGAAACAGAGAGAGGTTTTTTGTTTTTTCCTGAAATTCTGTGCTTTCTCTGTGATCCAGCAAATGTTGGCAATTTGATCTCTGGTTCCTCTTCCATTTCTAAACCCAGGTTGACACCTGGAAGTTCTCGGTTCACACAATGCTGGAGCCTAGTATGGAAGATTTTACGTGTGACCTTCCTAGCATGGGAGGTGAGTGCAACTGTCTGATGGTTAGCACGTTCTTTAGTACTACCCTTCTTGGGAATCGGGATGAGGATTCACTTTTTCCAGTCTTGGGGCCGCTGCTGCGTCTTCCAGATTTGCTGACATAATAAATGTAAAACCTTGACGGCATTGTCCTTTAGGGATCTGAATAGTTCTTCTGGAATTTTATTGCATCCATAGCTTTATTAACAGCAGTGCTTCTTGAGGCCCACTTGACTGTACTCCAGAATGTCTGGCTCTGGGTGATTAACCTCACCATTGTAGTAATCCAGTTCATGAAGATATTTTTTACACAGTTCTTCTGTGTACTCTTTCCATCTCTTCTTGATCTCTTCAGCATCTACTAGGTCTCTACCATTTTTATCCGTTATTGTGCCCATCTTTGGGCAGAACGCTCCCTTGATGTTTCTAATTTTCCTGATGAGATCTCTAGTCTTTCCCCTTCGTCTATTATTATGCACTGTTCGTTGAAGAAGGCCTTCTTGTCTCTCCTAGCTACTCTCTGGAATTCTGCATTCAACTGGTGTTTATTCTTACCATCTCCTGCTTGCCCACGTTCAATTTTCTTGGATTCATGGACCTAGCACACCAGGTTCCTATTAATACTGTTCTTTGCAGCATTGATTTTACTTTCATCACCATATCCGCAACTGAGTGTCACATCCTCTTTGGCCCAGCCGCTCCATTCATTCTGGGGCTGTTGGTAACTCTCCTCCGCTCTTCCCCAGGAGCATGTTGGGCCCTGCAGAGCTGGAGGCTCATCTTCTGGTGTCATTTATCCTTTCGGCCTTCTGTGCAGTTCATGAGGTTCTCAAAGCAAGCATACTGGGGTGGTTTGCCCTTCCCTCCTCCGGTGGATCATGTTTTATCAGAACTCTCTGCTAGAACCCGTCCGTTGTGGTTGGCCCTGAATGGCATGGCTCACAGCTTCCCTGAGTTATGCAAGCCTCTTTGCCACAAGGCAGTGATCCACGAAGGGGCATCTTTATGTTACTAATGCACAGAATACTGCCGTATTATATATGCCTATTGTAAAACATCTACTTCTGCTTTATTCACTACACTAAAGCCTTTGACTGTGTTGATCACAGAAAACTGTGGAAAATTCTGAAAGGGATGGGACTACCAGACCACCTTACCTGCCTCCTGAGAAGCCTATATGAAGGATAAGAAGCAACAGTTAGAACCAGACACGGAACAGTGGACTGGTTAAAAATTGGGAAAGGAGTACGTCAAGGCTGTATATTGTTACCCTGCTTATTTAACTTATATGCAAAATACATCATGTGAAATGCCGGGCTGGATGACTCACAAGCTGGAATCAATACTGCTGAGAGACATATCATCAATCTCAGATATGCAGATGATACCACTTCAATGGCAGAAAGCTGGCTTAAAATTCAACATTCAAAAAACTAAGATCCTGGCATCCAGTCCTATCACTTCGTGATAAATACATGGGGGAAAGTGGAAACAGTGACAGATGTTATTTTCTTGGGCCCCAAAACCACTGCAACTGTGGCCATAAAATTAAAAGATGCTTGGTCTTTGAAAGAAAAGCTACAACAAACCTAGACAGAGTATTAAAAAGCAGAGACATGACTTTGCTGACAAAGACCCGTATAGTCAAAGCTATGGTTTCTCCAGTAGTCATGTATTTATTGATGTGAGAGCTGGACAATAAAAAAAGCTGAGCAACAGAGAATTGATGCTTTTGAACTGTGGTGTTGGAGAAGACTCTTGAGAGTCCCTTGGACATCAAGGAGATCCAACCAGTCAATCCTAAAGGAAATGAGTCCTGAATATTCATTGGAAGGACTGATGCTGAAACTGATGCTCCAATAGTCTGGCCACCTGATGTGAAGAGCTGATTCATTGGAAAGGACCCTGATGCGGGAAAAGATTGAGGGCAGGAGGAGAAGGGGATGACAGAGGATGAGATGGTTGGATGGCATCACTGACTCAATGGACATGAGTTTGAACAACCTCTGGGAGATAGTGAAGGACAGGGAGGCCTGGTGTGCTTCAGTGCATGGTATGATAAAGAGTCAGACACAACTTAACAAATGAAAAACAATTGGATCAAAAAATGGATAGAGTTATCAATGGTTATATTGATCAAATGTATTTGATTATATTGACCAAAGGTCATAGCTCATACCTTTGAATGCTTATCTATGCCAGGAACTAAGCTAGATTTTTAAAAATATATTGTTTTATTTCATCTTAACAAGTCTAAAAATTCACTTCACAGAGGAGGAAAATCCAAAATCGAGGACCCACCAGTGAATGGTGAATCCAGGTGTCATCCTCACAACCCCTCCTATTAGACCCAAAGCCCAGGCTTTGCCAGAACAATTGACTTAAAAGCTTCTCAAAGGTGATGATCAAATTCTAACCACTCTATGTCTTCACCTGCACCTTCTAGCCATACTGAGCACACAAAACAGGTTTATTTACTTATTTATTGGCTCAACTTGCATTGATGTCTATATAAATGGAAGAAAGCGTGAGTTGACTATACTGGAATTAGTTGGGCTTGACCTAAACCAGTAAAAGAAAGCTTTTGACTTCAGCCTTAGAAGTACTAATTTTTAAATAAACAAGCTATAAAAATAACCTAGTGTGATGCTATTATTCAACTGAAAGCCAAAGGGAAAAAAATGACTAATATTTTTCACTATGCTGAATACATTCATGCACGGTTTTACACCTAAATCCACTCTATTTTCTTCTAAATAATAAATGGCCAGTGACTTTTAAAAGCACCAATATGTCAGTATAATTATCTAAAATCTAACAAAAATGTGTATTCCTTTCTAGACTAGAAGGGCATATTTTAAATGCAAATGAAATATTTTTAGAACCTGTACATCATCTTAGCCTTTGAAAAAGTTCCCATATTTCTTATTCTTCATTGTTGAAAATCCTCAGTTCCTTTTCCTTGTCACCATTGTGGGATAAAAGAATTCTGGCTGTGAACTGGTCCTTCTTAAAGAATCCATTAAAGTTTAAGCTTGTGCATTGCATCAAGCAAGTAACACGTTCATTTCCCCAGAGTGGATCACGATTCTTCTGTGTTACTTAATACAAGAGGGAAAAAAGAGGAAAAGAAGGGAAGAAACAAAGCGGTGTTTGCAACGAGAACCTGCACATACAGGGTTTGGCCGTTAGGTCTCACAGCGGCTGCGGGGAAAGATAACAGGTGTGCACTACTCTCACTAACTGGAAAACAGTGCTTCAGAATTCCACCAATTAGTCCACAGAAAACAAAAACACAAAAGCCAGAGACAGAGACTCATGACCTTTTCTGTGAATACATCAGCTATTTTTTGGAAATAAATTTGGGGGTTATCCTGGGACCGAGGTACACATTCTGTGCTATCGTGCAATCACTTTCTGACATGTGTTTGTTTTGGGAGGAAAAACAAAAAACCCTTAGATTTCTTGATGAAAATATCCCAGAGGTTTGCTTTGGGAACATCTGCAAAGTGATTCCTGATTTGAATAATATATTCAAAGCACTCCACACCCAGCAGAACAGTTAGTACCTCTGATGAGGGAGGGCTAGTTGGCTGTCCAGAATGACAAATTCACCCTTCCAAACTCAGATACACGCTCTTGTCATTGTTCTGGAGCTGATCTGACTTGGGGATACCGAACCACACTAATAAAGCTCAAAGAGACTGATGGGCTTTGCCAGAATGACAACTACTGAATTCCAATGAGAATAAAATTATCATGTAAACAGGACACTAGGTTGACGGCATACTCTTTCCCTGTAGGCAAGCTCTGACTAAAGCAAAATGATCAGAGGGTTATTGGTTTTGTAGCATCAGAATAAGGGTAGGTAATAATACCTGTTTGCGTGTTTAATGGCTCACTTAATCTGATGACCCACATACCTCTGCAACAGAGACAGAGCTTCTCTTAGAAGGACCCTCCGATCCCCACCCTGGGATGGACATCTGACATTTTACTCTGTGAGTGTCTTTCTTTGGTTGATCTCATGTCCATTAATTTTCATTGATCCCTTCTTCATACATATTACTAGTTTTAGTCGTGTTTTATTCGATATAGATTCCATTTTATTTTTAATTATGAGGAAAATAGCTTGGATTAAAGGTGCATGCTTGCTCAGCTGGTAGGTCTGACTCTTTGCCACCACATGGACTGTAGCCCACCAGGCTCCTCTGTTCATGGCATTCTCTAGGCACACACAGATACTGAAGTGGGTTGCTATTTCTTCCTCCAGGGGATCCTCCCCAATCAGGGATTGAACCCATGTCTCCTGCTTGGCAGGTGGATTCTATACCACCAAGCTGCCTGGGAAGCCCCAAAGTGGGGGTAGGACATTAGTAACTTTGAATAACAACTGATATATTGCTTTTTTCCAGTATCACAGAGAAAGGAGCTTCCATATCTTCCACACTATTCTTTATATTAATGTAACTCCATTTCGTTCAACATTCTTCCAGCAATTTTGGTAAACATAAGGAAGGCAACATTGTCACAATTGTGGACGATGCACAGTGAGTAGCAACACAAAATCTTATACAGCAAGGACTAATGGGTGGAGAAGGAGCAGCTATTTATTCAGCAGTGTTTCCCGAATGCCTGCTACATGCTGGGCACCATTCCAGGCACTGGACATACAGCAGTGAGCAAATCAAGTCCCTGACCTCGTGGAGCCCACATTCTAATGGGGAAACAACAGTTCACAAATAAACCAAAATGGATACAATGAAAGGGATACGAGAAACACTATAAAAAAAAAAAAAAAAAACTAGAGCAAAGTGAGGGGACAGACAAAGATGGGGGAACGTTCTACCAGACATGATGATCACCCATGTGACCCACGGGAAGGATTAAGGCAGATTTTGCTGCCGCGGAAGAAAGAACTCGTTATGAATCCCATCAGGCGGCAAGCTCCGCTCAGTGGAGTATTCTGGAGTGGAGGACTTCTCAACACTAAGTTCTGTATCAGAGATTCTCTCAAGTAGTTCTCATATCAGCCTGTTCCAAAATTCTTTTTAATTACTGATCAAAATTTGTAAATATAAGCTTGCAACTCCAACTGAAGTTAAAATTTGACCACAGCCACTACATAGGATTTTTGATAAAGGAAATATTTGGAATAGAAATTTACTGAATGATGTTTCTAACATACTTACCCATTTGATAAAGAAAACTTATGAACGTTGCTATCTTCTCTCTGATTTAGAAATAAATAGTATAGAAAATAATAGCCCCTTCTCTACCTTCTACAAAGATATGGTTCCTTCCTACGCCAGGGCACCATTCCATTTCTTCCCCACTGAGACTTGCATATGTTTCATCATCAGACAGGAATCCTGACCTTCTGTTGGCATTGTGCTGTTGCTGTTCAATCGCTAAGTCCTGTCTGACTCTTTGCAACCCCGTGAACTGCAGCTCACCAGGTTTCCCTGTCCTTCAGAATTTCTCAGTTTGCTCAGACTCACATCCATTGAGTTGGTGATCCCATCCAATCATCTCATTCTCTATCATCCCCTTCTCTTCCTGGCCTCAATCTTTCCCAGCATCAGGGTCTTTTCCAAGGAGTCAGCTCTTCACATCAGGTGGCCAAAGTATTGGAGCTTCAGCTTCAGCATCAGTCCTTCCAATGAATATTAAGGACTGATTTTCTTTAGGATGGACTGGTTTGATCTCCTTGCAGTCCAAGGGACTCTCGTCTTCTCCAGCACCACAGTTCAAAAACAACAATTCTTCGGCACTCAGCTTTCTCTCTGGTCCAACTCACATCCACACATGACTACTGGAAAAACCACAGCTTTATATGGATCTTGGTCTGCAAAGTAATGTCTCTGCTTTTTAATACACTGTCTAGGTTTGTCATAGTTCCATATATTGTGGTAATTAAATTATCATCAGATAGGTATTCTGATACTATATTGGCTTTATATTTTGTGGCAGTTAAATTAATATGTAGGCTCAGTTCAGTTCAGTCACTCAGTCATGCCCGACTCTTTGTGACCCCATGAACCACAGCACGCCAGGCATCCCTGTGCTTCACCAACTCCTGCAGTCCACCCGAACCCATGTCCATTGAGTCGGTGATGCCATCCAACCATCT
Organism: Bison bison bison; assembly: GCF_000754665.1. Taxonomy (NCBI): domain Eukaryota; kingdom Metazoa; phylum Chordata; class Mammalia; order Artiodactyla; family Bovidae; genus Bison; species Bison bison. Next base: position 9,729,443 of record NW_011494715.1, on the reverse strand, counting down.
TATCCTCTGTCGTCCCCTCCTCCTCCTGCCCTCAATCTTTCCCAGCATCAGGGTCTTTTCCAGTGGGTCAGCTCTTCGCATCAGGTGGCCAAAGTATTGGAGTTTCAGCTTCAGCATCAGTCCTTCCAATGAACACCCAGGACTGATCTCCTTTAGGATGGACTGGTTGGATCTCCTTGCAGTCCAAGGGACTCTCAAGAGTCTTCTCCAACACCACAGTTTAAAACCATCAATTCTTCAGTGCTCAGCTTTCTTCACAGTCCAACTCTCACATCCATACATGACCACTGGAAAAACCATAGCCTTGACCAGATGAACCTTTGTTAATAAAGTAATGTCTCTGCTTTTTAATATGCTATCTAGGTTGGTCATAACCTTCCTTCCAAGGAGTAAGCGTCTTTTAGTTTCATGGCTGCAGTCACCATCTGCAGTGATTTTGGAGCCCCAAAAAATAAAGTCAGCCATTGTTTCCACTGTTTCCCCATCTATTTCCCATGAAGTGATGGGACCAGATGCCATATGATCTTAGTTTTCTGAATGTTGAGCTTTAAGCCAACCGTTTCACTCTCCTCTCTCACTTTCATCAAGAGGTTTTTGAGTTCCTCTTCACTTTCTGCCATAAGGGTGGTGTCATCTGCATATCTGAGGTTATTGATATTTCTCCCGGCAATCTTGATTCCAGCTTGTGCTTCTTCCAGCCCAGCGTTTCTCATGATGTACTCTGCATAGAAATTAAATAAGCAGGGTGACAATATACAGTCCTGATGTACTCC
>NW_011494715.1:9725216-9728570 GCF_000754665.1 Bison bison bison | reverse complement strand
TTAAAAAGCAGAGATATTACTTTGCCAACAAATGTCCATCTAGTCAAGGCTATGGTTTTTCCAGTGGTCATGTATGGATGTGAGAGTTGGACTGTGAAGAAAGCTGAGTGTTGAAGAATTGATGCTTTTGAACTGTGGTGTTGGAGAAGACTCTTGAGAGTCCCTTGGACTGCAAGGAGATCCAACCAGTCCATCCTAAAGGAGACCAGTCCTGGGTGTTCATTGGAAGGACTGATGCTGAAGCTGAAACTCCAATATTTTGGCCACCTGATGCAAAGAGTTGACTCATTGGAAAAGACTCTGATGCTGGGAGGGATTGGGGGCAGGAGGAGAAGGGGACGACAGAGGATGAGATGGCTGGATGGTATCACCGACTCAATGCACGTGAGTTTGAGTGAACTCCGGGAGTTGTTGATGGGCAGGGATGCCTGGCGTGCTGTGGTTCATGGGATCGCAAAGAGTCAGGCACGACTGAGCGACTGAACTGAACTGAACTGAAATGGCATTATAATTAAAATGAGAAAAGCCATTTTTAACACTATTGTTTCAACTTTGCCAGTAATGAAATAAATATATACAAAATTAATTATATTCTTCCCAGAAAATATTCAATTATTTATACATTTACAAACAGCCATGCATAAAGATATGGAAATGACAGGATTTCCAGCTCATGAGGAGAACATTAAATGGTACAACTCTTTAGAATGGGAATCTGGGTGTGTTTATAAAAAAAAAAAAAACTCTAAAAATCATTATCTCTATTGTTTTGGCAATTCTAACTCTAGATATTTACCTAGAGGGAATAATTAGAAATGTGTGGAAAGGTGTGTGCATGCGAAGGGTATCTATAACAGCACTAATCATTTGGCAACCCACTCTCATGTTCTTGCCTGGAGAATCCCAGGGGCGGGGGAGCCTGGTGGGCTGCCGTCTATGGGGTCGCACAGAGTCGGGCACGGCTGAAGTGACTTAGCAGCAGCAGCAGTCATAACACTGAAGAACTGGAACACACTAACAGTGAGGAGTCGGTCAGTGCGCTCGCGCGTGCACACGCTCCTGCCACCCTGAGCCAGAGGACTCCGCTGTGGGACCTTCCTGTGCACTGTGGAACGCCCAGCGGCACCCCTGACCCCCACCCACTGGCAGTAACACCCTCCAGCTGTGACAACCACAAATGACTCCAGAAATCGCCAAATGTCGCCAGATGGCAAAATCTCTCCCAGATGAGAATCAGTGATACATATATAGCTTCCCATATACAGTGATAAAAAATTTATATTTAATCGTATATCTCTTAATAATTCAATAAAGCTAAAGGGAGAAAGATATTACACTTCGGTTGAAACCAGGATTTTATAATAAATCCCACATCCTTTCCCCCTAGCCCCATTAAAAAGAGCAAAGTTATCAGAGAGCGTTTCTGAAATAGAAAATTGTTTGTTATATATTTTTAAGCAAAAAGCAGGCAGAAGACTAGTGAATATCTCATTCTGAGTATGAAAAATAATATGAGAAGGATATACGCTAAAATGTTAAAATCTGTTATATCTGGATGGTGGGATTATAGTTACTTTTTTTCTCTTTCGTTCATATATTTTCTTGTAATCTATGATTTAGCACAGGTTCTTTTAATAATCAGAAAAGTAAATTTAAAGTAAGTATCTACAAAGTCTCTGCAGATCAGATCCTGAGTTGAAAACTGTAGGAACCAGCTCTTGGTTACTGGAATAGAAGGTGTGTAGAGGCGGCAGCAGCGGTTGGCTATTGTCGGTTACAGAGGTGATGAGAAGTCTGGGGAGCCAGGCTTGAAAGGCGCATCACAGGAGCATCAGCCGCATCTCAGGCCAAGGCCGAGGCTGAGCGATGGGAGCAGCCTCATCGGTGCAGAGAGGCTGAGACACCATGGCCACTGGGCTCACTTTGGCCACTAGCTCTTTTTTTTAGGTAATATTTTCACCTTTCTATGTGTCTATATTTGCTAGGTTGTATGTTTGGGAAACAAAACCAACCAGAACAATTCTTTAATCCTATAATCAGGAGTGGCATCTATCTATCCATACAGAGAATACTCTATGCACCTAATCAACACCACTCGCTCATGTCTATTTCTCTTGAGCTAATTCTAAATATTAGAATTTTTCTTAACATTAATTTAATTCAAATCCTGAGAGGTCACCCTGACATTCCAGGCAAGAGAGCCATTCTCCACCATGGATGAACAAAATGCAGTGTGGTCTGGCCCAGTGTGTGTTAGCAGTGAGGACAGCCAAGGGAATTATCTTTTGTTTCTTTCTTTCAGAAAGAAAAGTAAAACCATTCACTAAATATTTAATCTGACCCCAATAAAATACAGTCTTCCCCTCTCCTGAAGATATTTTAAGTCTCCTGAAGGCCTGCCCCCACAAGTCAGTCACAGGACTTATTTCAGATGAAAACATACACCATTCACATAATCCAAAGGGAAGGATGTTGTCAGTCTCTTTTCTGACGGGTCAGGTTCGCATCAGCACTTCCCACGCTTTCCATCCTCATCTTTAGGGGTTGGTATTTGTGGGATATGATAGGGTCAGAAGTCCATGAAACAAACCAGTTGTTTAAGAGGGAATTAAAGAGCTTTATGTAACCCCTTGACTTCTGGCCACTAGAAAGAACACACTCTATTGAATGGAACGACAAGAAACTAAAACCCATAGATAATACACAGACCTATCTGCTTTTAATTTTGTTCTGAATCACCCCATTCTCTTTATCCATTAACTGTTCATTGTTGAACCATCTAAAAGTGTCCCTGAAATAGAGAAAGCTTTCCTGGTTTAAGCTTCAACTATTCTGTACACTTTTCATCCCATCTAAAAATGACCACTAGGAATCCCTGGAGAAGGAAAAGGAAACCCACTCTAGTATTCTTGCCTGGGAAATCCCACGGATTTCCAGTCTGGTGGACTCCAGTCCATGTGGTTGCAAAGAGTCGGACACAATTTAGTGACTTCGTTCCTGCTAAGTCGCTTTAGCTATCTCCGACTCTTTGTGATCATATGGACCATAACTCGCCACTGTTCTCTGTCCACGGGATTCTCCAGGCAAGAATACTAGAATGGATTGCCATCCCCTCCTCCAGGGGATCTTTCCAACCCAGGGATCCAACCTTCGTCTCTCAGGGCTCTTGCACCGGCAGGGGGGATCTTCACCACTAGCGCCACCCGGGAAGCAACTCAACAAAAACAAGTGAGAAGCAGAGGGGGAGTGAGGCTCTAGGGTGTGAAGTGGGAAGTGCAGGGAGGGGAGCGAGGCTCCAGGGTGTGCAGGGGGAAGTGCAGCGGGGAGAGTGAGGCTCCAGGGTGTGCAGTGGGA
>NW_011494715.1:9724188-9725116 GCF_000754665.1 Bison bison bison | reverse complement strand
CCCGGCAATCTTGATTCCAGCTTGTGCTTCTTCCAGCCCAGCGTTTCTCATGATGTACTCTGCATAGAAATTAAATAAGCAGGGTGACAATATACAGTCCTGATGTACTCCTTTTCCTATTTGGAACCAGTCTGTTGTTCCATGTCCAGTTCTAACTGTTGCTTCCTGACCTGCATACAGGTTTCTCAAGAGGCAGGTCAGGTGGTCTGGTATTCCCATCTCTTTCAGAATTTCCCACAGTTTATTGTGATCCACACAGTCACAGAGAGACAAATAGATCCCAGCCACAGCTTTACTCAGCCTGCAGTTAGCTTTCCTTAAGAATGAGCCAGCCTGCTTACACCAGCCATGTCTTACTCAAGACTGTACAAATTCCTAACCAATGCACACACTTATATCTTTTATCCCAGTTTTGCTTTTCAGACACACAGAAATAGTTAACTGAAACACACATGTTCAATACATGGTATCTGTCATCATCATCAACCTGTTACAAATACATACAGATACTGGGCTTTTAGACTACTGCAACAGATACAAGGAAAAATGCTTTACTAAAAAGTCTCCAGACTGCCTGCTGCTCAGTTCCTTCTAAATTCTCCCAGGCACCCCAACTGAGAAAATTAACTCTCCATTCAATCTCCACTTTTCCTTTATCTCATCTGTGTAGAACCCACACAATCCTTGGGAGAGTAACTCAAGGTCACACGGCCTTGACATTCATTCATAGAATGAAAGATTCTTTCACTCACAAGATCATTTGTCCAATGGTCAACACCAACTTACAGTTCTAGAATCAACAGCAAACATCAAGTTTACTAAATATTAAAAAGCAGAGATATTACTTTGCCAACAAATGTCCATCTAGTCAAGGCTATGGTTTTTCCAGTGGTCATGTATGGATGTGAGAGTTGGACTGTGAAGAAAG
>NW_011494715.1:9719173-9724088 GCF_000754665.1 Bison bison bison | reverse complement strand
GGGGAGAGTGAGGCTCCAGGGTGTGCAGTGGGAAGTGCAGGGGGGAGAGTGAGGCTCCAGGGTGTGCAGTGGGGAGTGCAGGGGGGAGAGTGAGGCTCCAGGGTGTGAAGTGGGAAGTGCAGGGGGAGAGTGAGGCTCCAGGGTGTGAAGTGGGGAGTGCAGGGGGGAGAGTGAGGCTCCAGGGTGTGAAGTGGGAAGTGCAGGGAGGGGAGCGAGGCTCCAGGGTGTGCAGGGGGAAGTGCAGGCAGTGGGACTTGGAGTCTTGTACTGGGTTGGGGGTGCAGCCAGGGGGTGAGGACTGCAGGCTTGAAAGTCAAAAAGGCTTTCAGTTTTCTTTCCTGAAAATGGAAAACCTTGAGTATAGCCAGTAGGACATAAGTGACTCCATACATTCTACCTGTTATTATTTTTGCAACATCTGTTTCTACTTACACTAGAGATGGGTAGAGAAAGGACAGACGGACTGACAGGTCCAAGATGCTTTCCTCATCCAGCACTAAATGGGCATCAGCAATACCCACATTCCGGCCAGGGGAAGGAAATGTGCTTAAGTCACCACTAACTTCCTGTCTGGTGACTTTAGAAATGGAAATGCTTCCAGTAATGGAAAATGTTCAAGTATGAAGCTGGTTAAGACTTATGAGATGTGCTCATAATTGCATGCTGCAGATAATGGTAAATGCTGCTATTACATTAATAACATAAAAAATTCCAAAAACAACTAGGGTTCTGTAGCAGCTGCAAGGACCATTAGCCGTCTTCATTGATTTGTGCAGTTGGTTTGGAAGTGGTGATTCTTATACTGTACTGAGAAACCGTTTTTGTGCTGCCACTTTTTAATATCAAATGATATTTCAGTATAAACACATTGGCCAGTTAAACAAATGAGTGGAAATCCACGTTAACTAATGCTAAGTATGGAAAGCATGATGGGCATAGTAATCTATGGACGGCTAACAACCTGGGCTAAGGCTTCAGCGGGGGCCCCCGTCTACATGCAGCTTCTCACCCAAGCTCTCCTTAGGGTAAGGAAAAGACATCACAAAAGTCAAGTCAAACTGAGCTCCTGACAGAGTTCACCCTCCCCAACCTGTTAGATGCCAACTACATACTGCCCATTGCTGAAACCAGCTGTGATGTCGTCCTCTTTTTTTTTTTATGCTTCTACCCAACTGATGGGCAAATTCCATCAGTTTCACTTTTAAATGTGTATCCAGAATCTCATCACTTCTTTGAAGTGTAGTTGACACGGCCATCACCTTTTGTCAGTGTTATTCCAATAATGATAATATTAACAAATAGTTGACAGTATAATGGCTTGCCAATATAATTCCCAGGTTGTTCAGCAGTGAGGAACTCGCCTACCAATGCAGCAGACATGGGTTCCATCTCTGGGTGAGGAAGATCCCCTGGAGAAGGAAATGGCAACCCACTCCAGTATTCTTGGCTGGGAAATCCCATGAACAGTGGAGCCGGGTGGACTAGAGTCCACGGGATCTCAAAGACTCGGACATGACTGAGCAACTCAGCATGCCACAGGCTAATGTCACAGGTATATTTTATACATAACACTTAACACTTCAATTCATCCTTATACCAACCTGATGAAATATGTACTATTATCACTTATTTGTGAGCTTCCCAGGAGGTGCTAGTGGTAAATAACCTGCCCACCTGCCAATGCAGGAGACAGAGAGACTCAGGATAGATCCCTGGGTTGGGAAGGTCCCCTGGAGGAGGACACAGCAACCCACGCACAGTGTTCTTGCCTGGAGAGTCCCACGGACAGAGGAGCCTGGAGGGCTGCAGTCAGTGGGGTCGCAAAGGCAGACGCGCCTGGAGCCATTTAGCGTGTACGCATCCCTGTTTTACAGACCAGGGAACCGAGGCACTGGCTTCATGAAAGTGAGCTTCTCGAAAACGGCAGAACCGGTGTCCGGGCCGCACTGCTGTCTGCGCCCACCACGAGGGTCCATTCTCAGCGCGTGCACGCGTGCTCAGTCACGCTCCACTCTTTGTGACCCCGTGGACTGTAGCCCCCACAGGCGCCTCTGTCCATGGGATTTCCCAGGAATGGGTTGCCATTTTCTCCTCCAGTGGATCTTCTGGACCCAGGGATTGAACCTGAGTGTCCTGCATTGGGAGGTGGATTCTTTACCACTGAGCCATCAGGGAAGCCCCTATTCTCAGCACAGCAGCTGTCATGTAAGTCTTGTCAAGACAGTCCTGTAACCTAAACTTTCTACATCACTCAGAAAAAAAAAAAAGCCAAGCCTGGAGGAAGGCCCACAGCATCCTAAATGACCTCATTTCCTTCACATGTCCTCACCAGTCACTAACACCAGTTAATTCAGAAAATTCCAGGTACACTCTGCTTTAGGCCCATGCACAGAAATCTACATAAAGAAGACTGAGCACCGAAGAACCAATGGTTTCAAATTATGGTTCTAGAGAAGACTCTTGAGAGTCCCTTGGACTGCAAGAAGATCAAAGCAGTCCATCCTAAAAGAAATCAGGCCTGAATATTCATTGGAAGGACTGATGCTGAAGCTGAAGCTCCAATATTTTGGCCACCTGATGCAAAGAGCTGACTCTGAAAAAGTCCCGGATGCTGGGAAAGATTGAAGGCAGGAGAAGGGGACTGCAGAAGATGAGATGGTTGGATGGCATCACTGACTCAGTGTGCGTGAGTTTGAGCAAGCTCTGGCTTACAGTGAAGGACAGGGAAGCCTGGCGTGCTGCAGTCCATGGGGTTGCAAAGGGTCGGACACAACTGAGTGACCGAACAACAGCAGCAGAAATCCGTACTGCCCTCTCCTTCTCATCCACCAGCTCCTGACTCAAAGGTCGCCTTCTCACTGAACGCAGCCCTGATCACCATTTAGGTGTGCACCTCTCCCCACCCCAGAATTTCTGATCTGCTCTTCTGGATTTGCTTTTCTCCATAGCAGTCATCATTTTTCTAACACAATATGTTAGAATATGATTTATTTAAAATAAAATATGTATTTTGCTTTTCTGTTTTATTATCTTTCTGCCCTTATCAACCGCCAAAGGCCACTGCTTTTTGTCTTCATCGCTGTGTCCATACTGCCTAGAATAGGGTCTGGCACATAGTACATGCTTAATATATATGTTGAATTAATGCATAAACATGTGTATCTTATATGAGGTAAAAATCATTATCTGGCTTGAAAAATTATGTCTGTAGTGTTTATAAGTGAAGTCTTGTAAAGAACATAAGCATACTTGTGATGGTTATAAAATGGACCAATGGGTTATATACTTCCACTTAGGATAGAGCCTAATCTTGTCCCTGCTAACCACACTGAACTCTAAGCATATGCCCTTTTCTTAGAAAACAGTTCTATTTATTTACTTATTTTTGGCCGTGCCAGGTCTTCATCGCCGCGTGCAGCCGTCTCCCTAGCTGCAGCCCAGGGCTTCTCACTGCGGCGGCTTCCCGTTGCAGAGCAGGGGCACCGGGGTGCGTGGGCTTCAGTAGTTTCGGCACAGCGGCTTAGTTGCTATGTGGCGTGTGGATCTTCCCGGACCAGGGGTTGAACCTGTGTCTCCTGCACTGGCAGGCAGATTCTTAACCCCTGGACCACCAGGGAAGTCCTAAGCATTTACACTTTAATCTTTACACTCCACCTTATCCCTCCTTTTCTCCAAGACTGTAGACTTTTGTTTTGTCCTCTTTCTTTCTTTCGTTTCTTTTATTTCAATGTTAATCTGGTTTTGCTGCATAAAAAGACTGATGAGTTGGGTTTTGCCTGAAGCAATTTAATAGAAGCCCTTCACAATCCAGCCCTAGCCCATGGACTCTATAAATTGGATGCTCATCTCTCAAATAATCAGGAAATAGCTATACTTTGAATTTGCCTTCTCCTAGGAGGGCTCTGAAAATCTGATCTATTTATTCCTAAGTTTCTACTGCTATCATCTTTTTTCTCTACTATTCCATATCTTTGGGCATTTCAGCTGCATTGTAATTACTTCGGCATCCTATTTCCTAGACAGGAAGTGGCTTCCACTAGCATGATTTTCTTTACAATATACTAAAGTTAAAACTGTATAGAATATTTGAATGTAGATTTTCATTTTCAAAGTCGTATGCACAAATTTGCTTTATTTTATGAGCTTGCAACATCATTGTGTGATTAAAAAATACCTCACACATTTGAATTTATGACTTGTTATAGCTCAAAGAAATCTTATGTTCAGAAGACAGAAGAGATCAACAGAACAAATCACAATAAGATTTCTCTTGTTTTTGTTTAAATATGTCTACATTCCACTTAAAGCTTAAGACTTTTAGTTTCAATGTTTACTCATTTATTTATGTCTCATTCATAAAACAACTCATAAAGATCAGCTTTCTATAGTACCCTTAATGGTCTTTTGAAGTAAAATTAAACTAAGCTACAACACAATGCCCTAAAGTCTGCAAATGTTTTAATTTACTAGAGTTATTGTAAGAGACTCTTCTCGCATATCAAACTGTATCTTAAGGGCAGACAGCTTTGTGTTAAATCCACTTCTATTTGCATTTTAACACCATGGTAAGTGAAGAAATTTGATTGCTACTCTTTTTTTTTGTCTGCAGTATAAAATCCACAAATATAAACTGCTAAAAACTGCTTTTAGAAGTTGCATCTAATTCTTTATATTAACTAATGCTATCCATCAAAATTTTTGTTTATATCAAAATGGAAAATCCTAAATAACATGATGATTAAGGTGTTGCCTGAGGAAACAAAATTTAAATGTGATTCTAAATTTATTAAAAATATAACCCTGACGTCTTTTTTTTTAAAGCACTGTTTTTAATATATGCAATATTTGGAAATTTCTTACCTAAGTACAAGCCAACAAATGAAAAGAAACTGAGACCAAATGGAGATGCCCGAGA
>NW_011494715.1:9718262-9719073 GCF_000754665.1 Bison bison bison | reverse complement strand
GGATGGGTCCTGGTTGCTTTAACACACTGCATAGATCCCTCTGCTGGGCTGACTGATTTTGCTTCCTCACCTGTGGCATGTGTTGCCAGCAGATAGCCCTCAACCCCGAGGCTTCTCTGGAAACTGACTTCACAAAAATAAGGAAAACCCGAAAGTCTGGAGCTGAGCTGTCTAATATGACGGCTACTAGCCACATACGGCTATTAAAGTAAGTCGTGTCTGACTCTTTGCGACCCCATAGACTGTAGCCTATCAGGCTCCTCCCTCCATGGGATTTTCCAGGCAAGAGTGCTGGAGTGGATTGCCGTTTCCTTCTCCAGTGATAAAACAAAAGCGTCCTTAATTGCATCACCTACATTTCACGTTTGATATCGACATGTGGCTGGTGGGTACTGTATCAGACACTGAAGGTTTTACAGATGATTTCCATCGCTGCAGAAAGTTCCATTAGATTGGGGCTGGAATAGAGCCACAGGTACCCACCACATTCCTGCCGGTTGAAAAGCATTGTTTGTTCTTTGATGGATCAGTTAGGACTCTTTTAGTTGCAGGTAACGGAATCCAGGTTTGGGTAACAAATAAAAATGGAGGGTTTTATTTTAAAGACGTGGTGATAACTCTGTCCAAGGGAGACACGAGGCCAAGTCTGGGGAGGCGTTGCCGCTTGGAAGTACTCTCTCATGTTGCAGTTTCTGCCTTCATTCCTTACTTCATCCTCCTACTGCTCAGGTAATTAACCCCACAGCTCAGTAACTGACCTTTGGCAGTTTCCAGGAAAAGGACCTGACTGGCCCTTATCAGGGCATGTGAC
>NW_011494715.1:9715163-9718162 GCF_000754665.1 Bison bison bison | reverse complement strand
AATTTACTAGAGTTATTGTAAGAGACTCTTCTCGCATATCAAACTGTATCTTAAGGGCAGACAGCTTTGTGTTAAATCCACTTCTATTTGCATTTTTAACACCATGGTAAGTGAAGAAATTTGATTGCTACTTTTTTTTTTTTTTTTTTTTTGTCTGCAGTATAAAATCCACAAATATAAACTGCTAAAAACTACTTTTAGAAGTTGCATCTAATTCTTTATATTAACTAATGCTATCCATCAAAATTTTTGTTTATATCAAAATGGAAAATCCTAAATAACATGATGATTCAGGTGTTGCCTGAGGAAACAAAATTTAAATGTGATTCTAAATTTATTAAAAATATAACCCTGACGTCTTTTTTTTTTAAAGCACTGTTTTTAATATATGCAATATTTGGAAATTTCTTACCTAAGTACAAGCCAACAAAGGAAAAGAAACTGAGACCAAATGGAGATGCCCGAGACATATTAACACCATTCAATTGATGTAACTGCCGTTTCCTATTAAAAGCTACTCAGGTCTAGTTGGAAATAAATGAAACAAAGAAGAGTGTTAAATTTATGTTAGAAAATGTCATAAATGGAGTATAGGCGTAGGTTTTAATTAGAACTTTAGTTGATCAACAAACAACCTTTAAGTTTTCTATTTTACTTGCTACTTCATATTTCAAAATTTTCATCATTTGATGTGATCAAAATATGGCAGTCTCCTTATTGTATACACAATGGATTTAGGCAATGTGGATAGAGTGTTATGAATTTAATTAAAAAGAGGAAAACAAAGTCAATGGGAAAATAAAGCTGGTGCTTCAGGAAAAGAAAAAAAAACACTGATAATTCACTAGCAAAACTGACAGACGTTAAAAGTAAAAAGCTTTTTTCATATTGAATTACCAATACGAAGAATGAAACACGGTAATCACTACAGAGTCTATAACCACTGAAAGGCAGTGTGGGCATACAGCAGTAGGATGAGCACATTTTATAATTTAGAGGCAATGAATCAATTCATCAGAAGCATGAACTATGATCTACATACCCAATATGATATGGACAATTTAAACACAATAATTACTAATGAAAATTTAGTTCATAATTTTAAAACTCCAGTTTGATTGACTTTCAAACAAATTTGAACCAGCCTTCATGCTTGGAATAAACCCCACTTTGTCATGGTGTGTAATTTCGTTCATATTTTGCTTCATTGTATTTGCTAATATTTTATTGAGAATTTTTTTAAGTTAATGAGAGACTGGTCTATCGCTTTACCTATTGGTCTGCCTGTATTTGTTGTCTTCGGTATCAGAGCAATGGTAGCCTCATAAAATGAATTAGGACATGTTTCCTCCTCTTCTATTTTTTGAAACAGAGTGAGTAGAATTCATGTTAGCTCAGTAGAGTTCCCTAGTCAAATCCTCATAGCCTGGAGATATCTTTTACTGGATGTTTGTACTATTTACATTCATTTGTTTTCTAGTAAATAATCCAGTATCTTTTTCCATCAGTATTGGTGCCAGCGGATTTTCTCATGCTATTATTTTCTGGGTCTCAGGGACTTTCAAATGTACTGTAAAATGCTTGATTCTGTAAGAGTCTGGATCCTGTTTAGCCTCCTATTTGCAGCAGGCAGTCCCCCTGTGAGGTGCGTGCCAGGGGCACGTGGGTGTGTCTGCTCAGCTTCTTGCTGCTCCTTGTCAACCCCTGCAGCAAAGTGGGGCGCTGAGTCCCAGCAGGGGGGGAGGTTTAACCCCCAACAGCCTAGCTGATGCCCTCCCGTGCGCTTAAGTGCCTCCAGGTGCAGCTGGAAGGGACGCTTCCCACTGGGCTCGGCTGACATCAGGGCAGGAGAAGGACCGAGTGGAGGAGCACGTGGTTCAGCACCTAACACCTGTCCCTGCCTCACGGATGCTGGGAAAGGTGGAGTCTTAGCTTCCCCTGGGATCCACTGGAGGAAGGAGAAAGCAGATTATCAACTACCTCACCCCCCTACCCTCCCTCTTTCTGCTCGACTGCTGCCAAGGCTGGGTGCAGGCTCAGCTCCCCACGGGGGTCTTGCTGACCTGAGGCGGGGGTGAAGGCGAGTGGCCCTGAGTCCAGCCTCACACGGCTTCATGAATTCCAGTTGCTAAGGGTGACCATGGAGGTTCAGTTCATTGCTGTTTGCTTCCCCCAGGAAGAGCATCTCCCTGCTTAGTCCAGGAAGGTGATGAGGAATGGTAGGGATAGGGGAATCATTGTTTAATCTGAGGTTGTTTGAGAAGGCCTTGCTGAGAACGTGATGTATGAACAGAGCCCTCGTAGAATGAGGGACGAAGCCGGACGGGAAGATAGGCTTATGTATTCTCAGATGGACACAGAGTCTACTTCCAAGTCCTTTGCCAGGAGGTGCCTACAGGGCCTGATGTAGAGCATATATAAGAAACAGTGTCAGATTGCTGTGGACGGACAGGGCATGACCCCTGTAGAAAGCTCTAGAAATGCTGACTTCTACCCTAAATGAGATGGGAAAACTTTGGAGTTTGAAGCAGAGAAGTGATGTAGCCACCATATGTTTTAAGATATTCTAGCATAAACTGGTGGCTTAGTGGTAAAGAATCTGCCTGCCAATGCAGGAGACACAGGTTCGATCTCTGTGTCAGGAAGATCCCCTGGAGGAGGAAAATGGTAACCCGCTTTAGTGCTCTTGCCTAGAATATCCCATAGACAGAGGAGCCTGGCGGGCTGCCGTCCACAGGGTCGCAGAGAGTGGGACATGACTGAGCAATTGAGCTGCACAGCAGAAACTAGAAGCAGGACATAGGCAAAAACAGGACAATTAATAACCAGCAAGAATGTTACTTATTCTAAATGAGAGGCCTGCTGCTGCTGCTAAGTCGCTCCAGTCGTGTCCGACTCTGTGCGACCCCACAGATGGCAGCCCACCAGGCTCTCCCGTCCCTGGGATTTTCCAGGCAAGAACACTGGAGTGGGGTGCCATTGCCTTCTCCGAAATGAGA
>NW_011494715.1:9713524-9715063 GCF_000754665.1 Bison bison bison | reverse complement strand
GAGGGTTTTATTTTAAAGATGTGGTGATAACTCTGTCCAAGGGAGACACGAGGCCAAGTTTGGGGAGGCGTTGCCGTTTGGAAGTACTCTCTCGTGTTGCAGTCTCTGCCTTCATTCCTTACTTCATCCTCCTACTGCTCAGGTAATTAACCCCACAGCTTAGTAACTGACCTTTGGCAGTTTCCAGGAAAAGGACCTGACTGGCCCTTATCAGGGCATGTGACTACCCTTTCATATTAGCTATGTGTGGATACATGAGAAGCTGCCACGTGGACACACTGGCCTAAAACACATCCCAGGGAACTGATGCCTCCAGAAGGAAGGTCCCTGTGAATTGAGAGATGCCTTTAACAAGGACTATTATCTGAGTTAGCTTCTTTCCATCAGCATCCTTCTAAGGCATTTTGCTTTGTCTCTGTTTGTTTTTAATTCCTGATTTGAGGTTCCAGAGTGATTTGGCTGTGATATGTGTTACCAGTCCATCCTAAAGGAGATCAGTCCTGAGTGTTCATTGGAAGGACTGATGTTGAAGCTGAAACTCCAATACTTTGGCCAACTGAAGCAAAGAGCCAATTCATTGGAAAAGACTCTGGTCCTGGGAAAGGCTGAGGGCAGGAGAAGGGGATGACAGAGGATGAGATGGTTGGATGGCATCACCGAAACAATGGACATGGGTTTGGGTGGACTCCGGGAGTTGGTGATGGACAGGGAGGCCTGGCGTGCTGCAGTCTGTGGGGTCACGAGGAGTCTGACATGACCGATTGACTGAACCGAAATGAACTGAATTGTGTTACCCAATGTGGGTCAGGGACCCCAGAGAACTAATGTGGTTTCACAAAGGGGCTACATGCAAAGATGCGGGCTGAGGGTAGGGGAACTACAAGGAGTAGTAGGGCAGCTCGGGGCTGGTTACAGAGCGGGTTACAGTGTCACCTACAGGCGTTACAGGGCAAGAGCGGGTTACAGTGTCATCTACAGGCTTTACAGGGCAAGAAAAGGAAGCAGATTTCCAGCCCTGGAGACAGAGAGGGCTGTGGGAGGGGTGCTGATCTGTGACAAAGGGAGCACATCACCCAGAGGAACCCGGAGACCAGAACAACGGAACACCTCCGCTTTACTCCTTTCTGTACTTCGGACTGGGCGGGCACTTCTCATCAGCTGCTTCAACTCTAAGTCAGGACCCAAGGGAGCCTGTTGACAATTTCCATACCAATGAGCCTCTGAGGGACTAAGAATTTTTTAAAAAGGCTAGGGATGTTGAGCATCTTTTCATGTGTTTGTTAGCCATCTGTATGTCTTCTTTGGAGAAATGTCTATTTAGTTCTTTGGCCCATTTTTTGATTGGGTCGTTTATTTTTCTGGAGTTGAGCTGTAGGAGTTGCTTGTATATTTTTGAGATTAGTTGTTTGTCAGTTGCTTCATTTGCTATTATTTTCTCCCATTCTGAAGGCTGTCCTTTCACCTTGCTAATAGTTTCCTTTGATGTGCAGAAGCTTTTAAGGTTAATTAGGTCCCATTTGTTTATTTTTGCTTTTATTT
>NW_011494715.1:9704823-9713424 GCF_000754665.1 Bison bison bison | reverse complement strand
TTACAGGGCAAGAGCGGGTTACAGTGTCACCTACAGGCTTTACAGGGCAAGAGCGGGTTACAGTGTCATCTACAGGCTTTACAGGGCAAGAAAAGGAAAATTTCCAGCCCTGGAGACAGAGAGGGCTGTGGGAGGGGTGCTGATCTGTGACAAAGGGAGCACATCACCCACAGGAACCCGGAGACCAGAACAACGGAACACCTCCGCTCCGCTCCTTTCTGTACTGAGGACTGGGCAGGCACTTCTCATCAGCTGGGTCAACTCTAAGTCAGGAGGCAAGGGAGCCTGTTGACAATTTCCATACCAATGAGCCTCTGAGGGACTAAGTTTTTAAAAAGGCTAGGGACTTTTTCAGTGGTTAACAATTCAGTGGTTAAGAATTTGCCTTGCAGTGCGAGGGATGTAGGCTTGACCCCTCATCAGGGAACTAAGAGCCCACACGGGGCAGGGACACTCAGCCCCCACACCACAGCTAGGGAGCCCAGGTGCTGAGACTAAGACCCGACTCAGTGAAACAAAGAAAGGTGC
Source organism: Bison bison bison (assembly GCF_000754665.1). Lineage (NCBI taxonomy): Eukaryota > Metazoa > Chordata > Mammalia > Artiodactyla > Bovidae > Bison > Bison bison. Next base: position 9,712,896 of record NW_011494715.1, on the reverse strand, counting down.
ATTTAAAAATAGAGAATAAATTTAAAAAAATAACTTAAAGGAGAGCTACAGGGCAGTGGACATGAGTACACACCCTGAAGTCTCTCTGCAAGGTAGACTATGCCTGCACTGGCCAGCTGGACAAAGCTGCTTTTCCTCCACTGATGTGGGATTTCAATTTTTAAGCTTAAGCCTCTGTTAAGAAGACAATTTCATGTTTTTGTCATATTTACTTAAAAATAAAATAATAAAATGCACCATATTCTTGAACTTATCTGGAAGACAGCACATGCGCAATAGATTTAATCTGCTGAGTATTATTTTCAGGGAATTGCAACCTCCCCGTGTTATTTGTCTGCAGTGAGCCCAGTGAACAGTAGAAATAAACCTGGTCTGTCCCTGTTGGTAGGGTGCGACACAGGCGAGGCTGCCCGGGGACGGCTGTAGCCTCCACCTGGAAAAGGTGACAGGCTAATCCCAATCGCCCAGGTGAGCTAGAGAGGCTCTCTTTTGTTGCTTTTGGATTTCTCCTCCGTTGGAGCCTCAGGCTACTGTGTACTTCAGATGGCATGTTTGTTCAGATGCTTGCCTGCTCTCCGTCAAAGAGGATTTAGTAAGCTCGCTCTTGGGTTCTTTGGCTCTAACTGGTAACACAGGAGTCATACTGTATTTCAAGTTTTCAATTCCATTCTTCAGAGGTGCCCTGGGATTCTTGGCAAATGACTGGTCAGAGATGAATCATCATTAGACAAAGAGGGGCTCCTCTCTTGGTTGGTGTGCTGTTCATGGTGCTTGGTGAGAAATCTGTGTTTCAGCAAGAACGTGGAAGTTTTAAAAGCGAACAAGAAGATAAATTTGCTTTCTGTTAAAAATGTTCCCTTTGCTTTATGAATGAAACAAATCCTCTCCTCCTCACTTTGAAGAGTTCCTTTTCCAAACAAGAAGTTAAGGAAAGGAATCCATAATTGACAATTTTAGCAGATGTTTATTCTGCCCGACAACAAACTAAGAATACCATTTCTTCAGCTCACTAATGAATTCTTCATTCCACAAGTGGTAATCTACTGAGACGTGTGTGTCAAGTCACTAAACGTGAGAGTGTGTTTACGCGTGCTAAGTCACATCTGCCGTATCCAGCTCTTTGCGACCCTAGGGACTGCAGCCCACCAGGCTCCTCTGTCCATGGGGATTCTCCAGCTGAACCCACATCTCTTGACTCCCGCTTGGCAGGGAGTTCTTTACCACGAGAGCCACCTGTGCTGCGTGCTCTGCTGAGTCGCTCCGTCAGGTCTGACCCTTTGCGACCCCGTGGACTGCAGCTCGCCAGGCTCCTCTGTCCATGGGATTCTCCAGGCAAGAGTACTGGAGTGGGTTCCCACGCCCTCCTCCAGCGGATCTTCCTGACCCAGGGATCGAGCCCGGATCTCCCGCATTACGGGCAGATTCTTTACTTTCTGAGCCACCAGGGAAGCCCCGCGCCAACTGGGAAGCCCCAAATATTAGAGTACTCATGGCTATTTCTGTGTCTTCTTATTTCACTTTGTATACTTTTAGGTCCATTTCATCCCCACTCATAAATTCAATGACCATCTCTAGTTCAGAGTTTTATTTTAGACTTCTTTTCTACTACCTTTTTGTCCTCTCTTGTTTTATTTTTTCAAAAGTACTTCAAATTAAAAAGATGTAGAACCAAACTCATGATTGTCCCAGAAAACTTGGTTTTTATCCCATATGTCTTTCCCTACATTCTTCTTACAATCATGTAAGTAAGAAACCAGGAATAAACTTTAGCATTTTTCTGGGTAACTCTTCATCCAATCCATTACCAGTTCCTATCAATTTTCTGATGAAACTTCTATTTAGCTTCATCAATAACACTCTAGTAAAGCCACTGTCAGAATTCATCCCAGTCTACCTGCAATAGCTCATAATTTATGCCCTTATTCTGTCCTCCTTACAATCTACTCTTCATTCTAAGACCAGGGGGTTCCTTGAAAACAAAAACTAATCATAACAGGCAAACACACGCTCTCATGCTCAACACCACTTAAACAACCGATGGCTTTCCAGTGCTTTGGTGCTTCCACTGCTAATTACATCGGAGAAAACCCTGGTCACACAGGCAACAGAGTCTTGCGTGTTCCGGCCGCCGCCTCCCTTTCCAGCTGCGCCTCTCCAGGTTGGCCCCGACTCTCCCACGAGCCGCAGGACTGTGCTCTTCCAGGCACAGGGATTTTGCACCTGCTGTTCTCCCTGGCCAGGAAGTTCCTGTCCTCCTTGTTACGTTAAGGAAATCCTCTTAGGCCCACCTGACTCAATCACACAGCCCTGTATGCTGGCTCCATACTCTGCAACCTTCCCTTCCCCGGCTGCGAGGGCCCAGACTGTGCTCAGCGCATCTTTGGCAGTTTTACCTCAGGAGGGACTCCCTGTGCTGCAGCTGCCTCACCTGTACACAGGAATAATGAGATGTCCTTCGCAGGGTTTCTTTAACTGTTAAACGAGACACATCACCTTCTTAGGACAAGGCCCGAGTCGGACAGAGACAGCTCCTGACGCCGGCCACCGTCACTGCGTCTTTTGTTCGTTTAACCTCCAGGGCCCTGCGGTTCATAAACAGTGGCTGCTCCACTTACATTCGGAAGATTGGTGAGAACCTACTGTATGACCCGGGGAAGAAACAGGCAGGCATGACCTCCTTGTAGGACGTTTATTAGGTTAACCTTAAAACATGCATTGGGCACAGACAAGCACTGTCTGATTCCACTTCAACCACGTACCTAGCATCGTCAGATTCATAGCGTCACAAAACAGACTGGCAGACGCCGGGGGCCAGGGGCTGGGGGAGCAGGGGATTGAGGCTTAGCGTTTAATGAGGACAAAGTTTCAGTTTATGAAGGTGAAAGCTGCCTGGGATGGATGATGGTGGGGGCTGCAGGGCTGTGTGAAGGCGCTCAGTGCCACTGAGCTGCACAGTTACACGTGGCTAAGATACTATGTTCTGGATTATGCGACTTCGACCACAGTAAAAAAAGAAGACGACTGGAAGACTGAGTAGCTTTCTATCTTAGAGGCCAAATGATCCTCAAATTAGCCTTTCACAGCTGAACTGAAAGCGAGCGTCTACACCTCACATCTAGTTGCACACGCCTTCCAAGTTCTTGCAGTGAGTTGCTTTCTGAGTGCTATTAAGTAGCACGTGCATTCTCCCTAGAGGCTGGCAGGGAGTGATCCACCTGAGGCATGAAACTTTAAATCAACATTTTGTTCCTTAATGGGAAAGTCTTCACTGCTGTTTACATGTCCTCCACTGACAAACACAACGTGCCATTTCAGGGCATCAGGACCAATCCTGCAGATAATAGGTCATCGATGACATTTTCAGCCTCAGTAACTATGCCTTTTGTTTGGAGCTTCTTGACGTGTCAAACTCAAGCTGAGCCGTTGAAGAGTGGATGAGAGAGGATCAGTTACAGATCGGTAACTGTTTACTCCGCAGGGAAAACTGATTGTGCGGTGGGCCTCCCGGCCCAGAATGGCTGATGGCAGGAAGAGCAACGGCACCAAAGGCACGGTGCTGACCCGTGTGGACTCCCTGCTACTCCCCGCTGGGACCCCCTTTCCCGAGGGGTGCCCATCTCCAGGTCGCCAGGGTAGGTGCTGACCCGTGTGGACTCCCTGCTGACTCCCTGCTGGGATCCCCTTTCCCGAGGGGTGCCCATCTCCAGGTCGCCAGGATCGTTGGGTCCTCACAGCTCCTGGCTGCTCCCTTTGGGAGGACTTCCAGGTCCCGACAGGACCCGCCTCACCCAGAGATGCCTGATGAAGAGCAGGCCCCTGTCCCCCGGGAGGACCCACAGCTAACGCCCGGCGGTTCCCACGGTGTAAAAACCCATCCTCTTCTCAAACTGGGACAACTCTGGTGTTCCTTTGGCTCCAGAACTCCCTGTGGGATGAGGCTGAGTCGAGTCAGCACCTAAACCACATCTTTACCCAGCTTTCCCCCAGCCCCCATCCTGCTTCCTGTACATCCAATCAGGCTTCTCTCCTGAGAGCACCCCCTTACTAATCAGAATTGGTCTCAGACACGGTCTGAAGGAAAGGTGATGTAAGTTTCACTGTGATCATTTCAATCCACCACACAGGCATATCTTAGTACAGAGTCGAAGCTCTGAGGTCGGCATTGGAGAGTTTTGGAAGGAGCCGTGGAAAACCAAGCGAAAGAGCAGAAGGCAGAGTTTTAGTCTGAATGAAGCAACAACCTACTGATACTGTGTCTGCGTGATCTGGCCTCTGGCGATATGAACCGGAAAATCTCTCTGAACTCTGAGATCTAAAAATCCATACCGCCCGGCAGAGGACTGACTGAAGGAAAACCCAGCTAAAGCAATTTTCGGGTGTTCAGATCCTCTGTGCTTAGACTGGAGATACAGGAAGTTCCCTTGAGGAATAAAATGAGTGACAAAGACTATAAAGGCGGCCATTAGGGACTGTCTCAGCAAAAGGGATTTTCCCAGACTAAATCAGCAGAAAACGATCATTCATAAAATCTGGCAGATATGAAGAAGCCCTTGCTAAGAGAGCACCAATAGCTTCCAGAACATATAAAATAGAGCAGGTGAAAGACTCAGTGAAGAGCTATTTCTCAGGTCTTTGTGTTGGTAGATGTTTAAAGATTCTGTCGCTATGATGATGCCTCTGAACAACTTTTAATAAAAACAAACGTCTTTCCCCAGCTGTGTTTTGAAGCACGTTTTTCACGTGTTTGAATACGTTAAGATCCATTTAGCACAGCTTTTAATTTTTTTTGAAATGGTGATTGTCAATTGCTGAATGTTTCTCTGCTCTTTGTTATGCCAGTTATTCTTGGTATCCTGAACCCAGAGAATTTTAAAACTAACACTGCAAAAGGTGGTATTGCTTGCCCTAAAGGCAGAAGTAGGAAAAAAAAAACAAAACAAACACCTTATCCTCAGAACACTCTCAACAACTACCCTGAATTAGGAGGGGAAAACTATCAAAAGTCGCTAACCACAAGGGAAGCACTTTCTGTCTAAAGGGAAAACTGGTAAAGTGTTTTTTTTTTTTTTTTTGCTTATGCGTTTTCAGAACCATAGACGTTTAGAAGGAATAGATGAAAATAATATGAACTCAAAGAGGGAGAAAGGCTGCTTATAAAAATTAGCATGGCACTTCTGCTGCTGCTGCTTCTAAGTCGCTTCAGTCGTGTCCGACTGTGCGACCCCAAAGACAGCAGCCCATCAGGCTCCCCCGTCCCTGGGATTCTCCAGGCAAGAACACTGGAGTGAGTTGCCATTTCCTCCTCCAATGCATGAAAGTGAAAAGTGAAAGTGAAGTTGCTCAGTCGTGTCCGACTCTTAGCGACCCCATGGACTGCAGCCTACCAGGTTCCTCCGTCCATGGGACTTTGCACTTCAGATAACGACAATTAAACAATAATATTTAATTCTCTATTGAATAATTCAGTCCTCAATCCTCCAGGCCCAGCACTTTTGGTGACAGATTCACTTTTGTTATGCAGATTTCTTAGCTTAAAATCTCGCTCTCTCTGGGGCCTCTCCTGAGTCCCATCTACACAGCCATCTACAGAGCCATGCAGTCATGCTCTGGAACACCACCCTGTTCTATCTCCTTGCACATTTCCCCTCCAGAAACCCCCATCTGTCTATCTCCCTAACAATCAGCTTGGTTAATTTCCATCCCTTCCTTATAGTGTGTTCAGCTTCCTGTCTAGAAGAAGAGCTGGCTTGGTGAACAAGTGCTCACTGGTCAAATATGTGAAGAAAAATAGCCCCACTAGACTCATAGCTCCAATAAAAGAGAAGACTAGGCATCTTTTGCTCAATGCCTTGGCGGTGTTCTTGGTGCCTGGCATGAAGTAGATGCTCAATAAACATTTGCTGAATAAATAAACTATCCTGGATGTGGATGACAGAGCAGAAAGCAAGTAAGAAAAGGCCCCTGCCCTCAAGGATGCTGTTAAATCATTAACAATACTTGGAGTGGCTCATTAACTCTTGACTTAATGGGAGAAAAAAAAAGAAAGCAAAACAATTGTTTAGAATGAATGGGCCTCCTCTCTGGAATGAGACTTAAATCTGTTTAGCTGTTACATTTTTGTAAATGGCTTAAAGACTGTGTATACTTTGTAAATACTATTTAGGGATATTTGATGTCAATTTTTATTTTCTTCTCCTAAGAATCTGGGATAAGGACATTTTTCTCTGTTCTCATGCAATCAGATCAAGTCTAGTCTCTTCTGAAAATCTACTTTGCACATGTGCCTGACCCCTCTCCACACGCCCTGCACTGGAGCCGGTTGATTCCATTTTTCAGAAACGTATTAATATCATTACATGCTGCTTTTCACAGGCGCTATTACTTCACTTGCTCAAGAGTTTACTTTAGCGTCAATGCTTATCAGTTCATATCCAAAAGTTCTGCTTCTTCCAACACATGCCGTGAAATGCCACCATAATTGCCAACCCAGGAAGGTGACCTCAGTCCCTGAGCTTGGCTCTATAGACACTGCTCTGCCAGAGCAATTAGTTGTCTCCAATGGTTGTTTTATTTTTGCTCAGAGAAGGAGAACAGTTCAACTCATTTTTACTAGTAAATTCAACTTCTATACGTATTGTTGTTGAAAAGAGATTTTCTCATTATTCAGCTCCATGACACTTCTCGTAGACCACCATGAAGTTCCCCTAGATGGGGAAATCTAACCTGTGTAGTCATTCTATGCCTGATGGCATGCCAGCTATATAGGGGGCACTTATTTAATCTACTGTATTTATTCACATATATTTTTCAATAAAAATATTGGGCATCTGTATGCCACTCATATACAGATGAAGACAGTAGGGTCCCTGTCCTCAGACACTCAGTCGATGGCATGAAGACAGGCACAGGACTGAATACAAACAAGGATGTTTCTCTCTTTGACCGCTCTGGATAATGGGAAACTGACAGTTTCAGAACTCTGACGTATGCATAGCACGTGTGCGTCTCGGCTTTGTTAACTTAAGGGAGCGCGTCTCTTCTCATGCTGACGTATGCATAGCACGTGTGCGTCTCGGCTTTGTTAACTTAAGCGCGCGTCTCTTCTCATGCTGCTTGACTCTGAATCAGCTCCATTTCTGCCGTAATGCCAGGGAAAGAGAAAGCATTACCGTCACTGTTCTATTAAAGGCTGTTTTCCATCACACAAAGCACTTGGGGGGACCTGGAGGAGGAGTGCCCACCAAGAGAAGCCAATTCTATTCTCTGTTCTATTGATCCACAAGGGAAATAATTCCAAAGATACACTGGTTGGGGACAGAAATTGAACTTCCTGGGTTAGCTTTATAATAGTATTTCTAAACAGAGCCATCTACATAAACACCATTCCCCACGATGGATTGGCTCTCATTTCCATGAGGAAGTGCAGTTTCTCCGAGAGTGAGAATACGGTCTGGAAATCAACTCAGTTCAGTTCAGTTCAGTCACTCAGTTGTGTCCGACTTTTTGCAACCCTATGAATCGCAGCACGCCAGGCCTCCCTGTCCATCACCAACTCCCAGAGTTCACCCAGACTCACGTCCATCGAGTCAGTGATGCCATCCAGCCATCTCATCCTCTGTTGTCCCCTTCTCCTCCTGTCTCCAATCCCTCCCAGCATCAGAGTCTTTTCCAATGAGTCAACTCTTCGCATGACGTGGCCAAAGTACTGGAGTTTCAGCTTTAGCATCAGGCTGATCTCCTTCAGCATGGACTGGTTGGATCTCCTTTCAGTCCAAGGGACTCTGAAGAGTCTTCTCCAACACCACAGTTCAAAAGCATCAATTCTTTGGCGCTCAGCCTTCTGCACAGTCCAACTCTCACATCCATACATGACCACAGGAAAAACCATAGCCTTGACTAGATGGACCTTTGTTGGCAAAGTAATGTCTCTGCTTTTGATATGCTATCTAGATTGGTCATAACTTTCTTTCCAAGGAGTAAGTGTCTTTTAATTTCATGGCTGCAGTCACCATCTGCAGTGATTTTGGAGTCCCCAAAAATGAAGTCTGACACTGTTTCCACTGTTTCCCCATC
>NW_011494715.1:9704053-9704723 GCF_000754665.1 Bison bison bison | reverse complement strand
AAAAACCACGTGGTTCCCCCGTCATCGCAAGATGAAGCCCTTTCCCGCTACAGCGTCTCAGGAGAAGTCCCACGTGAGGAATTGGAGGTCGAAACAGTACTTGGCACCCTTGATGCGCCCCCACCAAGTTCCCCGGCATCCCGGTCTCCCTGGAGAGGAACACCGAGGTTTTCCGGCACCACTTCCTCTGAGCCCCTTCTACCCTCCTGATCTCCACAGGAGGGTCGACTCCCCTGCTTGGTCTGGAAGGGGTTCCCGACCTTCCGGTCGCACCTCAGGATGAGGCCGGTCTCACGACGACATTCCAGACGTGGCCTCGTGGGTGCTTCCACATTGCGAAGCACCCCGATTTCCCGGTCCCCTCTTGGTAAGAACCCGATGCCCGGACACCTCTCCGAACTCCACCCTGTGAATGAAGTCAACAGCAAGGGGCAGTGACTCGCCCGTGCATCGTCCGGAAAAGACCCCCAGGTTCCAAATACCGCTCGACAAGTGGCCTCTCTCCCCGGGGACACCTCGAGAGGCAAGCGGAGTTCCATGCCTCAACCCAAGACGAGGCCTGACTCTCCTGTCCCCAGTCTGCAGGGACCCTGCGATCGGAGTCTGAAATCACAGGAACCCTGAGGTTCCTGCCTCAACTGGAGATGAGGCCCTCTTCCAATGCACCAAA
>NW_011494715.1:9698849-9703953 GCF_000754665.1 Bison bison bison | reverse complement strand
CAAGGAGTAAGTGTCTTTTAATTTCATGGCTGCAGTCACCATCTGCAGTGATTTTGGAGTCCCCAAAAATGAAGTCTGACACTGTTTCCACTGTTTCCCCATCTATTTCCCATGAAGTGATGGGACTGGATGCCATGATCTTCGTTTTCTGAATGTTGAGCTTTAAGCCAACTTTTTCACTCTCCACTTTGAGAACAGAGCAATGTTTACAGGTGGTGACCTGATTCTCAGATTCTTTGGTCTCCTTGAACAAAAACCACAGCTCACCCAGCACAGACTGCTATTGTTAACATTACTCCTATTTCTGTTGAAATTTCATTTTGTCACTTGAAGTTTTGTGTAAGTTGGCAAACAATTAGATAATGTTTCTTTAATTTTCCAAAAATGCATACACCAACAAAGATATTAACAACATTTGAATTCCATGAATGTGTATATATATATATATATCTCATGGATATAAAGTTCAGTGTATTTTTACAGTTTTGAATAAAATTATATTTACAATGAATTATTAGAATATTGTAACCATTCTGTAAAATGTCATCTATCAGGTACTATGATGGCTACCAGGAGATTTAGTTATGTTTGTCCGCAATCCCTGAGGATGCAGCTATGGGAGACTTTTCTTGTTCCTTGAACCCCACACTCAAGCAGGGAGCTACATGAGACAAAACGGGGCGGGGAAAGTGGAGAGAAACAGACAGCTCCTTTCATTGTTCCCTGCCTCTGCTCCTGGGACCACAAACCGGCACAACCGTTCTGGAAAATCTTGTGGCATTGTTTGATACAACTGAAGAGGCACATAATTTACAGTCAGACTTACAGGCTGTAAACTTGTAGACCCAAGGACTGGCCCAAGAGTGTTTACGCCACAGCACTTGTAATAGCAAACAAATTGATACAAGCAAGTGCCTTCAACTTCAGGCTAGATATTTTCCTAAAAAACAAATCCTGGGGACTTCCCAGGTGGTCCAGTGGTTAAGACTCCACCTCGCAATGGAAGGGCCGGGGCTCAACCCCTGGTCTGGGAACTAAGACCCCATGTGCCACAGAGCCGCTGAGTGCACGCTCTGCGACTCCCGCGCCAGCACCCCTCGGCTGCAGAGCCTGCACCGGAACACAGGCCTCGCACGGCACAGTGGGAGCCTTGCTCCACAGCTAAGATTGGACGCAGCCAAATGAATACAGAGCTTACGTTTTTTCTTACAATGAAATTAATGACCTAAAGGGCTAGGGCACAGGTCAGCAAACTTTTTCTTCAAGAGCCAAAAAGTAAATGTGTCAGACTTCACCTGCTAAGAAGCAAAACAGGATAATATACAGGGACGTGTATAGATGCTATATTAATGTAACTATTTAAAATATATCCATCTAAAAGTGTGAGGAGGAAAGCCATTTTAACTAACTTGTCATTTAAAAAAATAAATGACGTAAAATAAAATAATGAAACAGAAGTAGTGAGCTAGATTTGGCTTCTGGGTGGTTGGTTGCTGGTCTCCCGCCCAGACCATCACACCAACATAGAGGAATCTGAAACAGTCAACGTGGAGCGGGGGAGTGGCTGCAGCACCCACGATGCACAAGCCCACTTGGAGACATTCCCGAAGCCTGCAGAGCAGCCTCTGGATGCTGCTCCCGGCGGTGCCCGTTCCCGAAGCCTGCAGAGCAGCCTCTGGATGGTGCTCCTGGCAGTGCCCATTCCCAAAGCCTGCAGAGCAGCCTCTGGATGGTGCTCACGGCAGTGCCTGTTCCCGAAGCCTGCAGAACAGCCTCTGGATGATGCTCCCGGCGGTGCCCGTTCCCGAAGCCTGCAGAGCAGCCTCTGGATGGTGCTCCCGGCAGTGCCCATTCCCGAAGCCTGCAGAGCAGCCTCTGGATGGTGCTCCTGGTGGTGCCCATGCAGTAGAAGCACAAAGGAAAACAGGGTGGCGCACCCCGTCCTCACAGTAATCATGGCTTGTTTGTGGAGGGGACGATAAATGGGATCCATGAGGGTCATGGGGACAGGGGGTAGGCATTAGTAAAAATTTCTTAAGCTAGAAGATGAACATATGGTGTTTAGATTTTTTCTCATATATGTGATATAAATATACTTCGTACATATTAAATAATTAGTAACAATACAAGATGAAGATCAATGCCACTTTATGGATATCATACAAATTTTAAGTGACAGAGAAAATAAAACACAATTGGGTCAAAAATCAGAGCCATCACATCCAACAGTTTATATAAAGGAGACTTACTAAAATCAGTCTGGGAAAAACATCTGCTTCACTGCATGTTGGAAATGTTGCGCTCAGATTTCCAAATGAGGAAAACAAACCACCTCTCTGCGCCCACAGCCATGTGGCTGAACCACCAATGCGACTGAGCTGCGGAAGCTCTTGGTCTACTTTTGCACTTCTTTGTTCCAGTGAGACCTCTGGAACTACCTGAATATCAAGTCGCAGGAACACTTCTACAGCTGAAAAAATGACATAAACAGAAAAGAGCGCCTTCCTTGGCCTCCAGAATGGCATCTGTGATGATTTCCATCAGGGCTTGCATTAACCCAAAGAGGCCACTGCACTTGCATCGTCCCTTTATCTCCGCTCTCTGACGTTTGTTCATAAATAGTGAAGCAAACAATCAGAAGAGGCTCTGGTTCGGGGGAAGCGGGGGCACCAGCCTGGGACACTGCACTTGATCAATGTCACTGCCAGTGTCAAGAGATGGTCATTACTGCCCGGCAGATTTATTGCCTGGGTCAAAGCAAATTACTTTCTCTTCCTCTGGCCCTGGCTCCCGAGGTTTTTAATCTTTCTCCTTTGCTTTGTCGGTTTTCGTGCTTGGCTTCAGGCGATGGGAACACCAAGTTTGTTTGTTTGTTTGTTTTTGGATGGAGGGGGCAATTATCATGATAATTGACACCTTAGAAATGGTGACTTAATGAGGAATGCATACAATCATTGAATTAAATGATTGTTGTTCAGTTGCTAAGTCTTGTCCGATCCCTTAGAACGCTTCCTCGTTCTTCTCCTTTAGCTGCCCCCTTCTCCTGCCTTCAATCTGTCCCAGCATCCGGGTCTTTTCCAATGAGTTGGCTCTTCGCGTTGGTGGCCAAAGTATTGGATGCCAGGCTCCTCTCTTCTTCACTATCACCCACAGCTTGCTCAAACTCATGTACATCGAGTTGGTGATGCCATCCAACCATCTCATCCTCTGTCGTTCCCTTTTCCTCCCACCTTCAATCTTTCCCAGCATCAGGGTCTTTTCCAGTGAGTCAGTTCTTCGCATGAGGTGGCCAAAGTATTGGAGCTTCAACTTCACCATCAGTCCTTCCAGTCAATATTCAGGACTGATTTCCTTTAGGACTGACTGGTTTGATCCCCTACTGTCCAAAGGACTCTCAAGAGTCTTCTCCAACAGCACAATTTGACAATTCGTATCACCCAACACAGCCTCATCTATGCAATCACCTCTGCATAATTTGCAGCAACTTCCTCACTGGGTTTACCGACAATGATCATGTCTATTTCTGTCATTCATACTAATTACATATATTTTTTCATTGTGTTACTGTTAATTGATTTGTTTTACATTCATCTACTTCAGCTCTATTTGTGTTCAGTAGAAAGCATTCAACATACACTGATTCTTCCCGGTAATGAATCCCCCCCCAGGAGCCATTCCATAAATGCCTCTTTCACAAGACGTGCTCTGGGATTCTTCTGACTCGACCAAGGTTTTCCATAAGTGAATGACATTGGGGGGCAGGGGGGGTGGGGAGTGGATGGCTTGAAAGGAGACCGGTTGGGAGGGGAGGAATCACTTCATTGACAGGGACTGGCTGCTGGCTCCACCCCAGCTTGGGAGTCAGATGTGCCACACCGTCCTCTGCAAGAGAAGGCAGAGGTTGTTGTCTTTAAGTGAAACTTCCAGTTTTAAAAACATCAGGAACGTTCAACAAAGCATATATGACTAAGCCAAACATAGCTAAAAGCAGCTGTTTTTCGACTTCTGACCTCTTATTTATGTTTCCACACTTTTCCTGAGCCACTCTATAGTTCTTTAGTTCATTCCCTAACTCCTTCTACCACTGAAATCCACATCAGGCCCTGCTCAAAGGTGACCTCCTGTTCTTAAGTGCAGCTTTGCTTCTGGCGCGTGTCCTATCAATACTTCCTTAACAGTTGTGTGCTTATCCGCCTGTGGACTCCCTCCCCAAGACGGCTCAGCCTGGGGTCCGGTGTTTGTCTCCTTGGCACCGTGAGGCTGGCTCTGCACTGCGCATAGCAGAACCCCCTCGGGCCCCACGGCACTAGGGGCCCCACTGTGAGCCGGTGCTGGTGCCGATGCAGCAGAGGGCAGGTCAAGGTCCGCGAGCTCATGAAGCTCACATTCCATCAATGGAGAGAAAAGTCAAGAAAGTCGCAAATTAAAAAAGAGGGTGAGTCTCTTAACCTCATTTGTACTAGCCAGAAATTGTCTTCAAAGTGTTTCTTTTTTTTTATATACACGTGGGTGATGTTCAGAAAGAGGATGTCTATAATCAATTCTCACAGGGATCTGTGACCTCAGATAAATAAACACCTCACAGCAATATTGTTTTAAACAAACAGCAAGATGCCTGTTCCCTCCTCCACTTCAATCTTCTTTCACATCAAGCGGTCCTTGTAACCAGCTACTTCTTAGTAGTGAGAGCTTGAACTTATATCGCTTATTTGCAGTTTTCAAAGCACATTTCCTTTCATGACTTACTCTTGCCTCTGTAAAAATGCTATGAAGGGCTTATTTACCATCACAAGGCTTTGCAGACGGGAAATTGAGGTTCAGAGGTGTTCAGTGGCTTAAGCAGTATCACGTGGCTTGTAGGGCGCTAAAGCAGTGCCTAATTCCTGACCCAGCATCTCACCACACGTTGCATGACTTCAGATTGCCTCTGTGACTGACCCAAATCGCTTCCCACCCCCGTGGGTCTCTTCATTTGGGAATAGTTGCTGATGAAAGACAGAATCTCAATACATTTCTCAACTCACCATGATCCTTAACTCATAAACTATCCAGGCAGAGGAGAAAACACCCTTGAGCAACTCGGGTTTGAAATGCGTGGGCCCAC
>NW_011494715.1:9698012-9698393 GCF_000754665.1 Bison bison bison | reverse complement strand
CATGACAAGAGTGTTTTAACCTACAAACTCCTCTGAAGGTTCTCTAGCCTGCCTGACAGGCTTGTCCAGCCACATGTGATTGCTCACAGCCTCCCAACCCTGAGAGGTGCAAGATGCTTTAAACCTTCTAAAAACAGGTTCCTTAGAAAAGTTAGAAAACCATTAGTATAAGTATAGTGGGCTGATTAGAAACTGTATTGGTGAAGGGTTTTTCACTTGTTGAGCCAATGTTTGCTGCTAAGTCTCCACATCCCCTGCCCTTACACACATTAATGAATATATAGAAGAAATAAGTATTAACCTTTGATATTAATCACGTTAGACCTTAGGCTAAGTAAATTCTTTCCTTAACTAAAACCCACTATACCCTCACCCTATAGG
>NW_011494715.1:9694672-9697912 GCF_000754665.1 Bison bison bison | reverse complement strand
ATACATGGGTCCTTTTTTCAACACTAAAAGCTACAGTACTACACAATCTGAGGTTGACTGAATCCACGGATGTAGAACCAGGGATACAGAGGAGCCAGAGATGAAGAGAGCCAATTAGAAATTACACGTGGATTTCTGACTATCCAGAGAGTCATTGCTCCTAACCCCTATGTTGTTCAAGAGTCAAATATATATATATGTGTGTGTGTTCAGTTCAGTCGCTCAGTCGTGTCCAACTCTTTGCAACGACATGGACTGCAGCACGCCAGGCTTCCCTGTCCATCACCAACTCCTGGAGCTTACTCAAACTCAGGTCCATTGAGTTGGTGAGGCCATCCAACCATCTCATCCTCTGTTGTCACCCTCTCCTCCTGCCTTCAATCAGTATATATGTGTGTGTGTGTGTGTGTGTGTGTGTACATATATTTTCCCCCCCAGTTCTCTTTTAGCTATGCTTCCTTGAATCAATCTGCTCTACTCCCTCCTAAAGGAGGCTTTCTGAAAAGATGGCCATAATAATCTCAAACACACATGTTTATATCTCATGATGCAAGAGCTACAGAGATTTAACTTCCAAGTTCCAGTTTATAACAATCTGGATAAAGACGGATTAGCCTGGCCTGCATTACTTCCCTAAAAATATGCAGTCTTATGGGTGCCTAGACCTAGGTCATTGATCCACCTCTGTGGGCTTCACCAGGACAGTATGGAGTGAGGAAGGAGTCTGCATAAAGAAAGCATGTGTGCATGTCTGACTCTCTGAGACCCACCAGGCTCCTCTGCCCATGGGATTCTCCAGGCAGGAATACTGGAGTGGGTTGCCATGCCCTCCTCCAGGGATCTTCCAGCTCAGGGATGGAGCCCGTGTTTCTTATGTCTCCTGCACTGGCGGGCGGGTTCTTTACCACTAGTGCCACCTGGGAAGCCAGAAGAAAGGAGAGAACTGACAGGAACAAGAGATGGGGAGAATAACGTGCTTTTCTACATCACCTGGTTAAGAATACCTGATTCATGGTAAAGACAGAACAACAGACAGAAATAAAAAGCTAATGCATACATGAATTAGACTCCCTTGTATCTGCATTTTTTAAATTCATGGTGTGTGTGTGCTCAGTTGCTCAGTCGTGTCTGACTCTTGCGGCCCAATGGACTGCAGCCCACCAGGCTCCTCTGTCCGTGGGATTCTCCAGGCAGGAATACTAGAGTGGGTTGCCATGCCCTCCTCCAGGGGATCTTCCCAATCCAGGGATTGACCCCAGGTCTCCCACATTTCAGGCGAATTCTTTTCTATCTGAGTCACCAGGGAAGCCCAAATTTGTGGTATAAACATCAAATAGTTGGTATGTATGAACTGAAGACTTACATATAATAACGACATTGTTTTAAAGATGAGCAAGATGCAGCCAACAGTGGGGAAGAGTTGGTGACACTGTCTTCAGTGCTTACAGAAAGACACCCAGAGAGAAGTGCAGGCTAGTCAATTCCCCTTAAGGAAGGCGTTCCGAGGGATTTATGAATGCATTCACTCACTTGTTCCATGCACATGACAAATGCACTAACAGTGGGTACAGGGCTTAACTCATTACCTTTAGCGCATGAACCATTCACAAACTTGAGAACTTTAACCAGTATGAACAACATATTTACACTTAGAGTGACAGGAAATAATCAAGTGAACTTTATAAATCCACACTTTGGAGAGAGTACAGAGATGCCAAATGCTGTGGGCGACAGCTTTTATCATGAAACATTTTCACGCTATTTCAGGCAGTTATGAACTCCAGTTTGGCCTGCCTTCTACAGCATCCTCTTACTGACTTATGCCTGGATCAGGGTTTACAATGTCCCAATTTGTTTTCTGGTTTTCCATGGGGAAAAAATAAATAAAATTACATTATGGAGTGACCCATTTTTATCTCTCTCTGTTTATCCCCGTGTAGAATTATTCCTCCTAGAAAAGGTCTGAGGAAGATGGATAATCCCCTAAATAATAAAACCCTGCAGTCTTTTTCTCTGACAATACCCCTAGTGAAGAGGTGCAGAGAAGTTACTGCCAGGCGGAGCCAAGAGATAAGGTCAGATGCTGGCATTTATTCATGAAAATAGTAGCAAGATGGTTGGGTGCATTATTTTTAAGGTTCCTTGGAAATGCACGACAATGCCTTTAATAGGAATTCTGCATAAGAATGTCAGCACAGCAGGGCACAGGAAACCAGGGCTGTGGTCTCTGGAGGTACTGGGGGGAGTCTGCAAGGCTCATGGCCTAAGTGCACATCATCATTGTACTGTGAGGAGCACTGTGTCAGTGCTTCAGGAAACTCAGGTGCAGGAGAGAAACTGCTCTTGTTCAAAGGACACTCTCACTTCTCCTACTGTTACAAACATATACACAGGCATTGGAGGCCAAGGGATAACCCACGGAGCTTTACAATCCAAAAGAAGAGTAGCTTTCCAAATAGAAATATTCTGTGAAAAGCTTGGACATTTTAACATGATTTGTTCTCATAGCATCATAACAATCATAGCATCAAAGCATCAATCATAGTTCTCATAGCATCATAGCAATCATAACATGATTTGTTCTTGTAGCATCGCTGACTCAATGGACATGAGTTTGAGCAAACTCCAGGAGATAGTGAAGGACAGGGAAGCCTGGCGTGCTGCAGTCCATGGTTGCAAAGAGTCAGACACTGTTCAGACTTAGTGACTGAAGAATAACAACAAAAAAAAGAATAATCATCCTACATATTTCTTTTTTTCTGGTATATGCTTGTGTAAAACTTTCTCACTGTCCCAGGGAGGGAGCCAATTCTGACTCCACGTGGGGAACTTTCTTTGGCTTGCTTTTCGTTGACTCAGTGGCTGGGCTGGAGGACCCTGCCCCTCTGCGTGACTGTGAACTAATTGCCTCTATTCAGCTCTGGAGGGACAGCTTGTCCCTGCCGCCTGTGACCAGAAGAGAGGAACACTCCCCTTCTGAAGGCGGGCCACTCCCTGGAGATGCTCTGCAGGACTAAAGACCCCTTCCCTTTACTACCCCCCCTCTAGTCTGCCTTTTGACTCTAGTTCCTTATTGCTTCTTTCTCTCTAATCTATAAAAGAACCTAGTATCCAGATAACGTTAAGATGGTTATTTTGAGGCTCTAGCCCACCATCTTTTCAGGCAGCTGCTTTCCGAGTAAAGTCGCTTCCTCACCTCAACACCTCATGCCTCGTATTCACTGGCCTGTTTGCAGTGAG
>NW_011494715.1:9694156-9694572 GCF_000754665.1 Bison bison bison | reverse complement strand
CCTGGAGAAATAAGTGTTCTGGTTGACTGACCACTGTCACAAGGAGAGGGTCATAAATTCTCAGCAGGCCCCCCTGGCCAGAAGATGATGTAACACCCCTAAGACCTCTGTATACATTTGTATGAAGCACCTGACTTTAATAAAAGTCAGGACTGCTGTCCCCACGTGACTTTTGTATAACATCTCAGTGTATAAAAACAGACTCTGGAAAATAAAGAATTGGGATCAGTTCCTCGAAAGACTGGTCTCCCCATGTCGCTCTCTCTCTCTCACTCTGGCTGAGTCTCCATCTGGAGCGTGGAACTCGCCATGCTTACTAATTATGCCCTGGGCTTTCTAAGATCCGACCAGGGAGCCTCAGTGTCTCCTCTCCTTTGGGAAATGGAAGACGCCTGTGGCCTACGTAAGTGGTGCAA
>NW_011494715.1:9664298-9694056 GCF_000754665.1 Bison bison bison | reverse complement strand
TCCAAAAAAAAAAAAAAATCATGAACCCAAGGGAAAAGGAAAAAATAGACTAAATGTTGATTGCTTGGAGAAAGAAAAGATAACAACCCCTGACTTACAGGTAACTGGAAAGCAATTTTCAAAACCCAGTCCCATTTTCACGAAGGATAACAAAGTGCCAAAATAATTTCAAATAAAGTATATTTAGGAATCACAGGAAGCAGTGTTATCAGGCTAGGAACTTCAAAAATATCACCTGCCAAAAGCAGGGAATCATCCTGTACTTCCCGACATTACTATGCCATTTACATGCTGGACTTTCAATTCAAAAATGAGAGGAAAAAAGGTAATTTTATGAACTGATGAATACTAACAATCAAAAGCTCCCAACAAGGCTCTGCTGGAATCTCAGGCATTTTTAAGAAAAGCAAAATTATGATGAAAATCTAAATGGCACTGGCAGTTAGAGATAAGCAATGTAATTGTTAAGTTGCAAGGTGAAGAAATGGTTTTGTTGGTCTCTTAGAAAGGAGACACAAAGGTTTGGAGCAATATTACCGAAGAGTAGGATCTGTTGCAAAACAAAACCCAGCAAAGCCCCCTTTATCTTTCTTTTAGTCAGTATGCTTGGCTTTCTTTGTCTCTTAGGTATGTTAATTTACAAAGCATCCTCCTTAAAAACTAGGCATCACCATGGAGATGATGCATGGAGACCGTTTTTATCAGAGTCACCGAGACTTTCTGTTCTGTCAGTTTGGTGTTCTGATGCTTGCTGGCAGGCACTTGTGTGTGTGTTCAAGTCTAGTCTTTTTAGAAAGAGAGTGACATCCTCCAATTGTATTCCTGTTGACACTTCATCCAGGCTCTACACGTCCACATGTAGCCTTCACCAGACTTGTTTTTATAGAATTAGGGAGCTTGTCAAGGTAGATTAAAATAACAGTGTCTCCACAGGGCATGATCAAGTACATCAACAGAGTGCAAATTTGGGATCTATAGAACTTAGGTAGATGGTACAAATTAGCATTGTGAGTCTGGTGGGGACCATGAAGACATGCAGCTCTATGTTCTTCAGACAGAAGGCAGTGCCTACTCCATGGAGCAGTCTGTTGCCTTGCTGAAATTTGTCTCCCAGAATCCTGAGAACTGATACTTTAGAATAAGTAAAAACAATCAGAATATACATATATATATGGGCTTCCCCAGTAGCTCCTCGGTAAAGAATTCGCCTGCAAGTCAGGAGACATGGCTTCCCTCCCTGGGTCAGAAAGATCCCCTGGAGTAGGAAACGACAACCCACTCCAGCATTCTTGCCTGGAGAATCCCATGGACAGAGGAGCCTGGAGAGCTACAGTCCATGGGGTTGCACAGAGTTGGACATGACTGAAGTGCCTTAGCATGCATGCGTGTGTGTGTGTGTATGTATACATACATGTGGGGCTTCCCAGGCAGCACTAGTGATATAGGACCCACTTACCAACGCAGGAGACACAGGAGACAAGGGTTTGATCCCTGGACTGGGAAGATCCCCTGGAGAAGGAACGGAAACCCACTCCAGTGTTCTTGCCTAGAGAATCCCATGGACAGAGGAGCCTGGCGGGCCACAGTCTTTGGCGTCGCAGAGTCTGATGTGACTGAAGTAATTTAGCATGCATGCATACATATATGTTGTTGCTGCTGCCTTTAATCACTAAGAAATGTCTGACTCTTTGTGACCCCGTGGACTGTAGCCCACTACGCTCCTCTATCCACGGGATGTCCCTACCTAGAATGCTGGAGTAGGTTGCCATTTCCTTCTCCAGGGGATCTTCCTAACCCAGGGATCGAACCCAAGTCTCTTGACGCTCCTGACTTGCAGGTGGATTCTTTACTGCTCAACCACCAAGGAAGCCCATTTGTTTATTTGTGTGGGATCTCCTCTCATGTTTGCAAGTGAATGGAAATGATATGTTATTGTTGTTGACAGGAGATATGGGTTCAATCCCTGGGTCAGGAAGATCCCCCTGAAGGAAAGGGCAACCCACTCCAGTATTCTTGCCTGGGAAATCCCATGGACAGAGGAGCCTGGGAGGCTACAGTTTATGGGGTCACGAAGAATTGGACATGACTTAAAATCAAACAGCAACAAGTTAATGTGGGATCTTGCTTCATGTTTGCAAGGAGATGGAAATGATGTACCTGACCTAAAAACAAGACTGACTTTGCGTGGCAGACACGGAAAGATCACATCCTTACTAAACGAGAAGCCCAGTGTTCCTCTGCAGACAGAGCTCCCAGGGGACCCTCCTCTTTCTGAGATGCTATTTGATTCCGCTTCTGAGGTTTCCCGTGGCAAGGGACCCAAAGTTTACATCTTGAACACCTTTTTCTTCCTCTAGTCCTTCGCCTCAGTCTCCCTGTTGTTCTATGGTTGATTAAATCATTTTTGTCAAGATAACTGGACTTGGTAAAGTGTGATGAACAACTTTAGGTTAAAGGGACACATTTACTTTCCCACATTAAGCAGTCAGATCAATTTTCCGAAGCGGCAGTCTGCCAATAAAATACTTTGTCTCTTCACTGCTGCTGCTGCTGCTAAGTCACTTCAGTCGTGTCTGACTCTGTGCGATCCCAGAGACGGCAGCCCACCAGGCCCCACCGTCCCTGGGATTCTCCAGGCAAGAACACTGGAGTGGGTTGCCATTTCCTTCTCCAATGCATGAAAGTGAAAAGTGAAAGTGAAGTAGCTTCAGTTGTGTCTGACTCTTCTCCACCCCATGGACTGCAGCCCACCAGGCTCCTCTGCCCATGGGATTTTCCAGGCAAGAGTACTGGAGTGGGGTGCCATTGCCTTCTCCGCCTCTCTAAACTAAATGCACGTAATTACTCACACTCGCTCAGCAATAGAAGGTTTAACCCTTCATCCTACTGAAATTCTCAGAATGAGAAGGGAGGGTTAGAAGGGAGGTGTGGAAAGTTCTGAAGAAGGCGGCCTTCTCCAGAAGCTTGTCTGAGAGCCTGGCCTGCCTCCTCCACTCTCCTCTGTCCTCCTCACGCCTCAGGCCTTTTGCATCAGAGGCACCAGAGGGAAGTGGGAGCTCTGACCCAGAAGAGAGGTGAGCAGAACACAGACGCAGGAGTCTTGGTTTTGCAGTGCCCAGGCCCTCTGGCCCAGCCACACTGCCTTCAGTGTTGGCTGGAGATGCTAGCGTCTCCATATTTGTATAAAACATGTGGAATGCAGCTTGCTGCCTGGGAAGGACCCACTCTGAAGAAACAGACACCAGGCAGTCATCAGGACACTTGCCTTCACTCTATATTTACTAAGAGGCTGTGTGTCAACGGAGAGAGGACACATGATCCCAGATCTATGCGGACGCTGTGAAATACCCAGATATTTCAGATCTGGAAGGCACATGGGAGACGCTGTAGTCTCTCATTTTAGAGACAAGAAGATTAAAGTCCAAGAGACCAAGGGTCACACTGCAAGCCAATAACTGAACTTGCACTGGAATCCAGATACTCAAAATTCCCAAGTTGTAAAACCTATATCTAATGGGAAGAAAAGGGCAGTAACAATAGAAAGAGCCGCCTCACGCTCACGGAGATGTGCCCGCGTGCTCTGCGTGGGCACCGCTCTAGACGCGCGTCCCGTGTCTCTGCTAGCCTTCACAAGCTTCTACTGCTACCCCGGTAAGGAAAACTGAGCTTCGGTGGGTCAGCCGACCTGCCGGGCCTCCAGCCTGCCCCTCACGACTCCTGAGGTGAGCGTCTTCACTAACGAGCAGGGCATTTTCTGGCCTGGGTCCACTCTTTAGATACAAAGAACGTAAAAGATTGATGGTGGCTCAAATACCCTTTTGTTGCTACTGTTTAGCCGCTAAGTCGTGTCTGACTCTTTTGTGACCCCGTGGATTGTAGCCCACCAGGCTACCCTGTCCATGGGATTTCCCAGGCAAGAACACTGGAGTGGGTTGCCATTTCCTGCTCCAGGGGATCTTCCTGGCCCAGCGATTGAACTCGTGTCTCCTGCACTGGCAGGAGGATTCTTTACCACTGAGCCACAGGGAAACTCTCAAAAGCCTTTAAACCTGCCCAGTTGAAAATAAGTTGATATATTAAAATGCTATTACTTAGAATTTTACAGCAATGGTTGACAAATCTAGTTAAGTACTTAAATACTTTTAAAAAATTATTCAACTTCTCATTTTTCTTCCTAGAGGAAATCAAGTAATTTTTTTAATTTCCCCACCCCTGAGTAATTTTAAAGGTCATATTTGTATAAAAAAAGTGAAATTAAAAGCTTTTCAATATTGATGCAGTCTAATTTTCAACAAAATGGCATGAATCCTTCTCTTAAGCATATGGGAAGTCACACCATCTCCAACAGGACAATGTGGCAGAGAACAGATGACATATTACAAAGGGTGTGCTTGTCCGCACTCTCCTCATGCCACAGGAAATCTTTTATTTCTCCAATTACCACCCAAGACCATGTCACTGGACACTTCTCTTCCTACCAAGAATCTTCTCCTTTTACATTTTTCTCTCCCCTAAGCTTTCAACTTTGCAAATTCCTATGTCCCCTATCCACTGCAGAGTCAAACTCCCATCACTGCAATGAATAGAGTTGTCATCTACAAGTGACAGAACACCCAAGCCAAATTAGTGTAAAACGGAATAGACTGCTCCACACGATCAGCAGCTCCAGGACAGAGCGGATTTCAAACAGAACTGAGCGCAAGGTTTCCCAGTGACTAGGACAAGACGTCTCTCTCCAGGGCCTGGTTCTGTATCCCTGTGCTGGTTCCACATTTAGACTCCATGCGGTAGGCAGCAGGGTCAGTCCGTGTACTCTTCAAGTACAGTGGGAAAGAAAGGGTGCCTTTTCTAAAAGACCTGTAAGAACCCTGAAGTTCCTGTAACTGCACTGACCGTGGCCAACTCAAAACGCCAGGCTAGCCATGATTCAAGCGGGGGTCAGAGCTTCAGTCCTGGAGAGGCAACAGAAAGAGCACAGAAATGAACAGTTTAGGGAAACCCCAAATAAAAATCAGGGATACTGTCAGAAGAATGAGAGATGGTTCTATGGGAGCAAACAGCAATAAATACCGCATGCTTTTTTGTATACATTTCTCCCATATTAGAGGAAAAAAGCTCATTTTCTTAGAGAGCATGTCCACTGAGGTACTTTTCTCCCAAGAAAAAGGAATTATCATTATAGTACGCGGATTCTTGTTTTACTTTTACCCTAACCTTCAACTCAATCTTCAGCTAGCTCTTAAAAAATAATTTCTTTCCTCCTGTTATATTGAGAAACCTTCTAAAGTAATATAGATGGATTTATTTCTATGATCCTTTAATGTCCGAGTACCTGGACAAACTGAATGAAATCAGGCCAAGTGTTGCCTAATGGAGCATATGTTTTAATGGGTTGGTAAAAATGATTTGCAATTTAAGCACAGCTCCTTTGCAGAGATAGAAGAGGTTGTAATAGGCCACTGCTGTTATTGAAGGGTGCCCATAAATTAATATTCAATCTTGTTTGAGAATTAAGTCCTTGCTTTATGCTTTAAAAAATGCTTTATGCTTTATGTTTAAAAATTCTGATATTTATCAGAAAAATAGATGACTGTGTTTATTACAGGTTGAATTTGGAAGGTTTAATAAGCTATAAATAGTGATTAGGAATTTAGAGCTCACATATTGACAGGCTTTACTTATATTTTCCTTTATGACTGAGGTAAGACTATTTGGGGTGCAATATATAAGAAATGCATTTAATTAAATGATCAAATGATTATAAAATGCATTGCACAGTTCTTAACTGGTAACAAGCTTTGGACCAATTCTTGCTGCTATTAATAAAATAGTGACAGTGGTTTTGGTGATGATGATGACGCTGTAGCTTGGAGACACGAGTCTTATTTAGAATCATTAAAGAATAATGATAAATAATAATAAGGAGATCCAACCAGTCCATTCTGAAGACCAGCCCTGGGATTTCTTTGGAAGGAATGATGCTAAAGCTGAAACTCCAGTACTTTGGCCACCTCATGTGAAGAGTTGACTCATTGGAAAAGACTCTGATGCTGGGAGGGATTGGGGGCAGGAGGAGAAGGGGACGACAGAGGCTGAGATGGCTGGATGGCATCACCAACTTGATGGACGTGAGTCTGAGTGAATTCCGGGAGTTTGTGATGGACAGGGAGGCCTGGTGTGCTGCGATTCATGGGGTCACAAAGAGTCAGACACGACTGAGCGTCTGATCTGATCTGATCTGATAATAATAATATTAGACATCAGGTAAGAGCCCCAATGGGGAAATGACAAGAGCAGGGCTCCATGGCGTTTCTGTCTGGCATGTAGTTTACAGACATAAGTGTATGCACGTGAATGTGTACATACACAGTACAACAAAATGTGTGCGCACACACACACACGCACACAACTGCTGTTCAAATTACCAATGTGTGTGTGCTCAGTCGCTAAGTCGTGTCCAACTCTTTGTGGCTCCATGGACTGTAGCCCCCCAGGCTTCTCCGTCCATGGGGTCTCCCAGGCGAGAATACTGGAGTCAGGTGCCATTTCCTCCTCCAGGGGGTCTCCCCTACCCAGGGATCGAACCCACGTCTCCTGCATTGGCGGGCAGGGTCTTTATCTCTGAGCCACCTGAGACCTAAGCCCAAAACACAAAACAATGATTTCCAATTCTGTCCTTTCTTGGCAAAACACAAGACTAAACAGTAACTATGAAATAGTTACATTTTCACAGCGGTTCTCTTAACAGAATCAGAAACCACAGCGATACAACTGATGAGAGGGAGCCCCGAGATGATGAGAGGGAGCCCCAATTTCACGAGGACTCTAACCTTTCAGAGCACAGATGCAGTGCTGTGCTCCAACAGGGCTCCTTGCTACCAAAGAGCCCTTTTTTACTCTGGCATTTCATATGTTCCCAAGGGTGGCAGAATATTATTGCCAACCTTTATCTCATGATTTCCTATCATATTCCAGCAGATGTAAAGTCCTTTAAATAACTGTAAAACATATACAATAAAAACGATTTTAATATATTTTTCCAAAGAAGAGTCCTTTTCCCTGCACACGGGTGTCTTACAGGCTGAGGAACACAGCGCTTTGCACCTTCTGGCCTTAGTTTTGCCGTCTGTGAAGTGGAGCGAGACTGACGCCTTGTGCAGAGCGGTGGTGAGGCATGCACAGTGCTCCTGGTGGGGGCGGGATGGACGCGCCGTGACACTGGAGTCTGTTCGGGTCTTCAGATCCCCGAGTTTACCATTTGTGAATCTGCCCCTCCTGTTTAACTCAACGGCCCTTCCCTTCTCAGCACTCTAAAAGCTGTATTTCAACCAGCAGCAGAACGACTTAGGGGGATGACTCCTGCCTCCTCGTTCTTCTAGCAGGCTCCTGCTCCGCATTGCGAATGGGGCATCCAGAGGGTTATTTTTCCTGGATCGCACTCCGTGTGCTGCACGCATGGGTGTCGGCTGACCCAGCACATCCTCAGCTGGAGCAGTGTCTATGAATACAAACCATAAACCTGAATCACTAGGGCAATGAATCGTGGGTGCCCACCTCCATCAATCTCCTCTACAAGCATATTGCACAGGAGGATTTTTCACTGGTAACGACTTTCTGTTGGAATTTCAAAACATTCATGCAGTTTCTCTTGGGCAAGAATCTTATTCAAGCAAGGACTATTTTCTTTCCTTTTTTCTCTATTTGCCCTTCTTTCTTTGTAAAGCCTGGAACAAAAGCTCCTGTATCTAGACTCCATTTTATTTTGTTGCACAGGGATCAGAAGTATGATCATTTTTATAGAGATTCTATCCATAGAAGTTACTATTTGTTTTCGAACCCAGGTCAACGGGAAGAAAAAAGAGAGAAAATGGAGGGATAAAAGAGGAAAGAAGGGTAGGGAGAAGAGACAGAGAAAGAGCGAATGCCACAGGTGGAACTGAGGCTGTGAATTTAGACAGAACTTGTTTTAAATTTTGGATCTACAACTTTACTTGTATGCAAATCCAGTGAATAAGTTCTAAAAGCCTCAGCTTCCTCATCTGCACAATGGATATATTATTATTAATCCACTCCAAGATGCTGTTAAAGAGATTAAATAATGTAATACATAGAGAACACCAAGCTGCCTGCTTCAGCGAGTACATAGTCACTCCGATTCAGCTCCTACTAACAACTGCTATTATATTCATAGAACAGCCACTGGTTGATGGCCTGCTCATGGCTAATTCAAATAGTATTTCGTCTCTACCAAACAGCTAAAGCTCAGAACAGAATAGTTCATTATATTAAACCATGGATTCTAGAAATGGAGACTTAAAATAGACACTGAACATCAGGACTTACACAATTAAAAGTCTACTTGGAATCTATTTTATGATCAAAGGGATCTTTCTAGACCTTTCCTGGGGCTGTGCTGTACTAAGTCACTTCAGCTGTGTCCGACTCTTCGCAGCCCCATGGGCTGTCGCAGCAGGAATGCTGGAGTGGGCTGCCATGTCCCCCTCCAGGGGATCTTCCTGACCCAGGGACTGAGCTCCTATCTCTTACTCTCTGCACTGGCCGCCTGGGAAGCCTTCCTGGGATGTGAAAAACGACAAAAAGAGCTCAGTGCCTTCAGACCAACGTACTGCTCACAGAGAAAGGTGGAGGAGCGCGACTCATTCACTTGCCTCTCAGCACCCTCTGAGACAATGAGTGGGTTCATATGAAAAGGAAGCTGCAAGAACAGAGGAGAGCGTGGAATGAGTTTGATTCCATTATAAAGCTGGTGTAACACTGGAAAAAATCAAATGCACACAGGTGGTCTGCAGTAAGCATGAAATCTACGTGGACACACAGAAAGAAGATATTGGTACCAACTGCTGAGGCAGACGAAAACAAAGATGTACTTATTAGTTACAATCTTATATACTTCAGAAAATTAAATTCACGTCCATGGATGTTGTCTTGATGATTATGAAATGAGGATGAAATGACTGCAATGAAGATATTTCAAGAGAACATTCTGAAATTTCATACTGTCACTGAAACGCTTAAAGATAAAAATTCTGTGATGAAAGAGACAAGGACTCTATTTGAAATTTAGAAGTGTTATCAATATTTTATATCACAGTATTTTATAGAAATAATAACTTTTTGTGTTATTTCCTGAGCATATTTCCAAAATTATCATCAGTGAATGACATTTGAAGGCAAATGTTATCTCTTATTTCATATAAGCTGATAAAATGTTTTTAAAATCATCAAATAAATAAAACAATTCCTGTATAACTTGCTATCTGACTTTTTCTAGCATGTATGATCACTATTATATTTAATGTCTAAGTCACAATACTTGTGAGGCCTTGGAATTTATCTTTTTAAGGACTCAGTTTCCTCATCTCTAAAGTAGGGATAACAACAGTGATTACTTCCTGGGATATTGTGGGGATTAAATAAAGCATGTAAAACCCTAATCCTGACTCACGGCAGCAAGAATTTAACAGATTTAATACAGGTGGTGGCTGATACGAAACTTTCTGATTTGGACCAGGGGTATATCACTGATGTTGGCTCTTTAGTGGAGTAGCAAAAAACGGAAACATAATAATCCTGTGTCGTAAAGCCACACTCTTCACTGTGGTCTTATTTCAGTTATATTTGCAATGGTATAAAATTATAAATACATAAAAGGTTAGTTAGGTCCATGAAATATTAAAAATACAAGTATTATAACCTTAGATTAAAAAATATTTTCCTAGGAATGGAAATTCACTCACCTTTGTTTAAAAAGACTTGCACAAGGATTTATACTGGGCTATGTTTTACAGTCACAAAATCCCAGCAGTAATTTAAATATCCTCCAGTAGAAGAATGACAAGTCACAGAACATCTATGAATCCTCTTTACACACTAAGAAGAATGAGGTAAATAAATGAAAGAATGTGAAGTGGTATTTAACTTCCTTGGGCATGAAAACGTGCTTAAATGACAACCTAGTGGTCTGTGCCCACGTGTGTTAGGAAGGATGACACACACATGCACGCCTTTACGGACGGAATCAGAAAAGGCAGAAAACGGCCACAGCGGTGCTGGCCGTTGAGAGCAGCACTGAGGAACTGAGAAACTAAAATGTAAAAAAGAAAGAAGAATTCTTTCTATATGCTTTTTCGTGCTATTTAAAAGTTTTAATGTTCATTTAATCACCTTACAAAAAAGATATGATATTAAGCTGTAAAAGGGGCTTCCCAGGTATCACAGTGGTACAGAATGCGCCTGCCAACACAGGAGATGCAAGAGACAAGGGTTCAATCCCTGGGTCGGGAAGATCCCCTGGAGAAGGAAGTGGCAACCCACTCCAGTATTCTTGCCTGGGGAATCCCATGGACAGAGGAGCCTGGTGGGACACAGACCATGGGGTTGCAAAGAGTTGGATGTGACTAAGCACACACACATTAAACTGTAAAATAAGCCGCTAAGATTGCTTTTTCCAGTGGTCATTTATTTTCTGCCTTCCCAGATAGTGCTAGTGATAAAGAACCCGCCTGCCCGTGCAGGAGACTTAAGAGACGTGGGTTCAAATCCCTGGACTGGGAAGATTCCCTGGAGGAGGGCACGGCAACCCAGTCCGGTATTCTTGCCTGGAGAATCCTGTGGACAGAGGAGTCTGGTGGGCTCAGTCCATGGGGTCACAAACAGTGGAACACAACTGAATGATTTCTACTTTTTTAATTTATTTTCATTTAGATTTGATTGATTCCAGGACAGTATTGAGATCCTCTATCAATGTATACGTAGCACACTATAGAATCAACAGTCGTTTGCTCCCCAATACAATAGGGTCCGTGCCGTAGACACAGTCTTCTAATCATTTTAACCTGGCTGCCCAGACACTACAAGTCAGGAGAAAGTACCTAAATGATATCTGCCCAACCGTTTTCGTTCCAAAGAGGAACTGAAGAATGAGATGTTATATGTGGGGATTCACTAGCTTATTGACTTTCTGAGACAAATTTTAATGTTGGGTGGTATGGTTTCTTTGGAAGGGAAAGATTGCAAACCCTTTTCTTTAAATGTAAATAATAATCAATGGCTGGAAAGAACCATAGTGGTTAACAGAACAAACAGCCCTCAATTACTCTAAGACCAAATGAAAATGTAATCTATAAGTATTACTTTAAGGTATTTTAGATTCAGTTAGGTAAAACAAACAAACAAAATCTCAGAACTTCGTTTGATTCTCGATTAGAATCATGAACCTTTATACCAGTAATAGTGAGAATCCGACCCCTTGAAGATACACACAATGTAGTGTAACGCTGGGTTATATATATGTTACCTGGAGTGGGCAACTGGTTATTTTATGTTGCTCTTTTTGAAGAAATAAATCTCCTTAACTCATTTCAAAGTGGCATAACCCAGAACTCAATTCCTGGCATCAATAAACTTCAGAGTGCTGAATTTAAAGGGCAGTCCATCCCATATCTTATTCTCCTTCCTGTCTGTATTGGAAACTTGTTACCACTGATAGCATCCTGACCCTCTGTTAGGTTGTATTAACTAGTTTGCCTGGTACAACAGTCTTATTTTTTTCCTAAATATTCTGTTTAGAGGAATGTCTTCTAGTCTCACTCTCCATCATGGTGTTGTTTTAGTTGCTAAGTCCATGCAGCCCCATGGACTCTACCTGCCAGATTCCTCTGTCCATGGATTTCCCAGGCAAGAACACTGGAGTGGTTGCCTTTTCCTCCTCCAGAGGATCTTCCTGACCAGGGATCACACCCGCACCTTCTGCACTGCAAGCGGACTCTTAACCGCTGAGCCACCCGGAAGCCCCTCACCCCCCTCGCTTTCCAGGAAGAACCTCAGCTACGCTCATGGTTAGGACCGTGTTTTATCACCACTGGCTTCCCAAGGTTGTACCATCTAACCAGACCACTCCTCTGAGCACTGGCATTTCCTGTCTAACTAACTGCAGGCCAGTTTTCTTCCAAAGTCCTACAGGCCTCTGAAATCCACTGTACACAAAATTCTATTTCATCACTGTATTCATTGCACATCCTTTATGCCAATGACATCCTTTATAATAGTTGGGCTTCCCTTGTGGCTCAGCTGGTAAAGAATCTGCCTGCAATGCGGGAGACTTGGGTGTGATCCCTGGTTGGGAAGATCCCCTGGAGAAGGGAAAGGCTACCCACTCCAGTATTCTGGCCTGGAGAATTCTATGGACTGTAGAGTCCCCAGGGTTGCAAAGAGTCAGAGACAGGAGTGTCTTTCACTTTCACAGCTAGCCAGTTGCGTAAGTAAAAAGCTGTGGACCTCATCCTGCACTGCAGCTTTCTCACGATCAGCATCACCTGTGCAGTGTGATGAACACAGATTCCCAGGCTCATCCCCTGAAATTCTGATTCAGGAAACCCGGGGTTGGGCTGAGACTCTGTGAATTAAATACTCACATCAGTAATTCTTACACTGTGCTCTTCTCTCTCCCCAGTAATAAAGTCCTATGTATTCTGACTGATGAACAGTTCCTGCACCTGTTCGCTCCCCTCCCTGTGAAATGACGTGAGACAAGGCTCCACCCGCTGTGCTCTGGCGCGTCAGTCACAGCTAACTCATCTCCTGCCACTGCTCCCCAAGCCACCCCTCACTGCTTCCCTTCCTCGCCACCTCATGTTCATCTGACTAACTTCCACTTGCCAGTTAGATATCAGCTCAGATATTAATTCTTCTAAAAAGTCCATACTGATATCCGTGTTCTGGAATAAATACATAAGTGTTTCCAGAGGAAAACTAATGAGATTTATCTTTTGCATACTGCTGACGTCTGTCATTGGGGCTTCCCTGGTGGCCCAGTGGTAAAGAATCCACCTGCCAATGCAGGAGACAAAGGTTCGATCTCTGGGGCAGGAAGATGCCTTGGGGGAGGGCATGGCAACCCACCCCTGTATTCTTGCCTGGAGAATCCCATGGACAGAGGAGGTTGGCGGGCTACAGTCCACGGGGTCTCAATGAGTCAGACAGGACTGAGCAACCTAGCCTGCACATACACATGATGTTCTTCTTCAGACGTGAAACCCTGTGAAGGGGACCCACAGCATCCATGACACATGATGTTCTTCTTCAGACGCGAAACCCTATGAGGGGGACCCACAGCATCCATGACACATGATGTTCTTCTTCAGACGCGAAACCCTATGAGGGGGACCCACAGCATCCAGGACACCCAGTCCAGAGGAGTGCCACATGTATTAACTGAATAGACAAGTTTACGAACCAGGATGATAAGTATGCAAAGCTATGGTGGAAGGAGTCAGTTGGAAGGTGACTATGATGGAAGGTGATGGATGCCTACAAGCTAGAGCTCAAATTTTAAAGACAAATCAGTAAAAAAAAATGGAGGAGTTTGGATTGGATACACAGAAGTGAGAAATTCCCTAGGGCTGATGTATACGGACTACTACTTTAAAAAGACAAAACATTAACCTCCAAATGGTATAAAATCAGTTTTAAACTTGTGTGCAAAGACCCTTTGATAACCTCCTGGAAGGACATCTCTCACAGACTCATAAATTTGTTTAAATTACGATAATAGCAATTAAAATAAAATTAATCAAACACACCATGGAAATTTTCCTTAAACATATTTAGATTCTTAAAATCACCATTAAACAGATGAAACCATAACGGAAGTGCACTTTCGGCATAATTGTCATTAACTTGCTAATCATCTGTATTCATTTAAACCCTAAGTGTGTAACTATTCACATGTAGCACAGTCATTCTGCCTCAGATTAGAGAAGGCCTCGGTAAAACAGGATGAAGAAGTAGGTAAACTCAAGAAATGTAAGGGCTTCCCTGGTGGCTCAGTGATAAAGAATCCACCTGCCAATGCAGGAAACACATGTTCCATCCCTGATCCAGGAAGACCCCACACCCTGAGGAGACGCTAAGCCCATGCGTCACAACTCCTGAGCTTGCGCTCTAGAATCCGGGGGTTGCAACTACTGGGCACACCTGTGGCAGCTACTGAAGCCTGAGAGCCCGAGAGCCTGTGCTCTGCAACAAGAGGGGCCACCACAGGAGGGGCCACCACAGGAGGGGCCACCACAACTCAGTCATCACGCCTGAAGGGGAGCCCCCCATCCCCGCTCACCACAACTAAAGAAAAGCCCGAGTAGCAACCAAGACCCAGCACGGCTAAACATTAGTTCACTTTTTTAAGAAAGAAATGTAATGTTATGAATGTGGGGGTCAGTTCAGTTCAGTCGCTCAGTCGTGTCCGACTCTTTGCGACCCCATGAATCACAGCACGCCAGGCCTCCCTGTCCATCACCAGTTCCTGGAGTTCACCCAGACTCACGTCCATCGAGTCGGTGATGCCATCCAGCCATCTCAGCCTCTGTCGTCCCCTTCTCCTCCTTCCCCCAATCCCTCCCAGCATCAGAGTCTTTTCCAATGAGTCGACTCTTCGCATGAGGTGGCCAAAGTACTGGAGTTTCAGCTTTAGCATCATTCCTTCCAAAGAAATCCCAGGACTGATCTCCTTCAGAATGGACTGGTTGGATCTCCTTGCAGTCCAAGGGACTCTCAAGAGTCTTCTCCAACACCACAGTGCAAAAGCATTAATTCTTCGGCACTCAGCTTTCTTCACAGTCCAAATCTCACATCCATACATGACCACTGGAAAAACCATAGCCTTCACTAGATGGACGTTTGTTGGCAAAATAATGTCTCTGCTTTTCAATATGCTATCTAGGTTGGTCATAACCTTCCTTCCAAGGAGTAAGCGTCTTTTAATTTCATGGCTACAATCACCATCTGTGGTGATTTTGGAGCCCCAAAAAATAAAGTCTGACACTATTTCCACTGTTTCCCCCTCTATTTCCCATGAAGTGATGGGACAAGATGCCATGATCTTCGTTTTCTGAATGTTGAGCTTTAAGCCAACTTTTTCACTCTCCTCTTTCACTTTCATCAAGAGGCTTTTGAGTTCCTCTTCACTTTCTGCCATAAAGGTGGTGTCATCTGCATATCTGAGGTTATTGATTTCTCCAGGCACTCTTGATTCCAGCTTGTGCTTCTTGCAGCCCAGCGTTTCTCATGATGTACTCTGCATAGAACTTAAATAAGCAGGGTGTATGCAGCCTTGACGTACTCCTTTTCCTATTTGGAACCAGTCTGTTGTTCCATGTCCAGTTGTAACTGTTGCTTCCTGACCTGTGTACAGGTTTCTCAAGAGGCAGGTCAGGTGGTCTGGTATTTCCATCTCTTTCAGAATTTTCCACAGTTTATTGTGGAATGTGGGGATAATAAAAACTAAATTAGAAAACACTCCTCCAGCTTAAAATGGTAGCTTTGAAGTGCTTAGTGCTTCATTCTGTTACCTTCCCTAGGTGTCAGCCACTTAGTTAAAAGTATGAAGAGAGGCAACGTTGTAAGAATTACTGATATGCACGTACCCTGGACACTGTTTTTGTTTTGAAAAAGAGGGTGAAAGGACCTAAACATCTCTGCATCAGTCAGAACCACTTTCACAGGATGCTAGTGGCCACTCTATTACAGGAAATCTCCAAGAAAAGGCTTAAAAGCAGTTTGACTTCTTCACTTTTCTCCCCATCCCGTCACATAAATACATGCCTGCAGCCCTATGTCTAAATATTTACAGTTATAAATACTGTATATACTTTATATACTTTATATAAAATACTTTATATAAATATAAAGCCAAAGAATGGATGCTTTTGAACTGTGGTGTTTGAGAAGACTCTTGAGAGTCCCTTGGGCAGCAAGGAGATCAATCCAGTCAATCCTAAAGGAAATCAGTACTGAGTGTTCACTGGAATATTTACATACAAAGCTCCCATACTTTGGCCACCTGATGCGAGGGGCCGACTCATTGGAAAAGACCCTGATGCTGGGAAAGATTGAAGGTAGGAGAAGGGGACGACAGAGGATGAGACGGTTGGATGGCATCACTGATGCAATGGACACGAGCTTGCGCAAACGCTGGGTGATAGTGAACGACAGGAAAGCCTGGCCTGCTTGTAGTCCATGGGGTCGCAAAGAGTCGGACGTGACTGAGCGAGTGAACAAAGCACTGTATTAAGTACTGTATTGAGTAGCATATAATCTGTCTTCATATTCGGGCAAGTATATTGCCACATTTACAATTTTTTGAATTATATAAGTTTAAAGCACTTATTGACTGAGAATTTGCCAAAGTGTCAAATTTAACTATTATTATAGATGTCTGTGTGCTCTATTCGGACAAGAAACAAAATCCATAATTCATGAAATGCTTTATACTTATAACATGGAATATATTTTCAGTAAATATATTTCAGTAAAATCACAAATGAATATGTCATAATCAGTTCAGTTCAGATCAGTCGCTCAGTCGTGTCCTACTCTTTGTGACCCCCATGAATCGCAGCACGCCAGGCCTCCCTGTCCATCATCAACTCCCGGAGTTCACTCAGACTCACGTCCATCGAGTCAGTGATGCCATCCAGCCATCTCATGCTCTGTCTTCCCTTTCTCCTCCAGCCCTCTATCTTTTCCAGCATCAGGGTCTTTTCAAATGAGTCAGCTCTTCGCATGAGGTGGCCAAAGTATTGGAGTTTCAGCTTCAACATCAGTCTTTCCAATGAACACCCAGGACTGATCTCCTTTAGGATGGACTGGTCGGATCTCCTTGCAGTCCAAGGGACCCTCAAGACCCTCTTCTCCAACACCACAGTTATAATCAAGATTTCCACAAAATTTGTGTTCTATGGACGTCAGTGGACTAAACGATTTTAAAAAATAAAGTGCAGCTATGAAGTAGATTGTGTAAATCACACAAATTGTTTTTTTAAGTTTTTTGTTTTAAATGGTTAAAGTGATCTCAAAATTCAAAGATGCAATACAAACTGAAACGAATTAATATCAACATTTTAAGCAAATTGTTTACATCAAAGTGAACAAGTGTGACAACTGTGCGGCTGCTCCCGTTTCTGCACTGACATTTTCCTACGTGTGCTAGGAAGCTACTCAGGAAACCAATAAGCAAAATTCATGAAAAGAGATGCTCATTAGGACAAACTGGGGTGAAATTCCTTAATTTCAAGATTAATAACAATAAGAACATTGAAAAAAATAGCAAATTATTAAGAGTGCTTATTTTAGGGTATTGGAATTAAAAGTAATATATAATGTTTGTACTTTCGCATCTTTTCCAAATTTTTCACAAAGTTCACACACTGCGTTTTAATCAGTTTAAAAACTACATGCTATTTTTTGTAAACTTACACCAGCTCATAACTATTAGCCACTTGCACCCAAGTTTTCCCTTAACCATTATGCTATTATATTAGAACTATTTGTTAACAACATTTCACTGTGAAAAGAACACATGAATAGGCATTTAATTGCATAAGGGATTTGTACTGAAACTATTTTAATAAATCAAGCTTGGAACATCTGCAAACATTTGTACCTAAATGTTTGAATTTTGAGATCACTAAACTACATATTTGAAGGAACAGCAACCTAAAAGCCCAAAAGCTCTGAATCAAAATGAAGATGAAATATTTCAACACAAACCTGATGCCAAAGTCTTAGCACAAAATCACTATTGTTTTATACACAATTCTGATTTGTTGAATGAAGTTTCAGTTCTCTTGATGCAAAACAGCAAAGCTTTGTAAATAGAAAAACAAAGGAATTAAGTACTGATACATGAATGAACCTTGCAAACATTATGCAAAGTAGAAGAAGCCAAATTCTAAAAACAATATATTGTATGGTTCCAGCTACATGAATTGTCAGAAAAAGACAGATTCACAGAGACAGAAACACGTCCATGATTTCCAGATATGACGGGGATAGGGTGTAACTACATAAGCATGCAGCTTCTTTGAGGGTGATGAAAATATTCTGGAATCCGAAAGTGGTGATAATTGCACAACTTTGTTAATATGCTAAGAACCACAGAATTGTCCAGTTTAAAATAATAAGTTTTATGATATGTGAATTTAAATGCAATTTTTTAAAAAAAGAAAAGAAATTAATGCCTTGTCAGGAAATTCCACATAGCACGTTCCATTGGAAACCATATGCAATATTGCTGCAATATATATTATGTTAAAAATAAAAGGTCTAGTTGTCAAGAAAGCTTGAGAAATATTAAGTTAAGCAGATTCACTTTCTGGAAGGTTTCGCAGAGCCGCCAGTTGACTAGTGCGCTTCATGGTCTCGTGTTTCCTGACTGTGCTTTCTGTCTTCTGCTTGTGGAAACTCTTAGCGGAACGTGCTCTGTGAACACACTTTGAGAGCTACAGCCTGGAAGGACAGTCTTGGAATTCTCTGACAAAAACAGCTTAAATCTTCCTCTGATCAAAATGCAACTCATTATTTATTCAGGTGCCATATATTGCTAAGAAAGCTGCTATTCACACATAGCTTCATTACTGTAAATTTTTCTCTTAAACCTAACAGTCGCAGTTTTAGAGGCTTCAATACTTCATAGGAAGTATGACAAACTCTACTGGTGTAAAACAACCCAATAAAGTTAAGAGACTAGAAATTTAAGCAAGACTACTCATCAGGAAGTGAGTAAGTTGGACCCTATGGAGAGCATCTTGGCAGTGTCCAACAAAATTACAAACGCACATACTATTTGATGTAGAATAACATCTAGGAACATAGCGTTATACAAAAAATTTACATAACTGGATAGGTCGATACAAAACAGATATAGCAATAGAAAGCTATAGGTATAGACAAGAGACATGAATATTGTTTCAGCTAGCTTCAGACATGAGTTTTACTTCATGGTATTTATTCCCTTGTGTAGTCTCCTTCCTCCTTCTCCTTGAAGTTGGTACCTGGTAAGGACTCAATGGAGCTTCCCTGGCAAGTCAGTTGGTAAAGAATCCACCTGCAATGCAGGAGACCCTGATTCAATTCCTGGGTTGGGAAGATCCCCTAGAGAAGGGATATGCTACCCACTCCAGTATTCTTGGGCTTTCCCTGGTGGCTCAGATAGTAAAGAATTCTCCTGCAATGTGGGAGACCTGGGTTCAATCCCTGGGTTTGGAAGATCCCCTGGAGAAGGGAAAGTCTACCCACTCCAGTATTCTTGCCTGGAAAATCCCATGGACAGAGGAGCCTGGCAGGCTACAGCCTGTGCAGTTGCAGAGTCGGACACGACTGAGCAGCACAGCACAGCACAGCACAAGCACTCAATGGACTTCCCAGGCGGCGCTAGCGGTGGAGAGCCCGCCCGCTAATGCAGGAACTGGAGCTTCAGTCCCTGGGTTGGAAAGATCCCCAAGAGGAAGACACGGCAACCCACTGCAGTACTCTTGCCTAGAGAATCCCATGGACAGGGGAGCCTGGCATGCTACAGTCCACAGGGGGTCGCAAAGAGTCAGACAGGACTGAAGTGACTTAGCACACGTTATCTCCTCCCACATTGCACGGGGTTAATCAACAACACACTGTAGGAATGATGAAGTGTGCCCTCTGAGCTTAGTTCACAGAAGGCACTGTGGGGTTCACTTTACTCTCTCTCTGGGCTCACTCACTTTGGGAAAGCCAGCATCTGTGTCATGAAGACCCCGAAGCAGCCCTAAGCAGAGACCAGTGCAGTCGGGGGCTGAGAGCCCCACCCCCAACAATGCAGACTGGTGGTCGCTGGCCCTGCGGGCGCGGGTTCTCCAGCCTGGGCGAGCCTTCTGCAGAAGCCAGCCCCTGGACAGCAGTCCAGAGACTCTCAGCCGGAACCACACAAACTGATTCATGTAAACTGCTGGTTCATGGATACTTCTGGCTCATGGAAGCTGTTTTAAGTAGCTAAATTTGGATACATAGTTACATAGAAATATATAATTAATATAGTTATCTATTATTTTATTATGTGAAGCATTTTTATAGTAAAAGATTTTTAAAATCTAAATGTAAGCAGTGAACATACAAAACATTATATATATATATATATGTTTGTGTGCATATATATATTAGATGAAATAGACATAAAATTAAGAAATATCATTAGGACTTCCCCAGTGGTTTAGTGTCCATCTGCCAACACAGAGGGCATGGGTTGGATCCTTGGTCTGGGAAGATTCTACATGCTGGGGGGCAACCAAGCCCAAGCACCACAATGACTGAAGCCTCAAGCCTTAGAGCCTGTGCTCAGCAAGAAGAGAAGCCACTCCAATGAGAAGCCCTCACACGGCAACTAGAGAAAGCCCCTGCCCAGCTACAAAGACTCACTACAGTCAAAAACAGAAAAATAAAAAAATAAATATCTTTATATATGGATGTAAAACATTCTAATAAGAAAAGAAATATGCAGAGAAACTTGTGAAAAAAAGAGAAAGTGAACACACATCCACATGTGCTAGTGTGTGTGAGTGTGTGTGTCTATCTCTAGAAGGATACATGCTAATCTACTGATATTTACTGGTTCCTTTCCAAGAAGGCTAGGGGAGGCAGATTTGAAAAGGAGACTTTTCACTGTACTCTACATATTTACTGTATTTTCAACCATGTGAAGGCATTAACTTTTCATTTTCAAGTATTCATTTCTGCTACTGGTATGGCTCCGTGAGAAGCTCAGGTAATTTTCCTCCACAGAAAACAGACACGAAACTGCACAAAGCGATTTTAAAAACAACGGGACGATGATCAAATACAAGCACCAGATTAGAAGTGTTTACTCATGGCCAGCTGAATTTTACCAAGAAGGATGAATTTGTTGACTTCTTGCTTGAAGGTGTGGAAGCCCAGAGTTTTACTAGCCAGAAATGGTGGAGTTGGCTTGGGGCAGGTAACAGAGCAGTTAGAAATTTAAATGTGAGATAATGAGAATGGGAAAGCTATGACAACCCTAGACAGCATGTTAAAAAGCAGACATTACTTTGCTACAAAAGTCCTAGTCAAAGCTATGGTTTTTCCAGTAGTCATGTATGGATGTGAGAGTTGGACCAAAAGGAAGGCTGAGCACCAAAGAACTGACGCTTTTGAACTGTGGTGTTGGAGAAGACTCTTAAGAGTCCTTTGGACCACACAGGGATCAAACCAGTCAATCCTAAAGGAAATCAAGTCTGAATATTCATTGGAAGGGTTGAAGCTGAAGCTCCAATACTTTGGCCACCTGATGTGAAGAGCTGACTCACTGGAAATGACTGTGATGCTGGGGGAAGATGAGGGCAGGAGGAAAAGGGGAGGACAGAGGATGAGATGGTTGGATGTCATCACTAACTCAATGGACATGAGCTTGAGTAAGTTCCAGGAGTTGGTGAAGGACAGGGAGGCCTGGTGAGCTGCAGTCCATGGGGTTGCAAAGAGTTGGATCAATGGAGCAACTGAAAAAACAAACCAATAAATGTCCTCTTTTTTATGAAAATGATTTAATATGGCTTCCTATCATTGACAACTAAAGCTTTTATTGATACAAGGAGTTATTGGAGCAAGAATCCAGATAGAGACAGATAAGCAAAAACCGAATCCATCGATTGGGTCAAGGAAGCCAGTGGCCAGACGGGTTTAAGATCATGGTCATTTTCCAAGGGGTCAGTGGCACGAGCACTTGGAACTGGATAATAGGGGAGATCTGGAGCCTGAGAGCCAGATGGAACCAGCTGGGACTAAGCTCTTACTCATGTGAACATCTGGTGACAACTCACTCCAGGTCGTGGAGTCAGAGCATCCGGATTCCTCTCACCTTAAGGATAAATCTCGAGGGCACAGTCTCCTGTTGCCCCACAGTGAAGCGGGGCGTGGCCCACAGCCTTCTCAGCAAGCAAAGCCTCTTTCCTCTAGAGCAACTTCAGAGGAAATTCCACAGATTTAAACAGAGTATTCTTACAGGAAGGCATTTTCTGGAGAGTCTGAAATTAGAATGTGTTTATACTAAGAGAAGTTAATTTACAAACCATCATAATTTACCTTGATCTACTTGATCTACTAGTACCTGGTCAGAATGATTTAAATCTGAAATAACTCTCTGACTGACATATCTATTTCAGATGCCAGGAAAAACCAATTTAAGAGAACCAACTGTTCAGTCTCCCTGTATAACAAGAAAAGAATGCCCATTCATAACTGAAATGGCAACTGACCATGTTGGGGACCACTTTTTTTTTTCTTTTAAATGACACAATGAACAACTAGTCAGTGTTAGGTCAGCTTTGCTTTTTCCTACTGCCTCCTGTTCATGTCATACGACAAATTCATACTGGGCTGAAATTCAATTAGTTTCTAAAGCAGGACTCATAAGTTAAATGCTACCTGTTACTACTCAATTGGAAATACAATTTACTATTTGAGGGACTTGGGCTTCTTTTAGTTGAGTCCTTATTTAAAAAGCATATTCACGTTACCATGCTTCAAAGAGTAAACTATGTTTTTCTTTTTCAAGAGATTCATATCTTATTCAAGTTCCTGTCAAAATAATTTCCACTCACAATAAATGTGGAGACTTTTTCTATCCCATAAGTGGTTTCTCAAGTCTCTGAAACTAATCAAATTATGAAATTAAAAATAATGATTCGTTTACACTTGTTAATTCATTCAACAAATGTTTATTAAACAAGCAACATGTAT
Source organism: Bison bison bison (assembly GCF_000754665.1). NCBI lineage: Eukaryota > Metazoa > Chordata > Mammalia > Artiodactyla > Bovidae > Bison > Bison bison. Next base: position 9,671,481 of record NW_011494715.1, on the reverse strand, counting down.
TAGGCCCTATGTTACTGCTGAGAAGAGGAATTAGAAAAAGGAAACAAACACTGCCCCTACTGGGATAACTGGGAAGGGTCCACAGGAACCTCCTCAAGGAGGACTATCAGCATATTCTAGAGAATGAGGAAAGAAAACCCACTTTGTGGAGTAAGAAAGGTCTAATGAAATAGCTGTGCCTTTCATACCAGTAAGGAGAGGCATTTTCCCCTTTCAATATTAATTTCACATTATTTTGCATATGCAATAAATGCACTATCAGATTTGAAACTTTGCATGGAGTCTCACTTGCTGACGTTGAAATCTAGTTTGCTGAGTTAGTTCCTCCAATGAACACAAAATATGTACCTACTGCTTGCTAAGGGAGCTACAAGAGAAATGAAAAGCACAGATTCTACTGCTGTGAATGGACCCTTCCCGTTAAAAGACAAAACTGTTCAGTCAGCATGTTCATTAAATAGAACTGTCTTTTCAAATTATCAGCTAAACATTTGATCACTTTTTTTTCTTGTGGAGGCATTCAAGAGTTCATCCTAAGAACTCATCTGAGAGAATACTAGATATTCCTGAAAAATTCATATCAATAGAAAGATGACATGTCAATAATTTCTGGAAATAATAGAAGGATGCTAAAAGTCAACATTCTGCCCAGGTCTGTGAGATGAAGAGCACTTCCTACAAAGGGAGAAGGCCAATTTCCTGGGACTGTTTTGCAAGACATTAAAGATATTTAAAGGAAATTCTACTGGAAGAATCAGTGGGTTTCCTGCCATGTTGCTGCTGACAAATAATATTGTCTCCTTCTGTGCAGCTCCATTTCTGAGACAATACCAAAGCTACAGCATGAAGGGCAAAGGAAGGGGGGATTTCTATAAAATAATCTTTTTCTTATGTCAACCAGAGTACAGCCTTGGCAGCAGACAGATGCCACAATGCAACACCAGTCAACTCAGCTGAACAATATTACATAGAGCATAGGAGGCTTCAAAATGCAAAAGTCCTTCTTTCACTGTATTCACTCCTGAGTCTGACAGCGAGAGCTGTTGCGTCTCAGTTTGGAAAGTGAAAACGCTGGTCGTGGGTGAACGTGATACTCTGTTCACCCCGCGTTCACCCATCCCCACTGCCGGCACTATGACCTTCTCCTCAGAGCCCACACCTGACGCTGTTTCCAGCCTTGTGATTCACGAGACTAACACTTCCCTCCACAGCTCAGGGCCGAGCAGGCAACCTAGTCTCAAGGGCAGAGAACCCACTTCCCACCGGTCACTGGGGCCCTGGGCAGAGCCTCAGCCAGCCACAGAGAGCTTCCAACTTACAGCCTCACTGCGGACTTCAGACAGTAGGCTGTGTCCTCACACTGGGGTTTCTGAGAATGTGCGCCCTGGCGTTTAGCTGTTGTCTCATCCCGCATGGGGTGTGTTTACCTTAGAACAAAGCTAATACAGTGCAGAGCAGAGTTTTAAGTTGGAGAGAGAAGGCGTGATTTTAAGCCTGATATAATACACACCTGAAATTTTTGTTTACCTTGTGTGTGTTAGTCGCTTAGTCGTGTCCGACTCTTTGTGACCCCATGGACTGTAGCCCTCCAGGCTCTTCTGTCCATGGATTCTCCAGGCAAGAGTACTGGAGTGGGTTGCCACTTCCTTCTCCATTCATCTACCTTAACTAATAATAATGTTAATTAATTTTTATTTATTTACATCTTCAACTAAATTGAAACGGCTTTCTATCTTCTAGCCAAATGCAACTGAGTCCTGAAAAATAGTATCTATCTAGCTATATCTTTATCTACATCTAAATATATTTAGAGATATGTAGATACTACAGTCAAGTGGAAGAACCTTGAATATGATTAAAGGTGCACTGTTTATGGAGTCTGGTTACCTAATGCTCAAATTCCAAGAATTTATATACTATAGAACCCTAAGCAATGGATATAATCACTCTGAATTTTCCATCCTTCATATAGAAAGCATAGACCCCAAATCTTATACCTTGCAAATTCTATGAGTATTTAATTAGGACATAGAGGTTGAGTTGCATACTTTAATCCAGAGGTCCCCAACCTCCATGTCTGATGCCCCATGGTCTGAGATGGAGCTGACATCCTGACATAATAATAAGAGAAACGAGGGGCACAGTAAACAGAATGTACTTGAATCACCCCTAAATCACACCCTCCACCCCGGTTCATGGAAAAACTGTCTTCCATGAAACCAGTCCCTGAGGCCCAAAAGGCTGGGGACCACTGCTTTAATCCCCGTGAATGGCCCCCTGGAGAGCCCTCTAGAGGACCGCACTCCTACAGGATAGGGTGTCAAAAGAGTGTTGAGGGCTTCCCGGGCGAGTAAAGAATCTGCCTGCCAATGCAAGAGACACAGAAGACATGGTTCCATCCCTGGGTTGGGAAGACCCCCTGGAGGAGGAAATGGCAACCTAGTCCAGTATTCTTGACAGGGAAGTCCCACGGACGATGGAGCCTGGTGGGCTACAGTCCTCGGGGTCACAAAGAGGCAGACACGACTCAGCACGCACATGTCAGGAGTGCTGACACCAGAAACTGAACAACGGGCAGCCCGAAAAACGGACGGAAGGTCACCTCGACCAAACAAACACTTTCCTCGTGTGACGCCAGAGCGTCAGATCTGGAAGCGACCCAAACATCCCTTCATTCAGATATTTCATTATAGGAAAGAGAACACAGGCCAGCAAAGGGGACGGGAGAAGTTGCAGTCATATGGCCGACGGCAGAGTGAAACCTGGATTTCAAATTCCCTGTCTCCTTCTGTCCATGATATCCCTTTATTTGCTACCGCTGGGAAGAAAACCGTGCTGTGCTTACAAACCAGATCTGAGCGGCTCTGTTTAGAATGCTACCAGCTGGCTTGCTTATTTCTAGAGTCAAAAAAAATTAGGGAAAAAAAAAATGTTGGACTAACCTTTTGCAGGTGAGATTGAGTGGCAGTTGCTATGCAACCCAACAGGGAGGATTTATAGTCTGTAGGAGTTGAGTGGGAAGCAGCGGAATCTGACTGCAAGTTGAGGGCTGAGAGAATAGAAGCAGGGTGGAGACTGACCAAGCCGGCCTTGTGCTTGTACTTATCATGGAATATGAATGCTAAAGAAAACTTAGAGTTTGAAACAGTTTCAGAGTTTGGGTGAAATTTCATTTTATTATAACAATTTCTTATTTTACCTGTTGGGCTAAAAGATTTAGATAATTACTCTTTTCTTTTTTTTAGTTGAATATATTGGCACAGCCCATCACAGATAAAAACTGTACTGTCTTTATGAGAACCCCATTTTTTCACTTTGGATTCAATACAATATTTCTATTGAAAATAGAGTCTACATATTTCCAAAGCAGTGATTTGCATATTTTCTTCTGAAAACAAACAAATCAAAATTACACAGTTAATAAAGAAAATATGAGTCAAATCAATTTTTGTGATCTGAAGAGACTGAATTTTACAATTTTAAATAATTATCTTTTACACACAAGTAAATTTATGCATTATTGGAAAAGAACCTATTTTAAAATGTTTAATCCAGGGCTTCTCTGGTGGGTCAGTGGTACAGAATCTGCCAGTGCAGGAGATTCGGGTTACTCCCTGGTCCAGGACGATCCCACAGGCTGTGGGGCAACAAAGCTCGTGCGTCACAACCGCTGAGCCTGTTAGAGAGGCCTGTGCCCTGGAGTCCAGGAGCCGCAGCCACCGAGCCCACGCCCTGCAGCAGGAGGAGCCACCACAGAGAGAGGCCTGGGCACTGCAGTTAGAGGAGCCCCTGCTTGCCACAACTGGAGAAAGCCCAAGAAGCAACGAAGACCCAGCACAGCCAACAAATAAATAAATAAAATCACAAAATGTTTAATCCAGATATGTGAATAGTCAGCCATCCATTAAATGAGAATTATGCAACTGACATCATTTCCCACATCTCTTTTTCATATTCCCCCTAATCTTTCATGATTTCTCTGCCTTAAAAAGTACCAGGCATTCTTCATGACTTTGTTAGCTTTCCAAAGCCCCAGTGTCCTTCCCCTACTGTGTTTCGCATCTCAAGCTGAAGAGTCTCATTAATTGAACTTTGTTTTCCTCCAGCATTACATCAAAACCTCTGTAGAAAGTCTAACTCCCACAAGGATGTGCTCTCATCTTAAGATCCCACTGACAAACAAGCAACCAACCAAGAGGCAAAAATCAAGCTTTTGAAAAGATGTCAGGTAGTTCTTCCCTGTCTCCTGCTTTTTCTTTTTTTTTCTTTTGTCTCCTGCTTTTTCATTTGCAGTGTGAGGTCACTTCTAAGTACAGTTGACAGTAAATTAGTTTTAAAACTTAAAGTCTGACTTAGGTTCTAATATATGTGGGACTCGACCCCATTTCTAAAAATAGACAAATTATTCTAAAATCCTCATGCTACAAAATGTCTGAAATGCTGAATAAAAGGTGTGTTAACAAAGCCTTTAAACACATAGCTGTGATGTGAACTGGGGCACACACCTAGAGACAGGGACCTGCCCTAAGAGTGTCTGCCAGTCTCGTGAGTCACATGAAACTCTTAGCTGAGAGTCCCTAAGGGAGATGGGAGACTACTTCATCCCTTGGAAGGCAAGGAGTTGCAGCAGAGATTCCTGTGTTATCTAGAATCTCTAGTACCTTCAGTGATTCATTACTTAAAATAAAAATAACCATCCCATTTCACAAAAGGAGTAGTCAAAGACACTTGTCTGAATCAATTTTGGCTGTGTGTGAGAGTTGAACCATAAAAAAGGCTGAACACCAAAGAATTGATACTTTTGAGCTATGATGTTTGAGAAGACTCTTGAGAGTTCCTTGGACTGCAAAGAAATCAAAACAGTCAACCATAAAGGAAATCAACCCTGCATACTCATTGGAAGGGCTGATGCTGAAGCTCCAATACTTTGGCCACTTGAGGCAAAGAGCCGACTCATTGGAAACAACCCTGATGCTGGAAGACTGACTGCAAGAGGGGATTGAAGGGGGAGACAGAGGATGGGGTGGTTAGATAGCATTGCTGACTCAAAGGACATGAATTTGAGCAAACTTCAGGAGGTAGTGGAAGACAGGGGAGCCTAGTGTGCTGCAGTCCATGGGGTTACAAAGAGTCAGACACGATTTAGTGACTGAGCAACTACCCGAAACGGAAGCTCTGTTCTTGAAATGTGCAGTGTACAACTGGCCCTTACATGGATTTAGGGTTTGAATTCACTTATTCTGTGTGATAAAAACATTTCAACCCCAGGAATTTTTTAAGAGCAATCTTGGTGTAGTAGAACTTCCAGATGCTGCAGTAACAAGTGCAAATCCTCACTAGGTAGCATGTTCTCAAACCAAGTCTCATTGAAGCCTAGAGATAAGGTTTCAGCAAATAAGGGACCATATTGAACATCAGAGAATATAGGGAAATCAGGGACAATGAGAGAGCATTGCCGAAGTACCAAACAACAGTGTCAACTCCACAATATATTAGATACTGAAACTATCAAATACAGGATAGAAAATGAATGCATTGCTTAAAGAATGATATGCTTAAAGAAGCCAGAGACCAAGCAAAAATATCAACTAGAAATAAGGAAACTGACTGTACATACATTTTTAAAAACAGAAGCAAAGGATACATCTCAAATGAGAAATTTCATTCCAATTGAACATTTTTAAATGTATAGGTTATTCATAAGTATGTCAGATGAACATAGAACGAGGGAACTGAAAGATAAATATAAATACACTGCCTGTGCCCAGAAACTGATGGAAAAATATGGCAAAAAAGTTAAAAGCAAGCAGGATAGATAATTTTACGTGGTTAACTGGAGTCCTGTGAAAGAAAATGCAGAGAATTAGAGAAGGAATATATGAAAAGAAAAATTGCTCAGAATTTTCCAGATGTTGTGACAGATATAAATCATTAAGCCACTGTAGTAGAAACTGCAGAAAACCAAACATTAAAAGTGTAAGAATAGCCATAATGAATTAAAAAATTACCGGCAGAACAAGGTTGATGAGATTGACAGCTGACTTTTCTATGGCCATAGTGGAAGTCAGATGACACAAAAACAGTATCTTCAAATGACGACAAAAAATTATTACCAATTTAGACTCTATACTCAGTGACATAATAGGAAATTTTCTAGAAAAAAATGTGCTATTTGATGCAAAAAAAAGGGGAAGGAAACAAATATATCAACCAAGACAAAAGACACTAAAATCACATATAATTAAACCTACAGAACAGACTACAGGTCCATCTTCCAGGGCTTCCCTGGTGGCTCAGATGGTAAAGAATCTGCCTGCAACGCAGGAGAACCCGGTTTGATCCCTGGGTTGGGAAAATACCCTGGAGAAGGGAATAGCTGCCCACTCCAGAACCCTTTTCTAGAGAATTCCATGAACAGAGGAGCTTGGTGGACTACAGTCCATGTGTTCACAAAGAGATGGACACAACTGAGTGACTAACACTTTTACTCACACACACAATACTTCATTGCTATGAAATACATACACATACACATATATGCATATATATCACACAAAAGAGTACATATATGTAAAAATTATAAAAATAAAATTAGCACTGATTTGCTCATGAAAATGCTTCAGTTCAGTTCAGTTCAGTCGCTCAGTCATGTCTGACGCTTTGTGACCCCATGAATCGCAGCACACCAGGCCTCCCTGTCCATCACCAACTCCCGGAGTTCACTCAGACTCATGTTCATCGAGTCAGTGATGCCATCCAGCCATCTCATCCTCTGTCGTCCCCTTCTCCTCCTGCCCCCAATCCCTCCCAGCATCAGAGTCTTTTCCAGTGAGTCAACTCTTCGCATGAGGTGGCCAAAGTACTGGAGTTTCAGCTTTAGCATCATTCCCTCCAAAGAAATCCCAGGGCTGATCTCCTTTAGAATGGACTGGTTGGATCTCCTTGCAGTCCAAGGGACTCTTAAGAGTCTTCTTCAGCACCACAGTTCAAAAGCATCAATTCTTTAGCGCTCAGCTTTCTTCACAGTCCAACTCTCACATCCATACATGACCACTGGAAAGCCATAGCCTTGACTAGACGGACCTTTGTTGGCAAAGTTATGTCTCTGCTTTTTAATATGCTATCTAGGTTGGTCAACTTTCCTTCCAAGGAGTAAGCATCTTTTAATTTCATGGCTGCAATT
>NW_011494715.1:9661199-9664198 GCF_000754665.1 Bison bison bison | reverse complement strand
TTATTGATATTTCTCCCAGCAATCTTGATTCCAGCTTGTGCTTCTTCCAGTCCAGCGTTTCTCATGATGTACTCTGCATATAAGTTAAATAAGCAGGATGACAATATACAGCCTTGATGTACTCCTTTTCCTATCAAAATGCTCAAGAAATATAAAAAGATGACACTGTGTTTGAAACCCTCAGTGTGTTCCTTCATAAACATTACTGCTAGGGGGAAATGCTTGTCCTGATTCTTATATAGCATTTCAATTTAAAATCATTCTTTTTCTTTTAAAAAGGTTTTAACACATTCACAAATAACTTTAACAATATTGTATATGAATTTGCCATGTGTATCTTTTGTACAAATGGAATTATATTCCAAGATTATTGCGTTCTGTGAATTTCTCCCCTCTCACCAGCCCTCTGGGTAAAAAGGATGCTTTTGACTCTCATCTCACTTTCTGGTGTTCCATTGTCTAAATGTTAAAAGCGCATCTACTGTTATCCATTCTACTGCTGACAGACACTTGGGTTACTCCCAAATCTTTATCTATTATAAAAGTTCCACTCTAGGGCTTCCCTGGTGGCTCAGTGGTAAAGAATCAGCCTGCCGATTCAGGAGACATGAGTTTGATCCCTGGTTGGGAAAGATCCCAGAAGCTTTGAAGCAACTAAGCTGCCTAGCCACAACTGTCGAGCCTGTGCTCTGGAGCCTGGGAACTGCGACTAATGAACACAGGAGGCACGAGGACTGAAGCCCGTGCCCTCCAGAGCTCAGGTTCCACAGCAAGAGAAACCACCACACGGGAGGCCTACGCCCACAGCTACAGAGGGGCCTGCACCCCAAGGCTAGAGAGGGGCCCTGCACCCCAAGGCTAGAGAGGGGCCTGCACCCCAAGGCTAGAGAGGGGCCCTGCACCCCAAGGCTAGAGAGGGGCCCTGCACCCCAAGGCTAGAGAGGGGTCCTGCACCACAGTTAGAGAGGGGCCCTGCACCACAGCTAGAGAGGGCCCTGCACCCCAAGGCTAGAGAGGACCCTGTACCCCAAGGCTACAGAGGGGCCCTGCACCCCAAGGCTAGAGAGGGGCCTGCACCCCAAGGCTAGAGAGGGGCCCCTGCACCCCAAGGCTAGAGAGGATCCGCTGCACCCCAAGGCTAGAGAGGAGCCCCTGCACCCACTGCTAGAGAGGGGCCCCTGCACCACAGCTAGAGAGGGGCCCCTGCACCCCAAGGCTAGAGAGGGGCCCCTGCACCACAGCTAGAGAGGGGCCCCTGCACCCCAAGGCTAGAGAGGGGCCCCAGCACCCACAGCTAGAGAGGGGCCCCTGCACCCCACAGCTAGAGAGGGGCCCCTGCACCACAGCTAGAGAGGGGCCCTGCACCCACAGCTAGAGAGGGGCCCCTGCAGCAGCCAAGATCCACCACAGCTAAATATAAGCTAACAAATAAAATAATTAGGAAAGCTCCACTCTAAGCGTACCTTCATTAGTCTCTGCGTGAATACACCCAAGAGAGTCTCTCAGCTGTAGGAGCTGAGACTTTCACACACACATCCACAGCTTCACTGAGCCATGCCACTGTGCTTCTCAAAGTGGCAGCGGCAGCCTGCACTCCCAACGGAAGAAATCGCCTCAGTTTCATCCATTTAGTTTTTGCCATTGTGATACGTGTTACATGCTGTCTCGCCGCAGTTTTGATTTGTATGCACGACTACCAGTGACTTGGAGGATATATTGCTGTGTTCACTCACCACTCCTATTTTCTTTCCTAATGCCTTTAATGGGGCGGGATGCTTTCTTTTTGTTATTGATTTGTAGATGCTGTTTATAGTTTTGGAATACTAATTCTTATTGTTTACATATCTTGAAAATATCTTTTCCCATTATATGGCTTGTATTTTTAGCTTTATAATTTTTTTTTTGGTGAAACACAGTCCTTAATACAATCCAACATTAAAATTTTCTTTATGATTTCTCATTTTTATCATATTTATAATTTAAAATTACCTATTTTAATGATTTAGATATTCTTCTAAGATTTCTTTTAAAAATTAAAGCATTATCTTTCACAGTTAAGCAATAAATCCATCTGGAATTGATTTTTGTATCTAGCATGAAGCTGAAATTCAATTTTATATGTTTCTATGCAGAACTGACTCTGCCTGATTTACTAAACAGCACATTATTTCTGTAGGGATCCACAACGGGGGCTGTGTAATACACAAAGTTCACAGATGTGTGGTAATGTTTTGTGGCTTTCTTTTCTATTCTATCAGTTTATTTTATTATGCCAAGTATAGATACACTTACAGGATAAATTATTTAAGAGTGAAGGAACAGATAATCCTGATTTTTTTCCTCCATTATCTCAGAAAAAAAAAAAAAAACAACAAAACTATAGGGAGTATCATCCTTATTTTATATTACAAAAATTACTACAACTTTGAGAGCAAACTCTGAAAGAAAACCACATACATACAAATGCACACACACACATGAAAGTCATATCTGTCTCCTTTCTAACTATAGAAGAAATACCTCTAGGTCAATATTAGCCTCCAGAATCAGCACAACAGAATGGGAGGGAAGAAGGCAAGAAAAGGCGGGGGTGGGAAGGAAAGAAGGAAGGAGAAAGAATGACTTGGATAAACTGACCAAGAAAAACAAGGTAAATGGATTTAGAAAACAGATCGTAAAGCATGCTGAAATTTTTATTACGTAAATGCCTTGAAGACATCTGTACCAAAACACAAAGAAGAAAACAAGGCTCAGCTCATTCTTTTTTCACACTGTTATGCATTTTCTACTGAGCCTATAACAAATAGATATCTTCATAATAAAAATATTACTCTAAATTTTAAATCAGAAACTAATAACAAAATGCTCCAAATAGTAAAAATATCAAGTATATGATGTTACATTTTATATGATGGATAACATTTCTATGTTTTCTATCTAATAATAAAGTTTCTAAACCAATTTCAGCCAATGTTAAAGAGAAAAAAACAGAGAAAACT
>NW_011494715.1:9658571-9661099 GCF_000754665.1 Bison bison bison | reverse complement strand
GTGCGACCCCATACACGGCAGCCCACCAGGCTCCCCGATCCCTGGGATTCTCCAGGCAAGAACACTGGAGTGGGTTGCCATTTCCTTCTCCAATGCATGAAAGTGAAAAGTGAAAGTGAAGTCGCTCAGTCGTGTCCGACCCTCAGCGACCCCATGGACTGCAGCCTACCAGCCATGGGATTTTCCAGGCAAGAGTACTGGAGTGGGGTGCCGTTAATACATTTTAAATGCTACATTAGCCTGTCAATCATATTTTTATTTTCTTTTCACATTTGTTTAAGGTATATTTAATACATAACAAACACCCTCTTCCAACAACACAAGAGAATACTCTATACATGGACATCACCAGATGGTCAACACTGAAATCAGATTGATTATATTCTTTGCAGCCAAAGATGGAGAAGCTCTATACAGTCAGCAAAAACAAGACCAGGAGCTGACTGTGGCCCAGACCATGAACTCCTTATTGCCAAATTCAGACTTAAATTGAAGAAAGTAGGGAAAACCAATAGACCATTCAGGTATGACCTGCCGGGGTCCAGCCCCAACTGATCCAGGGTATTCGAAGGAGAGACGGCGTCGGCGAGGATCAGGAAACAATTGCTTAATTAAACGTTAATTAAGGATATAAAGAGTAATAGAATGAGGATAGCTCAGTGAGGAAATTCAGTGGAGAAAAGCGGCTGAAATAAGGATAGCTCAGTAGGAAAATTCAGTGAAGAAAAGAGGCTGAGTAGCTTGGTTTACGCGGGAGACCAATAAAACTTCAAGAAGTTTGCACCACTTACGTAGGCTGCAGGCGTCCTTCCGTTCTCCCGAAGGAGAGGAGACACTGAGGCCTCCCTGGTCGGATCTTAGAAGCCCAGGCATAATTAGTAAGCATGGCGGGTTCTGTGCTCCAGATGGAGACTCAGCCAGAATTTGGGAGAGAGAGGGACATGGGGAGACCAAGTTGCGGTTAACAAGGCCCGCACTTTATTTTCCAAAGTAGTTTTTATACCTTAAGTTGTGCATAGAGGATAATGGGGGAAGGGGTGGAGTCATGCAAGGACAGCAGTTCCTGGTCCTAATCGAAGCCAGGCTTTCAAACTTATCATTTGCAAAAGTTCAGGTGAATTACATCATCTTCTGGCCAGGAGGCCTGTTAACATTTTAAGAAACTTATCTTTCTCTAAAGGTGATTATTCCAAAGTCAGGCATCAGCGTCCAAAAAAGCATTGGACAAAGCTGCATTCCTATAGGGCAAAGGTGAGGTGGGCTCAATCAAGAAAAGAATTAACTCAAGGGTCCAAGGTTACAAACATTGAGGCTACTACTTACATTTCTATACACCCATTATATCAATCAATACACTGCCAAGGACACAGTAGGTAAGGGGTATGGAGACTTAGCAGCAAACATTGGCCCAATAAGTGAAAAACCCTTCACCAATACAATTGCTAATCAATCTTTTAACTACTCAAAAGAATCTGTGTTTAGACAGTTTAGAACATCTCCTGCCTCTCACAGTTGGAAGGCTCTGAACAATCACATGTGGCCGGAAAAACCTATTCAGGCAGGCTAGAGGATTTCCAAAGGAGTTTGTAGGTTAAACACTGTCACACCCAGGAATTATTAACTGGAGCTGTAAGCTAACTCTTTTTTCAGAGAGAGGTAGTGGGGGACAGCCCCCCATAAAGTCAGAGGTGTAGGTGAAAGCACAAAGCAGAAAGTAGGCAGACTCTGGTTTTGGGGGTAGATGCTCGAGAATTTCCAGGGGGACTCCTGAGGCTCGATCCCGCCTTTGCGTGTGCCAAACCTCCTTCCTCATGACCTTTGCCACAGGCGGAGCTCGCTCCCTGCAATGACCTAAATCAAATCCCTTATGATTATACACTGGAAGTGAGAAATAGATTTAAGGGCCTAGATCAGATACATAGAGTGCCTGATGAACTACGGAATGGAATGAGGTTCGTGACATTGTACAGGAGACAGGGATCAAGACCATCCCCATAGAAAAGAAATGCAAAAAAGCAAAATGGCTGTCTGGGGAGGCCTTACAAATAGCTGTGAGAAGAAGAGAAGCAAAAAGCAAAAGAGAAAAGGAAAGACATAAACATCTGAATGCAGAGTTCCAAAGAATAGCAAGAAGAGATAAGAAAGCCTTCTTCAGTGATCAATGCAAAGAAATAGAGGAAAACAGAATGGGAAAGACTAGGGATCTCTTCAAGAAAATCAGAGATACCAAAGGAACATTTCATGCAAAGATGAGCTCAATAAAGGACAGAAATGGTATGGTCCTAACAGAAGCAGAAGATATTAAGAAGAGATGGCAAGAATACATGAAGAACTGTACAAAAAAGATCTTCACGACCCAGATAATCACGATGGTGTGATCACTGACCTAGAGCCAGACATCCTGGAATGTGAAGTCAAGTGGGCCTTAGAAAGCATCACTATGAACAAAGCTAGTGGAGGTGATGGAATTCCAGTTGAGCTATTCCAAATCCTGAAAGATGATGCTGTGAAAGTGCTGCACTCCTATG